>NC_062973.1:24886822-25203767 GCF_023078275.1 Leguminivora glycinivorella | reverse complement strand
CAGACTATCATCATCCTCCTTGCGCTATACCGGAATTTGCCACGGCTCATGGGAGCCTGAGGTCCGCTTTGACAACTAATCCCAAGATTCATTAATCAAGTGGAGGAAGGATAGGGTAGCGCTGCGCCATCGTTTAGGCCGAAGAAGTTTTTGAACGTGTTTTATTTGTGCCGTGTACCCCGGATACACAACATACTCATGCTTGTAGCACGGATTATGGAAATTGTAATTTTGCAACCTGTTTTTGTTAATTTCCGTTAACTTTAAGGAAAGGTTTTTCAAGTCAATTACAATTAATTTCTCTGTAAAACCATTTTTCATACCATTTTTCATCAAGCGAAACTTCTTTAACTAGGTTTCATAATATATCAACTAGGTTACTTTTACAGTAACATCGCATCGTGAAGAAACCGGATTAATCCCAATAAGGCTTAGTTACCCTTTGGGTTGGAAGGTCCGATGGCAGTCGCTTTCGTAAAACTAGTGTCTACGTCAAATCTTTGGATTAGTTGTCGAAGCGGACCCAGGCTCTCACGAGCAGTGGCAAATGCTGGTATAACACAAGGAGGAGGATGCCTTTAGATTTAGATTAGATTTAAATTTCTTTATTTCATGATAAAAACTACACTATTAGGGTCCCCCCACATCTAGCGTCTCGCGAGCGTCGCGTCGGGCCAACTGTATGGAAAAAGACGCCGCGTCGACGCGACGTCGACGCGACGTCGGGCTTTGCCCATACAGTTGGCCCGACGCGACGCTCGCGAGACGCTAGATGTGGGGGGACCCTTAATTTGCTACATCTCTACATCTCAAAATTATGTTTATCTTCTCATCATGATGATGATCACACAGTAAAACAATATATAAGACTTGCCTTACTGCTTTAGATCATATATATCTTGCATCGTAACTCTCAGGAATACGTTTATCATTCAACACAACTGACGCACCGGAAAATAACTTTATGATTGAAGCCTTGGCTGAATTCTCAGGCATTTACAGTTGTATAAATGTTGTAATCCGGCCGAAAGGCCTTATTTTTTTATACTACATTATATGAAATCAATTCAATAAAAAAATAGACAGATGGTTTCAGAATTGTTTCATGGCTAACGACCGTCAAATATTGTAAGGGATAAATTGAAAAACTTCAGGCAATGAGTTCTGCCATGCCATGGCAGAGAGGCTACATGTTCACACTGTGGATCAGTAGATGCCTATGTTTAGCAAGGCATTCTGTACGTGGTCACTTTTTTTTTATACTACGTCGGTGGCAAACAAGCATACGGTCCGCCTGATGGACAGCGGTCACCGTAACCTATGGACGCCTGCAACTCAAGGAGTGTCACGTGCGCGTTGCCAACCCATTAGAAATTTGTACATTCCTTTTTGCTGTGTTAAGTACACACCAAAAAAGAGTGTACAAGTTCCAAGGAGGGTTTGGGTTGCCGACGATTCAAAGGACAATAGATCCTTCCGTCACCAGCACATCGCATCCTCGTTGAGCTCTGGCAGCCTTACTCACCAGCAGGAACACAACACTACGAGTAGGGCCTAGTGCTATTTGACTGCGGTCTTCTGTAAGGCGGAGGTACTTCCCCAGTTGGGCTCTGCTCTAGATTCGAGCGAGATGATATCCGTTGTGCTTGCCTAACCACACAAAGCGGAATATCATTCGCTAAGCCCTACCTCGTAGGAAAATGTATTTTTCAGTACAGATGGTGTTTTTTTTACACACTAGTGCGAGAAGTGGTTCATTATAATTATGTCAGGTCGAAACTTCGGATGGCCATCTGTACTGAAAAACGTCGTACGATACACGTGCAAAAAGGAAATTCGTAACTCGTGTCGATTTAAAACACTCCCTTCGGTCGTGTTTTAATTTATCGCCACTCGTTTCGAACTTCCTTTTTTACGCACTTGTATCGTAATTTAGGTACTATTGTATCTGTATTTTCAATGTTCTTAAAGATACTTGATGTTATTATTATAATACCTATGTTGTTGTCATAACATGTTTTGTTAACTGTGTTTTAGTATTTTCCCATTTTTAAAAGTACTTATAGATAAATATATTCATAGTTTAATGTGAGTTATGACATAAAAGCGATACAATTAATGAGCTTGTCTCTTTATTAAGGTACTAACAAATAATATAATCAATACATATGTAGTGCGAAATGTTTTTTTAACTTACGAACGTGCTATTTCAGTTGGTTTTAGTACAAAAAGTACTAACGTTGACTGAACTAGCACGATAAATAAGAACGTTTTCGAGGAAATACGACGGAACACAATAAAATTATGCACTACATCTGTACGAAGTATTAAATGGCTTAAAGTACTAAAAACAAAATCCGATCGTCCATTTTAGCCGAGAGCGAGCATCGTAGCTTTCGTAGCCTGTTGCGCCCCACCGTAGCGCCGTAGCGAAGGCCGTGCCGAGCGTAGCCAGTTGCCAAGCGTGAGTCTTTCCGCCCGCCCGCTACGCCGCTCTCTAACCTACTTTCGTTCTAAATTTGAATTTTTCGAAGTGCTTTTGTTTTTTTCGAAGTGCTTTTTTTTCGTTAGTGCGGTACGATTTTTTAGCAAATGTTTTTGGAACTTTGGTTGATGGTGTTTTGTTTTTGATGAATTAATTATGAACTGATTTGGAAGTTCTCTGATTGATGGGTAAGTTTGTTAAGTTTTTTTTTGCATTTAAATTAGCTATTAAAAGTATCAAAGGGAAATTGTAAAATAGTTGCAGTAATTTTTTGAAATCTTTAGCTATAATTGCATATATTATAATAAACAGAAAACTTGGTAACGGACAATATTAAGATATATTTTAAAGACACCCTATGTTAACCTACCTTAAACTAAAAAAAAATACCCGAAAGTACGATACCCAGATTTATAAAAGGACTAATTTAAAAAGGCATAAAAAAAGAAAATCTAATATTAACTAAAAAAACTGGGATTAAGGAGTTAAGTTTAAATAATTAAGTTAATAGAAAATTCGCGTCTTTCGTGAATTTATTATAATTTTTAACATTTATGAATAAAGATGAAGATGAAATATTCACTTTGACTATTGCACATAAATAATTATATCTTTTTTTATGTTTATTCAATACTCTAATAAAATAAATAATATTAATATACACTAAAGAAAAAAATAGGCCACACCTGGTATATTGCAAATTCAAACTGGTTTTCCAATATAATCTATTATGTATGCAATGCACACAAACCAATAAAAATAATGGGCATGATACATCGCGCCAATATCAATATTGTACATATAAACGGCACAGTTTTTGTTTTATAGTTTTTTGTTAGTCTTTTTTTTTTTCAGTCTAACAGGAGAGAATATTTTTATGGATACTGGTCATCAATTACTGTCACATTTGAATTTTAACTTGTTTTAAAAACTAAAATAAAAAAAATAGATTATTATTAAAGGACTTCTATAAGAAGAGTCCCACGGTAAGGTCAAGAAGGCTTGTGTTGTGGGTACTTAGACAAGAATATACCTATACATAGAACACATCCACGACTTACGAACCATCCACATGACTCAGGAACAAATATCTTACACAAATACTCTCTCATTACACAAATAAAAGCCCTTACCGGGATTCGAAGGCAGGCAGGGTCACTACGCGCTAAGCCAGACCGGTCGTCACCTCCACAACTCCAAATGAAAGGCTAAAAAAAAAAGAAAAAACGAGTAAGGTACAGCGGGACAAATCCCGCCTGGGGGGCAATTGTAACTGATCCATTATTACACTATTGAGTTCTACATGTATCCACTAAACACTCGTGCCGTATAGTATGACCAGACCCTCTAGCACAACTTGCCTTGTCGCGCGCGAGTTCATACATGAAGTCGCGCTTGATGTATGGACTCGCGCGCGACAAGGCAAGTTATGCTAAAGGGGCAGTTGACACTCTAATTAATAATGCAAACATTGTAAAACATGGAAAAAAATGGATCAGTTGCATTCCCCCCCCCCCCCCCACTCCCATGAAATTGGCCCGCTGTACCTTATAAAGTTTGTTTCGTTCTCAAGTAAGGGCTGTTTCAGACTCTATTAGTGTTTAATACGCGCAGCCATCAACAAATAATTTATGGGAGTGAGTTAAATACAAATTATGTCATACATACAATCACGCCTGAGCCCCATAAAGGGGTAGGCAGAGCACATGAAACTACTCAAGTTTCAGTACCACTTGGCGAACAAGGGGTTGAAAGTAAACGAATTGTGACATTGCAGTGACAGGTTGCCAGCCTCTCGCCTAAACCACAATTTAACCCATATCCCACAATCTTCTACGGCAGCCACGGGAAGAAAGGGGGTGGTGAAATTCTTAACCACAGTATAGTAAAGAGTACTATCGTACGGTATGGCCACTCCTGCTCCCCGCTGAAAGCTCCGCCCACTCGCTCTCGGTTACCTTACAGTTACCCTGTCAAAAACGTGACCAGTCGATCTGTCATATCTCACTCATGCAAGCATGGTACGCGTTCGCCTACACGAGCTTAGGCTGAGTGCGTAGGAACGGGCCTTTTTCAAAGTGTTTAGGTGATTAAGTCCCGTGAAGTTCTAAACTTATGCGCCTTTTTAGGGTTCCGTAGTCAACTAGGAACCCTTATAGTTTCGCCATGTCTGTCTGTCCGTCCGCGGATAATCTCAGTGAGCGTTAGCACTAGAAAGCTGAAATTTGGTACCAATATGTCGACGACAACAACGTATATGGTTCTAAGTGAAAAATGACAATTTTACAGGAGAGCAAAACAAAGGTAGAATCCTTATAACTTTTTTCGTATTAGAGATAATAAGCTGGAATTTGTCATACATGGTTATAATTATATTTTATAGCTTTTTTTATTTCAATATAACTTAATTTAATTGTAGTTTTCGAGAAAATGCAGATAGACCACTAGATTAAGTTATAACTTTTTGCTCACCGTTGGGTAAACGGTTCTATCTACCAGTTAGAATGTTATACTTGGTAATCATTTTCTTTAAGAAGCACGTATGCAGGTCTATCTGGGACTTAGAACCTTATACTTGGTTATTTTTTTCAATACATTTTACGTATGTAGGTCTATCTGGGACTTAGAATAGTATACTGTGTAAAAATAATGTTCGACTTACTGTAAAAGATTCTATGTGTTAGTTAGGTCATCAAATTTAAATCATTTATTTTGATTAATTGTTATAATTGTAATACATAGTTTTAACGCACCATATTTAATTTAATTGTTGGTTGCGTTGTGATTCTGTATAAGTACACATAAATTATAATTTTGACACATTTTGTAGATAGAACCGTATACGTTTCATTCGTTTTAACTTAATAATTATATAAAAAGGTACTAAATGAAAGTAAAAGTATTATAAATGTGTTATTTATTCAAAAAATGTACCAAAATATGTAGACCATAAACATTTTCCTAGGTCTCAGTCTTGATGACGAAATAAGAGAGAAAAAAGTAGCACCTATTCATATTGTTTTACTTATTTACCTTATACGTTAATACTTATTATCTTCAGCTACCGCGATATTCACTCATGAAATAAAAGTAATGGAAACGGATTAAATCGCGTATAATGAATTTACAATTCATCCCGACGTTTCGAACACTTTAGGTGACTCAGGAAAAATTACATTGTGCAAAAGCTACCCACATACAAGAAATATTAATGAACCACGACCACAAATAATATCGATTTCTAAGGCAGGTTTACACACTATAAATAAAGCTAGTTATACAATAACATACAACAACATACGACATACGATCACGCCTGTTTCCCATATAGGGGTAGGCAGAGCACATGAAACTGCTAAAGTTACAGTGCCACTCTTGGCAAATAAGGGGTTGAAAGAAAACGAAACTGTGACATTGCAGTGACAGGTTGCCAGCCTCTCGCCTACGCCACAATTTACCCCATATCCCACAGTCGCCTTCTACGACACCAACGGGAAGAAAGGGGGTGGTGAAATTCTTAACCCGTCACCACACGGGATCGGGGGGAGTTATACAATATTAAAAAAAATACCATTACTATGTTAAAAAAACTATTGAACAATTCCCATTTAGTTTGTACATTTGGATGAAGTCTCCGATTTGGATAAAAATTGGTAGGCTAATAGAGTCCATGATGCTGAACAAGATCCACTAGGTTTCCCAAAATGTCCTATGTAGTTTGTATGAAACCTTTGTTTTTTGTTACCAGATTTCTATACATTTTCGGTAACAAAAAAGACGGGAATTGCTGAATTAATTAATTAATCTACACAAAATTGACAAATACTAACTGCAAATGGGCAACACCATTACACCATACAACACAAATGCCTCAGAGTCTTCGTCGTGCTTCTTCCATTATCAGATGTACTATTGGATATTTTCTTGATCTCAATAGCCTCGCGCAACATTCTGGGTAAGTATATACCGCTTCTTCTTAGCAAGAAGTCTTGTCAAACTTTATAGCATGATTGACTTTATCCATGACATAAGTATTCAGACACTGGAGACCATTGCCGACGGTGCTTGACATCCGCTATGGCAATACTTCGTTTCGTCTGCCCCACATATTATGACAGGTCGCACTCACAGTCTAGCCTGTATACTCCCGCTTTTTGTAGAGGAGTTTGACACTTCACCCAAATCTTGAAACGGTCTTCTATTAAAACTTATTTCAAGCTTATGAAGAAGATGTCACAACTCCTTAAGTCTGTATAGATTAATTGATTTATTGTTTTAAACTATTGTATAATTGTATTAAGATTTTCATTTGGATCCTTAGGTTTCTCTGGTATATTTATCTGCGATTATTTCGATTGCACATAATACTTTTGCTTGAAATGATTGTAGAAATATTACACATCGACCACAGCGTAGGTAATTCTATATACGCTGGGGAAACCTTTATAAACATCCCACATAGCCCGTATTTCGACACTATATGATCGGTGGGTAAAAAGTACTTTTTTCTATTATCCCTTACAATTTTTTACATTTTGCTTATACTTATCGCAAACGTAATCTTCAAGCAAGCAAACAACGATCGTCTTAGAGCACTTTGATTGTAAGAGACCGCCGACCGGTTATCCGTATCCCTCTAACGATACCCATATTATCCGTATCCGTATCCGTTTCCGTATCCGTATCCGTATCCCTATCTCTATCCCTATCGCTATCGCTATCGCTAACGCTATGGCTATCGCTATCCCTATCGCTATCCCTATCGCTATCCCTATCCCTTATCAAGATAACACTAAGTTCTCGCGCTTTGTACACATATTTAAAGTCACATACAGGTCGAAAGCGATTAATTAACATTATTTTTACCTTTTTTCCCAACGTTTCGGCCAGGTTGCACTGGCCGTGGTCGCGGAAGACTGACGTCCCAGCAAAATGTCACCGGAGATGTAAACAACACAAAACTACCCGATATTAATTTATATAAATGTTCGGGGTAGACAAATAAATATAATCTACCCGCATGTAATTATTTACGACATCACATTAGAAACCTCAAAAATAACAGTACTTCTCCACTATTTAATGGATGTTATTATACATATAAACCTTCCTCTTGAATAACTCTATCTACTAAAAAAAAAACCGCATCAAAATCCGTTGCGTAGTTTCAAAGATTTAAGCATACAAAGGGACATAGGGACAGAGAAAGCGACTTTGTTTTATACTATGTAGTGATATCGCTATCCCTATCCCTTATCAAGATAACACTAAGTTCTCGCGCTTTGTACACATATTTAAAGTCACATACAGGTCGAATGCGATTAATTAACATTATTTTTACCTTTTTTCCCAACGTTTCGGCCAGGTTGCACTGGCCGTGGTCGCGGAAGACTGACGTCCCAGCAAAATGTCACCGGAGATGTAAACAACACAAAACTACCCGATATTAATTTATATAAATGTTCGGGGTAGACAAATATATAATCTACCCGCATGTAATTATTTACGACATCACATTAGAAACCTCAAAAATAACAGTACTTCTCCACTATTTAATGGATGTTATTATACATATAAACCTTCCTCTTGAATCACTCTATCTATTAAAAAAAACCGCATCAAAATCCGTTGCGTAGTTTCAAAGATTTAAGCATACAAAGGGACATAGGGACATAGGGACAGAAAAAGTGACTTTGTTTTATACTATGTAGTGATAGTGATAGTGATGATGGTCATGGTTCGTTAATATTTCTTGTATGTGGGTAGCTTTTGCACATTGTAATTTTTCTTAAGTCACCCGTTGACCACGAATGCTGTAAAGTGTTCGATTTCGAAACGTCGGGATGAATTGTAAATTCATTATACGAGATTTAATCCGTTTCCATAGTTTTATTTCTATTGACTGTTCAAAAAGAAAAACAAGTGGAAATTTCGGTGGTTAAAGCTACAGTTTGCTAGTACGAATCCGCTGAGGTCTTCCATCACTTAATTTACGGATATGTCTGCCAGTTACTACTATTTATTCCCAAACCTTAAATGGGACCTGCTAGAAAAAATAAAATCCACGGCAAAAACCTGGAGGCGGCAGTTCGGTAATTTTGAAGACCAAACTGTCATTTCATTTATTATCAACCAACTTACACTAACAGGTAAACCAAACATGTAAGTTATAGTATAGGTAACATTAGCATTAATGCTACTTCTATAAGTGAGTATAGGTGCTTATTCAAATACATTTTAAGTTGTTGTACATTAAAAATTACTATATTAAAAAGTAAGAATAGTTTCATTTCGCTAGCACAATAGTCAGTTCAGGCCAATTTATTATGGGACACACACGTATGCTTGTATTAGTGGAATGCGTATCTTCTGGCTCCACAAACGCAGTTGATTCTTCGCAATATGTTTCGTCCATTCTTAGTGGTGACTCTGAAAGTCAAATACCATACATTTATAAAGCAACAGACAAAGCGGTTAATAAAATATAGGTAAGTACTTAATGCTATTTAGTGATGCAAAGTAAACAATGAGTAAAATAATCTGTGATAGTTAATTATTGTATTACACAACGCATAGCATTGTAGCAATGTTACCCTTCCTTTTTATATTTAAATTAGCACTAACAACGACAGAGTATAACTATTTTGAAAGAGTCTAAAATAAATTCAAGAAGGTAAATAGTTCTAAGTGACTGAATAAATGACGTAAACAATTCTAAGTGGCACATAGATCTATGTACTTTGTTAACTACAGCTATGATACTAACGTATACAGTTCCAAGTGGTAGATAGTCCTGTATACGTAGTTCTATTTAATAATACTTTAGACGTATGGAGCTCTATGTGTCACATAGAACATTTTATACCTTTTAAAACATATAAACAAAAAAATATCAAGAAAATGGAAATAAATATTACATACCATCATTTATCGTGGCCGGTTTATTTATCTCTGTTTCGGTGCAATCCGGACGCGATCTCTTTGCCCCTGATTTTAAGGATTCCAACCATCTCGCACGTATCCACGTCATTATAAACAAACTTATATTTGCGGTAAATCGGTACACAGAATAACATCCAACAAAATTCTTACTAAAAACTTAAAATTGAGGCGAAAGTAACGTAATAACATGTTAATATTTTGTACGCAACGGTCGCAGCGTCGCAACCGTATGCTTAGCCGATCAACGGCGAACAGAGTTCGATGTGGCACATTGCGCTCTATGCGCGCGAGTGAGTGAGATGGCAAACATCGTGTACAGTTCGATGTGGCACTTAGAATGGTGTTCGTGTTAGTTTACAAATTGTTGACTCAGATCGCACTGTATGCGTCATTTTAAAATCTAAACTAAGTGACATTTTAAGAAAATTTTTATATTAGGCGATAGGTTTCGACGTGTAGATCAATGTGCTGCAGCGTACGTAGTTCGAACCTTTTAGCACTTAGCACCTTGTACGTTGTTGTCGTCGATGTATATCAATCACGCCAACAAAGTGGTAAAATAAAAAGTGGAAAATTATGTTTTGTTAGGGTACCCCCCCCCCTACATGTAAAGTGGGGACTGATTTGTTTTTTCATTCCAACCCCAACGTATGATATATTGTTGGATAAGTATTTAAAAATGAACTTATAAAGACTTTCTAGTAAAATTGTTTTGAACTTGATAGGTTCAGTAGTTTTTGAGAAAACTACGGAACCCTACACTGAGCGTGGCCCGACACGTTCTTGGCCGTTTTTTTTTTCACATTATTACAAGCTTTTATTCAACTTGCCTTGTTAGTATGTTAGTTTGGGTCAAAACGTAGAAGCTAAATTTGACCCACTTCCCGATTTCCGATTGAGCTGAAATTTTGCACACATATGTAAATCACGTGACAATGCAATACTACGGAGCTGATTTGATGATGGAGCAGAGAGGTGGTCATAGGAACTCTGTTATGATACGTCGTATCCACATCGAGTAAGGGGTTTTTAGAAACGTCTCAGAGAGCAGTAGATACTGTTGAAAGAAAGGTACAGTCGGCGATAAAAGCTTGTGCCAAAAATTATGTTTTTGCAAAAGAAAACTTTATTTGATCGCCTTTATCCGAGGTTAACTCTCTGGTGATAAAGGCGTGGTGTGTTTCGATATTTGTGAACACTTTGCCCGCTCCGATATTTCTGATGGCTATTGTTTAGGTGATTAAGTCCCGTGAAGTTCTAAACTTATGCGCCTTTTTAGGGTTCCGTAGTCAACTAGGAACCCTTATAGTTTCGCCATGTCTGTCTGTCCGTCCGCGGATAATCTCAGTGAGCGTTAGCACTAGAAAGCTGAAATTTGGTACCAATATGTATATCAATCACGCCAACAAAGTGGTAAAATAAAAAGTGGAAAATTATGTTTTGTTAGGGTACCCCCCCCCCTACATGTAAAGTGGGGACTGATTTGTTTTTTCATTCCAACCCCAACGTATGATATATTGTTGGATAAGTATTTAAAAATGAACTTATAAAGACTTTCTAGTAAAATTGTTTTGAACTTGATAGGTTCAGTAGTTTTTGAGAAAACTACGGAACCCTACACTGAGCGTGGCCCGACACGTTCTTGGCCGTTTTTTTTTTCACATTATTACAAGCTTTTATTCAACTTGCCTTGTTAGTATGTTAGTTTGGGTCAAAACGTAGAAGCTAAATTTGACCCACTTCCCGATTTCCGATTGAGCTGAAATTTTGCACACATATGTAAATCACGTGACAATGCAATACTACGGAGCTGATTTGATGATGGAGCAGAGAGGTGGTCATAGGAACTCTGTTATGATACGTCGTATCCACATCGAGTAAGGGGTTTTTAGAAACGTCTCAGAGAGCAGTAGATACTGTTGAAAGAAAGGTACAGTCGGCGATAAAAGCTTGTGCCAAAAATTATGTTTTTGCAAAAGAAAACTTTATTTGATCGCCTTTATCCGAGGTTAACTCTCTGGTGATAAAGGCGTGGTGTGTTTCGATATTTGTGAACACTTTGCCCGCTCCGATATTTCTGATGGCTATTGTATTATCTTGAACACGCGTAAAGGTTTAGGGAAATTTTATGAAAAGGAAAAAGTGTAGATGTAAGTTACCTAAAGTCGAAATGTAGGAAATTTTAACGCACGTTTAAACACACAAAAGTGTGGAAAATCTTTTGTAGGCCAATATTTTTTAAAGCTTTTTACTGAGTTTTGTGTGGCAATATTTTTTTAAAGCTTTTTACTGAGGTGAGAGACTTGTATTATCGTTCTGTACTTTTCTTAACTTTGTCACTTTTAGGGTTCCGTACCTCAAAAGGAAAAAACGGAACCCTTATAGGATCACTTTGTTGTCCGTCTGTCCGTCCGTCCGTCCGTCTGTCAAGACCCTTTTTCTCAGGAACGCGTGGAGGTATGAAGCTGAAATTTATATCAATTACTCAGGTCTACTGTCCCTTGAAGCTGTGAAAAAATCAAACTTCTAAGCCAACGCAATCAAAAGATACAGCCGTTTATGCCGCAAATTTTCGACACTTGCAAGGGAATCAAAACCTACAGGGTGCTTCCCGTGAACTCAGAATCTTGAAATTTGGTACGAAGCAACGTCTTATAGCATAGATAAAGGAAAAATTACGAAAACCATAAATTTTTAGTTACATCACATAATATTTTTTTTTTTAATAATTTTAACCTTACTACCCATTTTTTTGCAATAAAAATACCATAGTTATGACTCGATTGTCGTAATGAACGAACTTTGTAAACCTTGCAGGTTTGTACGGAACCCTCGGTGCGCGAGTCCGACTCGCACTTGGCCGGTTTTTTTTATAAAATGTCGAAGCGTGTTTAAATGGTGGTCGTCGATTATTCTTTCATTATATAACTACGAGTAGCTTTTGCCCACGGCTTCGCTCGCGTTAGAAAGAGACAAAAAGTAGCCTATGTCAGTCTCCATCCTTTCAACTATCTCCTCGTAAAAGGTCACGTCAATTCGTCGCTCCGTTTTGCCGTGAAAGACGGACAAACAAACAGACACACACACTTTCCCATTTATAATATTAATATGGATTATACAGAGTGAAATAAAAAGGACCAGTCAAACTTTGCGTAGTAATTTTTGAGATCATAATGAACAACTTTTATTATGGGACCGATCGGATGCTAAAATCTGAAAAAAAAAGGCTGTTCCATAGAAATAAGCGGCATCATAAAAGTCAAAATGTATGAAACAACCAGATTTTGTTTGCGATTTCAGCTTTGGTCCCAATATAAAAGTTGTTCATTATGGCCCCAAAAGTCACTTTGCAAAGTTTGAACGGTCATTTTTATTCGGAATTTATGTGCGAAATGTCATTTGATATTTGCCTGTCGCTTTTCGGTGAAGGAAAACATCGTAAGGAAACCGGACTAATTCCAATAAGGTCTAGTTTACCCTTCGGGTTGAAAGGACAAATGGCAGTCGCTTTCGTAAAAACTGGTGCCTACGCCAAATCTTGGGATTAGTTGTCAAAGCGGACCCCAGGCTCCCATGAGCCGTTGCAAATGCCGGGACGCAAGGAGGATGATGAATGTGTGCATACGGTGAGTAGGTACACTTTGTTACTGTATCGATACGGTCGCATTGTGTGAACGACGTTACCACACGATATGTTACATTTGACATTTAGTTACTATTTTGAAGATTTTGCGACCCGAATGTTGTAAAAGAGAATGTTGTATAAATTCGGAAACGATTTTCAATATCAATTCATTATCATTAATTGACTTTCAATTATACAAAATATCCATTTTTATTTTTCCTAAGTCTTGTAATCCATGAAAAATACAACTCGGTAATAAAATTAATTAATCTCAACTTCATATGAGTAACAAACTCACTTTAATAAGGTTTAAAACGAGCTCGTGCCCGCAATCAGCATTTATGCAGTGCTACCGTTTCAAAATACATCTTAAGGGGAAACGGAACCGAACCGAGTCTACATTAGGGATGGTTAGAGGGCGCCACGAGCCTTCGGAAATGTCATATACTTGTAATTTTCGACCCTTGCCTTCGTGACCCGGTGGCCGAGCGGTTTAGGTATCCATCCGGTAAACGGAGGACGCTGGTTCGATTCCAGCTCGGGACACTTGGAGGCCTTGGTCATGCACTTTTTCTTCGTATAATTATGACATTTATTTATTTAAACTTTATTGCACAGTAAAAATACACAGTTACAAAAGGCGGAGTTAATGCTACATGACATTCTCTACCAGTCAACCTTTAGGCCAAACAGAGAAGACCAAAAAAGTTGCGGGATATGTAAAGAAAACTAAATACTTGATTTTATTTCATGTTTATGAAGTATAATAGTAGTGTGACTACTTAAAATAAAAATTAAAATATTTTCTATGAAATGAAATGAAATGAAATGAAATGAAATGCATTTATTTGCTTAACATTATGTACAGATAAGCTGGTAATATCATTTGTGTTATGTATGTCCAGATAATGTCAGTACCTTATACTAGTAGGCATGCAAATGTTATTATTTAAATCTATTTACAATATATTACATATATACACCATTCATTAAATTATTATTTCAAAATATCAGATTCATAATAAAATTAATTACGGATAAATGTTAAAGTGTTAACTAAAGTCTTCATTTAAATATTCCTTAACGCTATAAAATTATGATTACTTAAAAATGCTATGATCGCTCGTCTAAATTTAATGAATGGCATGTCTCTTAAATATTGTGGCAGTTTATTATATATAATATATGTCATCCCGTCTACATTATTGCGGTAAAGTGCCAAATTGTTTCTCGTACCAAGAAGCTTGTTTAATCGATTAGCTCTGGTGTTTGGATTGACTTGTGCTACGAAAGTAAAGTATTGGTAGTGTTTCTTTACAAAAATGCATATTTCTGCTATATATATACATGCCAAGGGCAGAATTTTAAGTTTTATAAACATGGGTCTACATGATTCTCTTGTACCGATTCCACATAATGCTCTGATACACTTTTTTTGGGCTTTAAATGCTCTATTAATGTCAACAGAGTTACCCCAGATTATGACACCATATCGTAACACAGATGATACGTAGCTATGATAGGCATTTAAAGCTGTGTCTAAGGATGCGATTTCTTTGAGCCGTTTGAGTGCAAACACGAATCGGTTTATTTTAGAGCATACAGTGTCAATATGTTTCTTCCATTTACAGTGGTCATCAAGAGTTAATCCCAGAAAGACAGTCGAATTTACCATTTCTACTTTGGTATCGTTGTACATTACATTTAATGATAATGCTTGGCTCTTACTAGTTCGAAATTGTACAGCTTTGGTTTTATCAATATTAATTTTAAGATCGTGTATATTCAGCCAATTTACTATGGTTCTAACAGTTTCATTTTCAAAAGTATTAAGGTTCGTACATCTAAACAGTAAAGTCGTATCATCGGCAAACAATATACATTTGTGAGTTGTTTTATCGGGAAAGTTATTAATGTATAGAAGAAACAATATTGTTCCTAAAATGCTTCCTTGAGGAACTCCTCGTCTATTAATTTTATATTCTGACTTGACACCGACTTTTTCATCATTTTAGATATTTCTGTGCACTGTCTTCTTTCACTTAGGTAGCTAGTAAACCAGTCCTGGGCTTTCCCTCTAATGCCATAATTGTAAAGTTTATTGAGAAGCGTTTTATGATTTACAAAATCGAATGCCTTAGACATATCCAAAAATAATGCTATGACAGGCTCTTTACGGTCAAGACACTCAGTTACAAATTTAATTAAATCAAAGCTAGCAAGAGACGTCGATTTACCCGACTGAAATCCGAACTGATCCGAGCTTAAAATATTGTTTTTTTGAAGGAAAGCACATAATCTCTTAGCAATTACTTTTTCAAACACTTTTGAAATTATTGGGATAAGAGTGATAGGTCTGTAGTTATTAATCTCTAAAGCGTTACCTTTTTTTATAAATTGGCTTTACTATCGAGTATTTAAGACGGTCTGGGAATATACCTGTGACGATAGAGAGATTTATTAGATACGTCAGAGGAAACACTAGCTTGTGGGCGCATAACTTTAATAGTTTGGTGCTAATGGAGTCATATCCAACCGAATTCGTATTATTTAATGAGAATATAGTGTTTAACACCTCATTTTCCGATACTGGAGTTAAAAACATAGAGTTTATCTGGTTGTATTTATAAGAACCGGGTAGAGTCGCTGTACTCGCGTTACTAGTACAAGGCAGTATGAAGAAATTGTTGAATGTTTCCGCTAGTTCTACGGGGTCATCTATGTATTTTCCAAATAATTTATTTTGATTTGTTCTTAGAGTGTAAATTAAATTACTATATTTTGACATTTTCGACCAACTTAGATCATACAATTACAAACGTTACACACATAAAATATCACAACTAACGACAATAAAATTAGTTTAACAAAAACATTTAAAACAATATGAATTACAAAAAAATAACCGTTTACACTTTGCATTGTGAATTTTGTGGTGATAATGAATAACTTTTACTATGTGACCAATGGTGAAATCGCAATAAAAAAATTTGGGTGTTTCATATACATTTCGACAGTCGCATCATGCCGCTCATTTCTATGCATCAGCCAAATTTTTTTCGCGATTTCATCATTGGCCCCATAGTAAGTAAAAGTTGTTCATTACGGTCTCAAAAGTTACTATACAAAGTTGGACCGGTACTTTTTATTTCATTATTAATTTGAATTACTTACATCAAAATTGTGTAAAATTATTTTACCCTCACTAGCTCGGAAACACGTGTTTTGTCCTTTAATACCAGCGGGTAAAAACGCATTTTATCCACTAGTGGGTAAAGTAATTTGACCTCGAATAACGTCAAATTAACTGCTTTAAAATTGATAAAGGTAGGTGAATCTAGTAATAAAGATGATTTACCACCTGTGATACTACTGGAAGCAGTTTTTCCTCAGTAGTTTCCTCGCTAATAGTGAGGGGAAAGTTTTGTGTTACACTCGGGTGCAAATGTTTTTTACTTCTCGTGTGTTAAAAAACTCGCAAGTTCAGGATTCTATTCTCGAACCACTCGCTTCGCTCGTGGTTCAACTATAGAATCCTTTCACTTGCTCGTTTTTCAATTCCACACTCGGCGTTAAAATACAACTTTGCCCCCTTGTATAACAAATAACTATTGGGTGTTTCATATACATTTCGACAGTCGCATCATGCCGCTCATTTCTATGGATCAGCCAAATTTTTTTCGCGATTTCATCATTGGTCCCATAGAAAATGTTGTTCATTACGGTTTCCAAAGTTACTATACAAAGTTAGATCGGTCCTTTTTATTTCACTATTAATTTGAATTACTTACATCAAAATTATGTAAAAATATTTTCACTAACGCCAATTATCCACAGAGGAAAACGGGAAATTTCTTTATAAGGTAGTTTCAAGACTCATCCTTTACCGTCTTAACGGGCTCCGAATCAGCTTTGTATGCAAATGCGAGCACGTGTTTGGATAAAATTATGAATACTATCAGGTTTCTACGTGTAACGTGGCTTTTGTTCATTAAGGTGCGAATTTCTTGGCACACTTTGAATTTATAAACGTGAAGTGATTCTCAGATATTCCGCGAATTCGCAAGAAGCGCTTTGCTTCTTCTTTTCTCATGCGCACTGCCAAAGAATGGAATTCCTTGCCGACGGCTACATTTCCGAGCTCATATTTATAACCCAAGGCCGGCAACGCACCTCCAACACCTCTGGCGTTTCGGGTGTCCATGGGCGGCGGTGATCGTTTACCATCAGGCGACCTGTCTGCTCGTTTGCCTCCCATATTCCATAAAAAAAGGCTTCAAATCAAGGGTCAACAAGCATCTTCTGGGTGAGCTCACTCCATTGTAGGCCACGTCTTTGCCTTTGACTAGTCTGTGGAAAAGTGTAAAAAATAAATATTTGAGATTTTTATTTACGCCGCGTCTTGCGTGAGCGACGAACCCGCGACGGCGACGCGATGCGATGCGATGCGACGAAATCAAACCTTCTATCTCTATGGACTTGTCTTAGGTGGGCGACGGAACGCGACGGCGATGCGACGCGACGAACTAGCGATGAACATGCGAATGTTAAGCGACGCGATGCGACGCGATGCGATCAAACCGCTGTGTTCATATGGGAGTGTCTTGCGTAAGCGACGGCCTGCGACGGCCCGCGACGGCGATGCGACGCGATGCGATGGCGATGGGCGCGCGATCAAGCTATTTGATTTTTAGAAGCAAATTCAATACGTAGAGAGGTCGGACTAGAGAAATAACGATTGATTACTAGTCTCACATTTCATTCTTTATATTTTCTTATAATAAAAATTCAAAATATTCAAATTAACATAAGTTGACCAAAGGAGTAATGTGCCTAAAAAGTAAGGAAATTACAACTTTTGTAACTTGTATTGACAGCCTTTGATTATGTGCACGGTGATACGAGATTGTCTGCGTAAAATATTAAAATTTAAGTGTGAACTAAAAATATGAAACACTAGTGCGATGACCTTACGATATATGTACTAGCACTTGACTTTGGTGAATAGGATCACAAAATTAACTAGTTATTAAAACGGGCTCGTAGCCTAGCGGTTTCGACGTCTGGACGCCGCGCCAGCGGTGTGAGTTCGAACCTCGGCTGAGGCGTGCTTTTGCAGTTTTATTTTTGTTTCTTTTATTTTCTATTATTTGATTGTTTACTTTTTTCTTTCTGTAAGAATCTTCATTCTTATTTTTATTTTATTTTTAATAACTCCGGCTTTTATACTAACAAGGAAAGGTACCCATACAAAAATATAATTAGACTACTCTTTAAGGGGCGTTCATTGTAATTCCTGCGATTCCTGCATTTATTGTAACTCTTAAATAATAATATTATCCTAAACCAGAACTTCTTGTTGCCATATAAAAAAAATACATATAAGACATACCTTTGTGTCGATAGATATTTTTCAGTACAGATGGTGTTTTTTTAACGCACTAGTGCGAGAAGTGGTTCATTATATGCCAGGTCGAAACTTCGGGGGCTCATCTGTACTGAAAAACGTCGTACGATACACGTGCGAAAAGGAAATTCGTAACTCGTGTTGATTTAAAACACTCCCTTCGGTCGTGTTTTAATTTATCGCCACTCGTTTCGAACTTCCTTTTTTACGCACTTGTATCGTAATGTACTATTTTAAAGCACATAAAATTCGAATAAAATACACTGCTGACACGCTCACTGCTCAGTTCAGTCTGCGCCCAGCGCTCATAGACAGTGGATCTACGTTCGATAGTGCGGCGCACCGTGCTCTCGTAAGCGTAAGCAGCTAGATAGTTCTGAGAAGTGCTGTATAGGTACTGCGACTAAACAAATCTTGATCCTGTTGGTGGCAAACAGGCATACGGTCCGCCTGATTTTTACACATGCAATTTTATCCAAGAAATTTTACTTGAAATCTGATGAGAGTTTGAATTATTATTATATTTCGGGACCAGGGGACCGATTTTTGAGTCTCACGCGTTCGAATTCAGAAAATTGTCACTGAAAATACTAAGCAATTCACTGTTTTCAACCGGTATTTTAGTGACAAATCCCATATGTGAGATTCAAAAACCGGCCCCCAGGATGAGGTTCTGGTTTTCATGGTGGAGTCAGGATATGGTCAACAAAACTGCTATTTTACTCATAATAACTCCACTATGTTTGGGCTTATTACATTTGGACTGATGAGCAGCGTCGATCTCGATGATGTCCAAGGTCACATGATCGAGTCAGGAAATGAATAACAGAACTGCTATTCTACTTATCGTAACTCGACCATGTTTGATCTCATTAGCCGGGCCAATAACACATGTAATTTTATGCACACAGCTCAGCTCTTTGAAACTGTTTATTTTAAGTTACTTACAATTAGTAGGTACCATATAATAATAATATATTCTTATCTCTTGTAAACTTTACAAAAAAGTTAACACATGAAACCAAAAGAATTGTTACTAGCAATTAAATTCAAAGATCATTCTTGCCTGTGTGTTGCGTTACCGGTGGCTCGCGTACCGAGCACCAACGCCATCTATCAATGGCTATTTCACGAAATTGATGAACGCTCTAAGGAATAAGGGCTCTTAGTGTAGTGGTTATGCCAGTCGACACTAGATGGCAGCATTAAAAACACTGGGTTACACTGTATGACATTTTTTCATTTCAACATTAAGTAAATAGCATTCGTTATAAGTAAATAGTATACGTTAATTCGTCGCTCAGTTTTGCCGTGAAGGACGGACAAATAAATAGACACACACACACTTTCCCGTTTATAATATTAGTATGGATTAAAATAAACATTAAGTTAATAAAAACAAAATGCAGTATTATTGTGTGCTACGTAAAACTTTCCTTGTTAGTATAAAACCCGGAGTTCTTAAAAAAAAAAAAGAAAGTAGAATCTTAGAGAAAGAAATAAGCAGGTAAACAAAATCAAATAATCCATACTGATTAAACTGGAAAGTGTGTGTGTGTCTGTTTGTTTGTCCGTCTTTCAAGAGAAGCCGCGGGCAAAAGCTAGTAGAACATAAAAGAAAAAAAGTAAATAAAAATGCAAAAAGATTGCGTGAGCCGAGATTCGAACTCACGACACTCATGGCGCAAACGATTCCACCTAGAAGTCAAACCCGCTAGACCATTTGCACATTGTGAAAGACGGCGAATCTTGTGATTCTAATTAGGGCTCTGGATACACGTGATTCACGCCGAACCGTAGCTACGTGATCTTAACACCGGCGGTACTAAGATCACGAATTTCACGAACACGGCAAGGTACGTACCTCGTACGCACGTACGTACGTACTTGCCTTAGCGCCCGGATTCACGTGACACGCCGCGGGCCGTGACACGCCGCCGCCCGAACTAAGTTCGTGTGCAGAGTACTTATCGTACGTTTTGTAGATTTAACTCGCCCGGGAGAAAACCAAATCATGACTATTATTGAATTATCACTTAATACCTATACTTAATACTGGA
Organism: Leguminivora glycinivorella; assembly: GCF_023078275.1. NCBI lineage: Eukaryota > Metazoa > Arthropoda > Insecta > Lepidoptera > Tortricidae > Leguminivora > Leguminivora glycinivorella. The sequence continues at coordinate 25,183,248 of NC_062973.1, read as the reverse complement.
CGAAATTTTTTTTACATATGAATTAAACTTATATTTATGTTTTGCTTCGATTTTTATACAATACATATAACTAGCGGCCCTCCCCGGCTACGCACGGGGATTATGATAAAACCGGCCAATAGCGTGTCGAGCCACGCTCAGTGTAGGGTTCCGTAGTTTTCCATATTTTTCTCAAAAACTACTGAACCTATCAAGTTCAAAACAATTTTCCTTGAAAGTCTTTATAAAGTTCTACTTTTGTGATTTTTTTCATATTTTTTAAACATATGGTTCAAAAGTTAGAGGGGGGGGGACGCACTTTTTTTTCCTTTATGAGCGATTATTTCCGAAAATATAAATATTATCAAAAAACGATCTTAGCCAACCCTTATTCATTTTTAAATACCTATCCAACAATATATCACACGTTAGGGTTGGAATGAAAAAAAAATTCAGGCTTCACTTTACATGTAGGGGGGGTACCCTAATAAAACATTTTTTTCCTTTTTTTATTTTTGCACTTTATCGGCGTGATTGATATACATATTGGTGCCAAATTTCAGCTTTCTAGTGCTTACGGTTACTGAGATTATCCGCGGACGGACGGACGGACGGACGGACAGACAGACATGGCGAAACTATAAGGGTTCCTAGTTGACTACGGAACCCTAAAAATTGTTATAATAAGTTATCCGTAAAAGATAGACATATGCCATCGCGGACTTTTTTGTAGACCTATTAGAGAGACACAATTTTCCAATACATTATTTTGATATAGCTCAAACGGTTTCGGCAGCGTTTTCGATTAAAGCTCTCAGCCAGCGGGATTTTGTCCAACTTGATTAGAAAATATCGTCATATTTCAACCAATTCAAACAAAACTTTAACAAATTATATACCTGAACTTTCCTCAAGAATTACTCTATTCATAAGTGAAAACCATATGAAAACCCGTTCAGTTTTTGAGTTTATCACGAACACACAGACAGACGCGGCTCCCCGGGAGTTTATTTTATAAGAGAAGATTAAGTGATTTACGGCGTTATTCTGTTTCCGATTTTATTGAAATTAAAACTAGCAAACTGTCCGATGCCTTACACTATCTATATACCTGTATGGTAAATGTCAACCTGTGTTACGTTACGTCTTAATATTGTTTATTTTTTGACATGTGCCGTCAGAATCCTCAAATACTTGACACTAACTTAAAACTGTATGTGGTGACAGTTTAGTATAGTATGGAGTAACTATTGTCCCAGAGCTGTAAGAAGTATAAGAACCTCTTTTTCACACATGACAGCGTCCACAAAACGTAAAATCCTGTAATAATGGTTAAAAAAATCAAGTACTTAAAATAGTATTTTATACAATCGCGATATAATACAAAGCTTTTCAGTCGAGTACCATGTTTAGGCCACGAAGCTTTGCTGAGTGGCCTAACAGTACGGTACGAGAGTGAAAAACTTAATTATATCACTATTGTATACAATACTTTTTCTACGAGTCATCATCTTCATCATCAATGGACGGAAATATCATCATTCATGCAAGTTTAAATTAATGTTAATAGCGTCGTTCACCGTTGTATCAACATCGAATTACCTAGTAACCAATTATTTGTAACAACCGTCTCTGATTGGCCGATAACGCCACAAATAAAAAAAATGTATTTCAGATGCAGAAAAATTTGCCAGGTATCGCAAATTAGTATATAAGTTGTATGATGTTCTATTTTTGAAATTATTACAGTTAACTTAAAGTCAACTGTAATGAGATTAAGTACATATATTATTATAGTTGAGTCGGAACTGCCATAGAGTATCCAACACTGAAAAGTTAGCACTTATAGTTTAGTCTGTGGTGTCCTAATTGACAGATTACAATCGACGAGTAGAAAAATAATATTTCCCTTACTTTAAACATAATCTAAAACATGTTACATTTTTGCGGATCTTCGTTAGTAAGTATTTTACGATATTAATTTATAACGCAAGATTTACTTATTAAACCATTTATCATTAATTTTTATTTTTAAACTAGTGCTGTGGCAGAGTGTAATTTCGATTCAAATGACATTTCAGTAAGTTGATAGAAATCGTATATTTGTTTAAGCGCCTCCTTGTCCATAGGGCCTAATCGATTCAACCAATTCGAAATTAATCGTTAGATTTGGCAAACGATACGCCTTAGCCACATCGCAACATATGTACTTCAAAACAAATGTGTCAAAAATGTGAACTTACGGATCCGGGACAATAGTTCTGATGAAATTCAGCAACACGACGCTTAGCCATATATTTCTGGTCAAGCATTATTATGTTATTCTTAAGGTTTTCACATTTATTCTTTCATTTATTATGTATGAAAATGAAAACCTACCAAGTGGCTTTAATTAATTAATATTTAAGCTTGCTCTTATGTAAGCATATAACGTAATCTTAAATGTAAACAAGACAAACAGGAGTGTAGGTGAACAAAAGAGCAAGTTTATGATGACTATTATACTCCAGGCAAAAAATATGCACACATGTGCGCGGGGCCACGGCTAAGACAAAAAAAATGACAGCTGCAGTTCTTATCAGTTTCGGTACATTAAATAATACTTTTAGATAGTATATTCCTTTATAGCACTGTATTGTTTGACGAACGAGCTCAGCTATCTTACTGTGGTGGTATTTTGCAAATAATAAGCGCAGTTCCACCACGTGGTAATAAAGACAGTAAAATTTACGAGCAGCCTTTTGTACGTGAAGCTGAGTGAAGTGAGCGATGTGTTATTTTTACATTTTAGGATTTTTTATTTAATCTGGATGAGGCAGTTTAGAATTTTAGTTTATTTCAATTAGTCACTTGTAAGATCCCAGTTGATCAACACTTGAAGGCCTTGACATTTTACTTTAGCGGTGAATTTAAAAGTTATTGTCTTGTTGTTTTGTTAATTTTTTGTATTGTTACTGTTAATGTTTGAAACTCTTAACAACGAAGAAAAGTTTGATGTGGAGATATGCCACCAGAGTCGGAGATTCAACTTTATGTAGTCTCTGCAAGGATCGGACAAACAATGAGTTTCCGTGTCGTCATGGTACTACAGGATCTATCGCGAGGCATTTGACGTCAGTTCATTTGAAATCTGCTGTTACTGTTACGACATCAAACGAGTAAGTCAATTTTTTAAATAGGTGTAATCCATAATAAGTAAATGAAACTGCTTAAGCAGTGCCTATTTATTATTTTTGAAACAATATATCAGTCATAAAACAGTGTTTACATCTTAATAAAATGATAATCCTGCGCCTTGAACCCTCTTAAAGTAGACTTTTTTTTACTACCATCAATTTTATTACTATATAACGTAATTACACTAATTACCTAATTAAATAGTGGCTATAACAGTTAAGTAAGTTCGCGTAAAATGTATAACATAATTATTAACTAGGTATGTGTTAAAATTACGTTTCCGTGGATGTCATCCTATCGTCACATTCTTAATTTTTATACTAAATTGACAAATGTCTTACTCCTTGCATCAATAATTGAATGGTACCGTGAATACTTATCTTCCTATTAAATCTTATTAATCAGAGGGTAACTAGAGAGTTTTTGTCAACGAACATTGCAGACACATAATAAGCAGATTCAAGGGTATCACGGTGCACGGTTAAGCCCATATTACCACGTTAACGCATGGTATTTTTCAACCACAACCACTCAACAGATAAGCTTTACAAAGGATAAGGTATAGTCATGGTATAGTGCCATTTTAATAAACATAAAAGTAATATTATAGTGAAAGTATAAGCATTTTTTGAATTTGTACTCGAAGCGTCGGTTGTAGCGTAGAGACAATGCTAACAGATGGTTATTTAATAATAAGTCGAATTTAGAATTATAACTGTTGAAAACCTTTGGATAGAGTAAAAAACTCAAATGACTGGAAGGAAACTTTATCTGAAACGGTTACCAAATCTAGCAGTTACCCTTACAAAAGGTTACCTACCCATATCGTTGGTATTTTTATAACCACTTCTAAATTAAGCCTATCGGAAACCCCGGATCGTTTATTTGGTTATATTTATTTATTACTTACATATTAATATTTGAAAAACCGCAGTATTGAATATAAATTTTAATTCAAAAGTAATTAAGATATAACCTCACGATACCTACATTTTTATTCATAACTTATAGAGACTGCATCCGATCTTATCTTCTCTCATGAAACGCCGCTGGCGGACCGAACGGGCGTGTCACGTGAATTCGTACGTACGTACGGACGGATCTACGAACGTACGTACCCTAATTTCACGTGATTTATTTTCACGTGACGAACGAACCAGAAATCCGTTGCCGTGTATCACGGCAACGTGCGTACGGCTACGTGTTCACGATACACGGTCACGACCGGGAGCCCTAATTCTAATCACCAAAATGCTAGTGCCGAAGTTTCGCGCGATGGATACGCGATGACCTTGAGCCATCGCCGTCGCATCGCGTCGCATCGCGTCGCGTCGCGTCGCGTCGCCCGTCGCTCACGCAAGACGGAGCGTTATAGGATAATTATGATCGGGCTACCAAGTTGACGTTGAATCGAGGTATTAAATATTAATAACCTAACCACAAAATTAAAATTTTGAAAAACCCCCGACTGCCGACCTAGTGGACCGATTTTCATGAAACATGGCTAAGAACACTCCCGACTAACACAGCTTTCAAATAAAAAAAACTAAATCGAAATCGGTTCATCCGTTCAGGAGCTACGATGCCACAGACAGACACACACACAGACAGACAAACAGACAGACAGACAGACAGACAGACAGACAGACACGTCAAACTTATAACACCCCGTCGTTTTTGCGTCGGGGGTTAAAAAAGAACAAATCAAAAATAATATGCTTACAAGACTTAATACATAGGTAGTGCTACACTTTTACAGTAGACATAAGTACTAGTAATGTGTTCATTCTTCATGTAGGTCCGAGTGAGACATCATACATTAATGTTACTTGTCTTTAGTAAAAAAGCGAATATATATGACGACCGGTCTGGCTCAGCCGGTAGTGACCCTGCCTGCTAAGCCGCGTTCCTGGGTTCGAATCCCGGTAAGGGCATTTATTTGTGTGATGAGCACAGATATTTGTTCCTGAGTCATGGATGTTTTCTATGTATATAAGTTTGTATTTATCTATTTAAGTAGGTATTGTATATCGTCGCTTAGCACCCATAGTACAAGCTTTGCTTAGTTTGGGGCTAAGTTGACCTGTGTAAGGTGTCCCCAATATTTATATTATTTATTTATTATTCATTTATATGAAGGTAAGTAAGTGACACGGAATCCGCTTTTGAATAAGTATACAAAATGACTTATAAATATTTTATTAAAAAATACAATTGTAAACAAGAAATACAAATAATACATAGAAGAATTTCAATTATAAAATCTTCTTTCATTTTTTTAATACACCGTCCATTAAACAGATTGAAAATACATGCGTTCTAAATCAAAAACGAAAAACTTTTCCGATTAAACAAACGATCGCTAAGCCAACATCAGCCTATATTCATCTTGATCGTATTTCAGTTATGAACTTGTATTTAACTCGGAGTTACCGAACTTTGCCGAAGTTTCTCGTAGTTTATCGAATCTTGGGCACGACGTTACTCGATATCGGTGTTTAGCTTGAAGTTTAAGTATACGGATGAACTGACGGCGATAGGAGCTCCGGGCAACTTCTATGGACTTTCGGATTTCACCCTAAGACTTAATGAGCGATAACCACAAAATTAAAATTTTGAAAAAACCCCCGACCACGACATAGTAGACCAATTTTCATGAAACATGGCTAAGAACACTCCCGACTAACTCAGCATTTAGACAAAAAAAAACTATACCTATCCAAATCGGTTCATCCGTTCGGGAGCTACGATGCCACATACAGACACACACACAGACAGACAGACAAACAGACAGACAGACAAACAGACAGACAGACAAACAGACACACACACAGACAGACACGTCAAACTTGTAACACCCCGTCGTTTTTGCGTCGGGGGTTAAAAAAGAATCAAATGCAAATACATATGTACAAACATTTATCATATTACGATAGAGTTCATGATGCTGAGCAAGATCCACCATGTTTCCCAAAATGTCCCAGGTAATTTGTATGAAAAATTCCTTTTTTGTTACCAATGCTTCAAACTGTACCTGGAATATTTTGGGAAACCTGGTGTATTCTTTAATTTTTATAAATTAATGTGTTGACACGTAAAACTCGAATTTATATGCGAATATATTTACACGATTATCAGACTTCTTGGCTTAAAAGCTGGCTCATAAAATTATCTACGTTTTTACGGGACCCTTTCAACTTAATATTCAAATACCTAAGTCCATCGATAAAAACACAGGAAGATTATTTTTCCCCAGGAATGGGTAATTTATTACGATTTCACAATTCGTTATTAACTTTCTAAATTGAAATTCAGTATGGCCGCACAGATAGCGGAAAATATTGAAGTTATTATTTTTAGGATTCACTGCAAAAATGGTTTTTATATTTAAAAAATATGAACCCCGATGTACCTTCAATTGTCTATAATAAGCACTATAATATTAATTTGCATTTAATTATTTTAGTGGTTGTACATTTTTAAATTGGTCACTCATCGTTAATTCGCTTCTACTCATTTCCTCAAAGGTTGACTGGAAGAGATCCCATTAAGGGATAAGTCCGCCTACATTGTATATTACTGACTCTGTAACTGTGTCTCTTTTGTTTCCTTTATGTACAATAAAGCTTATAGATACATACTACATACATAATTATTCTCTTTATTTCTTTCAAATCTTAGGCTAGGCTGTTTATAATATGAATATAAAAGTAAAATACAAAACCACTTACAAAGCAATATAAAACACATATAAACACATTATAAAAAACCTAACCTAGGGTGCCGCCAGCAGCGGGGCAGGGCCCAAGCTGCCGGTGGTTAGGGCTGCAGAGAGAGGAACCGTCGGACTATCCGCGCCGTGTCCAAGATCACCGCCTTCTGCATCTGGCCCTTGATCCAGCCACCTAGCGAGAGTCTCTTAAGATGTTGGTCGAGACTCTTCGCTATGAGACCGTTCGCTGAAACGACTATCGGAACAATGATCGTTGATTCAACATCCCACATGGCGGTTATCTCGTGAGCCAAGTCTAGGTACTTACTGGACTTGTCCTTCTCGGCTTTCACGAGATTCTCATCATGGGGGATGGTGATGTCAACGAGCACTGCCCGGCGTTGCAGTCGATCTATTATCACAATGTCAGGCTTATTGGCTACAATAGTCCTGTCAGTGATAATAGATCGATCCCAATAGAGCGTGGCACGACCATTTTCGAGAACCGGCGCAGGTAAGTACTTGTAGTACGGTACTTCGCGGTCCACAAGGCCGTATTGAAGAGCAAGTTGCTGGTGAATAATCCTGGCTACGAGATTATGTCTGTGCAAGTACTCGCCGTTAGCAAGATGAGAACAACCGGAAATAATATGCCTGAGTGACTCTCCGGGACGGCGGCATGCCCGACAAATGTCGACCGTACCGTCCTTCAGGATATATTTCCGGTAGTTGTTCGTCATCATAACTTCGTCCGCAATTGCACAGGCAAAACCCTCGGTTTCTCCGAAGAGGTCCCCGAATCGTAACCAGTTCACCGATGCGAGCAGATCTACATCGGGTCCCGTGAGGGCCTTGTAGAACCGCCCGTGTAGCTGCTTGCTTTCCCATACCGCCTTGCGGTCCGCAGTATTTAGTACCACAGGTTTGCGCCAGTTCTCTTTCGCCAAGGAGAGCGGCGTGAGGTTTCCGTCCACTGCCACCACATCACGATGCATCCCGCACTCGTTGTTAAGGAAGTAATTCCTGAGATTGTACACCTCACGGTTGTGGAGATCTTTGGCTACATAATATTATTATGCTTAAAAGAAATATTTTTTTTATTTGTATAACTCTTATACAAATAAAAAAAAAATTCAATATTTTCCGCTATCTGTGCGGCCATACTGAATTTCAATTTAGAAGTAAGTGTAATAGGGCCATTTTTTTCAAAGTTGACCACCCCACTTTTTTTTGGATTTGGAATTTTTTATGTGCTTTCCACTCAGAATCGCGAGCTATTTCAGTTCTAATGGGAGAAAAAAAGTGTCCCAAGTTTTTTTCCCATTCCGTTACCATTTTTCCATACATTTTGTATGGCGGTAACGGAATGGAAGGTTCGAAAAAATGTACGGAAATCTTGGGACATTTTTTTTCTCCTATCACGATCGAAAGAGCTCGCGATTCTGAGTATTAATCGCGTAAAAAATACCCATGTTACAAAAAATGTGGGGTGGACAACTTTGAAAAAAAAATGGCCCAATAGTATAATTAAATCAATAACGAAAATACAACATTTTAATAAAAGGTAACTTAAAATAAATATTTACAAATAAACTAACTATTAAACCCCGCTCCTTATCGTTTCTGGTGCAAAAGTACCCATAATACTTATGGCGTTACCCCTTTGGATGGTTATGGATAACTTATGCTTAATCAATAACAATCTTATTCAGCATCCACGCGGCCCAATAGCTAAGCCGGTAAGCCGACAGTCCCGGTAAGTGCATTTATTTTTATGATAAGCACTACTTGTTCCTGTGTCTTGGATGTTTTCAATGTAAGGTACAGCGGGGCAATTCTCGACTGGGGGGCAAATGTAACTGGTCCATTTTTGTCATCTTTTACAATGTTTGCATTATTAAAGAGTGTCCACCGGTTATATTATGGTAGGCGTGTTCAGTGGAACATCATAATGTAATAATGGAAAAATGGATTAGTTACCATTGCTCCCCCCCACGCCCCACTGTACCTTATTTGATTATCATTATAACATAGTTGTCTATGTACCCACAGCCCAAAACCTTTTTGAGCTTACCGTGGAACACATTCAATCTATGTAATAACCTAACCATAAAATTAAAATTATGAAAAAACCCCCGACCGCGACATAGTGGACCGATGTTCATGAAACATGGCTAAGAACACTCCCGACTTACTCAGCTTTCAGACAAAAAAAACTTAAAAGAACTTAAAAGATTTAATGAAAGAACTTAGAAGATTTAATGTAATTAAAAAAGGGTTTATTTTGAGAATAAACGATTTATTTATTTATTTATTATTTTTTTTAATCAAAATCGGTTTATCCGTTCGGGAGCTACGATGCCACAGACAGACACACACACAGACATATAGACAAACAGACAGACACACACACAAGCAGACACGTCAAACTTATAACACCCAGTCGTTTTTGCGTCGGGGGTTAAAAATATGTCCTAATAATATTTATTTATTACAACTTTCTACGATACGCTTAAGACGCATAAGCGATTATGACTTTGGTATCCTGACAGGCAAGCGTGTTCGGAATGGTCGCGTGATCAAACGATAGGCCGTCTTTTTCGCACTATTTGCCTGCCTATTGTCCCAGATTTCTAAGAACCTCTTTTTGACACATGACAGTGTCCACAATACGTAAACTCGCGCAACCTAATGAAATTTTAAATAAAATCCTGTAATAATATTTAAAAAAATCAAGTACTTAAAAACAATATTTCGCTTACTTTAAACATAATCTAGCACATGTTACATTTTTGCGGATCTTCGTTAGTGAGTATTTTACGATATTAATTTATCACGCAGGATTTACTTATTATGTCATTTATCATTCATTTTTATTTTTAAACTAGTGCCGTGGCAGTCTGTCATTTCGATTCAAATGACATTTCAGTAAGTTGATAAAAATCGTATATTTGTTCAAGCGCCTCCTTGTACATAGGGCTTATCGATTCAACCAATTCGAAATTAATCGTTAGATTTGGCAAACGATACGTCTTAGCCACATCGCAACATACTTCAAAACAAATGTGTCAAAAATGTGAACTTACAAATCCGGGACAATAGTTACCTGACTACGTGCCATGTTTCGGAATTTCATTAGAACTATATACTTCATACTATACTGAACTGTGACAACCCATACATCAAATATAACAGCGCCTTCCTGGCAATTTTTGGTCAGGCTTTACATTATAGTATACTAGCTTTTGCCCACGGCTTCGCTCGCGTTAGAGAGACAAAAAGTAGCCTATGCCACTCTCCGTCCCTTCAAGTATCTCCATTTAAAAAATCACGACAATTCGTCGCTCCGTTTTGCCGTGAAAGACGGACAAACAAACAGACACACACACTTTCCCATTTATAATATTTAGTATGGATTTATAGGCTATATAGGTCAAGTAGCCATTATAGGATGGTAATCTACTCAAATTACACAGCATTTGCTACGTATTAGGTACTGGTAATACAGAATTCTCAGAATTTGTTTGAGCATCGACTGTCTATTAATTAGCAATCAATTTGATTGCCGTCATATTGTATTCCAATCACGATCTTGTGTAGGTATCTTTATGAGTAATAACTAAGAGGACGATCGAGCCACTAAGTAATCATAGTCTTATTTTGATGGATAAACATTATGGACAGAATTAAAATACTCAACTTCATGTGTTTCAGCATTAATATATTGGGTTGGTAAGAAAGTAATGAGCGATCGATTGAATTCCACATACAATTTTTGAGAGAGTTCTAGAATCTTCTATGGTCGAAAGTATATAAAGGGCGAGTCGCACAGTTTCTCGTCAGTCATTCACTAGCTGTCGCCGAGCTAATATAAGGAAGAAAATGGACGAATTAAAAGTGCATGTAAGGCATTGCTTACTATATGAATTTCAGTCTGGCCATTCAGCCGCCGAAGCAGTGCGTAATATATGTCAGCGTGTTGCTCTTGAAGTTGTGTCTGAGGCCACGGCGAAACGATGGTTCCAGCGGTTTCGTAGTGGCGACTTTTCATTATCAGATCAACCTAAGTCTAATCGACCGGTGAAGATTGATGTAGCCAAATTAAAAACCTTAATTGAAGGAGATCCGAGGCTAACGAGTCGTACTCTTGCTACCGAGTTAGGCTGCTCTCATGTCACCATAGAAACACATTTACACGAGTTGGGAAAAAACTACAAATACAGTGTTTGGATACCGCACGAACTTGATAGAGATCAACTAAACCGCCGTGCCGATATCTGCATACAACTTCTGTCTTTTCGCCGCACATTCAACTGGTTGGACCATCTTATCACTGGAGATGAAAAATGGGTCTTATATATAAATCACACACGCAAACGTCAGTGGCTAGCTCCAAACGAAAAAGGAATAGAGGCACCAAAAACAGAGCCTCACCCGAAAAAGTTATGCTGTCCGTTTGGTGGGATATTCATGGTATTATTCACTGGGAACTCCTACCAAGTGGAATGACTGTTACCGCATCAGTATACTGTAATCAGCTTGAAAATTTAAACCAAAAAATCTGTCAGAATCTTCCACAGCATGCTAAAGTTTTTTTCTTACACGACAATGCTCGCCCACGCATTGCAAAAGTGACTCGGCTAAAGCTATTGGAGCTAGGTTGGAAAGTGATACCTCATCCACCGTACTCTCCAGACTTGGCACCTACGGATTTCGCATTGTTCAGATCGCTAAGCAATGCCTTGAATGAAAAAAAGTTCGATGATCAAGCCCATCTACGACAGTACATAGCTGAGTTTTTTGAATCTAAACCTGAGAACTTCTTCGCCGATGCTATTCATTCTTTACCAGAACGATGGAGACAAGTAGTAGATAACGAAGGCCGTTATATTTTTGATAAATGATTAAAATAATAAATTAAATAAAAATTACAATATTGGTTATGATTCGCTCATTACTTTCTTACCAACCCAATAAATACCAGCGTGCGTAGCCGAATGGCATTTCTCCGACGCCAAACGAAATCGAAACGCCGCGCCAGTTAGTCCGGCTCTGTCGCGCCAATACGCACGAGCGATAGAGATAGATATCTACTAGCGTTTCGTTTAGTGAGCGTTTCGTGAGCGTTAGTGCCATTCGGCTACACACCCTGGGCGACTGAGCTTAGCTCGGTTCTATTTTATTATAAATCACGTCTTTAGATTAAAAAAAAAACATAAATAATAAAAAAAAAAACAATTCAATTCCAATTTATAAATTATAAACTGAAATAGATACCATACACTAAAGATACGAGTATAACGACCAAGTCCACTAGTGGCGAAGCCGGGAATCGAGCCGCCGGCGGTCGAGGGTAGTGTAGCGGTTTATCACGTCAGCCGCGTTAGCTTGAGACCCGGGTTCGATTCCCGGCTTCGCCACCAGTGGGCTTGATCGCTTTTTCTTTATCGTATGGTACTTATCTACAATTTATAAGACACGCTAATTTATCAATTAATCAAAAGACTCAAATGCTTGTGAAATACAATTAAACCGTAATTTAATTACATACATAATTATGTACGTCCTTGTTTTATTAAGTCTCGATTTCCCGGTCTTCTGTCGGATTTGGCAGTTTGTTCCGGTCCGTGTAGGTATGTCGTGTTTTGAGTTAAATTTGATTCATTTCCGTTTCCGATTTTGGATACATATGTACATATATGTATGTGTGTTAAACTGATTAAAACGAAATACAAGCATTTCTGAGGCCAAAAGAAAGAAAAAAAATATTATAAGGAGGAGGAAATTTTGCCAAAAAAAAAATTGCCAAAAAAGAAATTGTGTGGTGGCCTAGCTTTCGATCCGGAGGTCGCGGGCTCGAACCCGGCTCGTACCAATGAGTTTTTCTGAACTTATGTGCTATGTCATTTGATATTTTGCCAGTCGCTTTTCGGTGAAGGGAAACATCGTGAGAAGATCGGACTAATTCCAATAAGGCCTAGTTACCCTTCGGGCTGGAAGGTCAGATGGCAGTCGCTTACGCCAAATCTTGGGATTAGCTGTCAAAGCGGACCCCAGGCTCCCATGAACCGTAGCAAATGCTGGGATAACGCAAGGAGGATGATGATAATTTCTAACTTATTACTAACTTAAGTATATTTAAATATATAGCGAGCTTTTTCGTGAGTGAAAGCCTCAAAAACTTATACCTAGTCATATTCAATCCTTCGACACCAGCAACGGAGTTTGCGCCTCTGAATAAAAATTCAAAATATTTACCTAAACGTGCAAAAAAATAAAAAAAAACTGCACAAATGTCTAGTCTCCAAGTAATCCTTCTCAATTATAAGAATTACTTGTGCTAATGGCCAGACAATGATTAAGGGGAACGAAGAAAATTTAATTCTACTTTGGCGCCATTTTTAGAAAATGAGCTGAGGGTTGCTTTCTGGTTCTTTTCGGCTTTGTGTTTTAAAATTAACTTCATTATAATGCTGTAAAGACGTGAGATAAAATAATTTGCTTTAGCTATACTGAGACGTTTATGTTTTACATTTTTAGGACAAAGATGTATTAAATTATGTATTTATCTATTTAAGTATGTATATTGTCACTTAGCACTCATAGTACAAGCTTTGCTTAGTTTGGAGCTAGGTTGATCTGTGTAAGGTGTCCCCAATATTTATTTATTTTATCTTATTTAAGACCGCATGTTGTTACTTAGTTATACTGTCACTCAACATTCTGTATATTTTTTACATGTAAATTGCTGAAATAGTGCAATGAAGAATATTTACTTACTTACTTACTTACTTATTTATTTCATTATTTTCAACAGGATTTAAGTCTAAGAAATATCGAAAACACAAAATATTTAGTAATTATGCTTTAGAGGAATTTAGAGTTTATTCATTTAAGTTATTTTTATTTAACACTATAGGTATCTGTACATACTGTACAAATAGAAAGAAAGGGGAGGCCTTTGCCCAGCAGTGGGACACAATTATGGGCGAGATAAAAAAAATGTAGGTAGATAAAGTTATGTATATGCAACTGTACATTATTTATTACGAGTACGTGTTTTAACATCATCTTGCTGCAAGGCAATCATGGTCGCGCGATAAATGATAAAACAAAAAAAATAGGCTAGAGATTTTTTAACGAAAAAATAGGCAGCGAATAACACCAAATTAATACTTATTACTTCCAAGCCAATTCTCCACGAGACGTACCTATTCCCTAGTGTCAAATCGAGATATAATGATATTCGAATTATTTTGGAATCGTGTTAGTTAGCTGTTATTTGCATGGGTTTCAAGTTCTTTTCGTTCTCAAGGGAGCTTTACCTATAGGATTTCATTATCTCATTCATTCAAAATCAGCTGTGAAAGATATCCGTAAAGGAATCTAAATAAATAAAAAAATAAAAAAAAAAAAAAACATTTATTTCAGAAGACAGGTTCCATAATATTCCATAATAAATAAAATTGTTCTGATAGTCGTTTCAGCGAACGGTCTCATAGCGAAGAGTCTCGACCAACATCTTAAGAGACTCTCGCTAGGTAGCTGGATCAAGGGCCAGATGCAGAAGGCGGTGATCTTGGACACGGCGCGGATAGTCCGACGGTTCCTCTCTCTGCAGCCCTAACCACCGGCAGCTTGGGCCCTGCCCCGCTGCTGGCGGCACCCTAGGTTAGGTTTTTTATAATATGTTTATATCTTTTTATATTGTTTTGTAAATGTTTTTATATTTTATTTTTATATTCATATTGTAAAAAACCTAGTAGCCTAGAGAATGAAAATAAATACTGAGAAAAATAATATTTTGAATTGGCAATAGTCAAGCCATATAGGTACAGAGTTTGAAGTATTGATGGTCATTAGGGCTTCTTCTTCTTCCTCGTTCGGGATCATCCATAAATTACGTCACACTAAAATCATGGTTTTTGACCCCTCCCCCCCTCCTTGTCACAGCTGGTCACATTTGTGAGACTCTTCCCTCCCTAGTGTGACGTCATATACTTATTTTGCAAATGTACACGTAAATATTATTGAATCAAAACAGCGGTTAGAAATCTTATTTCCATATTGCCTTAAAACTACCCATGTTACAAAAAAAGTTAGGTGGACAGCTTTAAAAAAAATGACCCTGATACGCATGAACGTATGTAGATATATTATCATTCTAACATCGGTTTATTATGAGCTCGTTCGAATTGGCCGCTCAATCTCATAATCATCAAACTCGAAAAGTTTCCCATTGCATAATCCCGACTTTCCTCCGTAACTAACAGCCAATTACTTCGTCACTTCGTTACAACTTCGCAAATTATTTATTACGACTGAATATTGATGGAACTTCAATCGAATTTGCCTGACGCTTGTAGCCCACCCAAATCTACATAGTTAGAAAGTAAACATATCAAAGGCCGTAGCCGTAAGCTGGTAGGGGGGAGGGGGTTTAAAAGTCCCATCTTTTCAATTCTCAAGTGGGACCTTTTAACCCCCTTGCTCAAGGGCTACGGTCTGGGACTTTTGATATTTATTATTTATTTCTTTAATCAAAAAGTATCACAGCATTACAGTTTACACCAAGGCACTGTGAAACTACAAAATACAAAACAAGACACAAACGATAAATAATACAAATTAAACATTAGATTTGGGCGACGACGTAACAGCGTGGCTCCGTTGCGTCGTCTGACTCGGTGTCGGATTCGGCAGGTTGCCCCGGAACCGCCGAAATACCACACCTTTCGGCCAGAAGTCTGCGCACGCGATGGTGTCCTGCAGCGTGCGCGGCACGCGCACAACAAATGAAGTGAAGTGCACGTAGTGGCGCGACTGCATCCCTTCAACCCTCTCCACTTACAAAACTTGTTTTTTAAGTGGAGAGGGTTGAAGGGATGGGGAGTGACTTAAGTTACTTTTTGTCTATTTCTAACCCCCCCCCCCCCACTTCCCTAAAACGGGGGGGTGAAAGTTTGTATGGAGCATTCAGCAATTTTCGAATTTAACGCGAGCGTGTCCGCGGGCATGAGCTTGTATGTTTATAACCTTCATGGATAATAGGTAATTGAATAATTATCGCAGTTCTACACTAAACACTTCTCAATGACACAGTCAATATTTATTAATGGCCATACCTGTGCCACGGTTAAGCATAAACAAGGTTAAACCGTACCCTTGGCTAGAGACCTTGCTGAACTAAGCTAAGGCACTGGTCTCTCCAAAAGCGAGCAAGCGATGAGCTATTGGTGATAGAAACGAAAAAAGGTAATCGCTCCCGCGTCAATAAAAGAGACGCGATGATAACGCGGGCGAGTTATAGTTCGAAGCCGAGCTATGAGCTACAAATCGGTCGCTCTCTCTTTCAATTTCAATTTCAATTTGTTTATTGCACTCATGTTAGTATACAGTTCTTAAGATTATTACAGTTCCACATGAACCCTGTAAGGGCATAGCAACAATGTTTTCTTACTTAATACTAACTTAGAATAAGATAACATGCATCACTGGCATAAGCCAATTTGTATGGATTGGTGTTATGTACGGGTTTTCTTAAGCCTGTCTGTGCCGGTAAAATTATTCATCTACACTGTTTGTGTCACCAAAGAATTCTTTTAATGAGTAATACGCTTTATTTATGAGGTAAGTTTTTAATGCGTTTTTAAAGTTATTATAATTATTTATTTCTTTTATTTCGTTTGGGATATTATTGTATATTTTTATTGGCATACCAAGAGGGCCTTTATGGATCATCTGTAGAGTAGAGTTTGGGGTGGCTAGTCTGGTTTTAGGCCGTAAATGAGCCGGTCGCGAGTATTCGGGGAAGAGGTTTCTATTATTCCTTACCAAGAGGCATGCTTCTAATATACATGGAGACTAGGGTAAGAGTTTTTAATTCTATGAAGTACGGTTTACAGCTATCCATTTCGTCACCCGTTTAAATAAAAGAGAGAGCGATTTGTAGCTCATAACTTGGCTACTACTAAGTAAGATAGTCGCTCCCGGTTAGTAGTTATTTGTTATACAAGGGTGCAAAGTTGTATTTTAACGCCGAGTGTGGAATTGAAAAACGAGCAAGTGAAAGGATTCTATAGTTGAACCACAAGCGAAGCCAGTGGTTCGAGAATAGAAACCTGACCTTGCGAGTTTTTTAACACACGAGAAGTAAAATACATTTGCACCTGAGTGTAACACAAAAATTTTTGGCCTGACTATAGTGAGGAAAGTACTACAACACAAAAAACGCGTTTATCACTACTTCCAGTAGTTCCACAGGTGGTAAAACATCGTCATCACTAGATTCACTCACTTTTATCAATTAAAGCGGATAAATTACTATATTCAATGTCAAATTACTTTATCCACTAGTGGATAAAATGCGTTTTTACCCGCTGGTATTAAAGGACAAAACAAGTGTTTCCGAGCTAGTTTTGGTGGGACCAGTGCCTATAACACTTGGAGCGACCGGTGACCCTTCTGTGCGAGAGATTATGCACAATCCCAAAGGTTAAGCTAAAATTAGCATGACGAGCGCGTTCGGCGCTCCTGTTATGGGAAAACGTGAACCTACAACTTGTGTCGTGTACACAGATGTCATATAAACCATAGATCAAGCAAACGTATCTACTTAGCGTGTCAAATGAACTCAGTGAAATCCACTGAGTTGTCCGTCTTTAATCGCAGCTTGCAGCTTTCGGGCGTCAATTTTTGTAAGTTGAAGTCAACAAAAACATTAAAAATGCCTCGTTACATGATATTTAATTGCAACAACATAAAACTTATCAACACTCAAGGGCCTGAGACATATTTAAAATCACAGGCAAGTAACAACTTCAGTACAAAATCTGACACGCTCGGCCGCCATACAAATAAATGAACTCGTTTCTTCTATCTAAATCTAATTCTGTGGTCGTGTGTATCTACAACTTATAGGTAATACCTACACTAGCTTTTGAAAACCTTTAAATTTGAAATTGCGCAATGTACCATACAAACTTCCCCCCCTCCTCCATTGTAAGGAAGTGTGGGGATAGAAAGAGACGAAAAGTAGCCTGTATCACACTCTATCCCTTCCACTATCTCCACTTAAAAAGTCACGTCAATTCGTCGCTCCGTTTTGCTGTGAAAGATGGAAAAACAGATACACACCCACACTTTCCCATCCATACTTAATATTATAAATGGGAAAGTGTGTGTGTCTGTTTATTTGTCCGTCTTTTACGGCAAAACGTAACGCGACGACTTGACGTATTTTTTTAGGTGGAGATAGTTGAAGGGATGGAGACTGACATAGGCAACTTTTTTATCGTAGTCAACGCGAACCCTTATAGTTTCGAACTGTCTGTGTCCGTCCGTCCAAAAGCGTAGTTTATAATATTAGTATAAGTATGGATTACTTACACGAGCGTAATATTCATTCACTGTATAAAGCCTGTAAAATGTGGTAAAATCGTTGAGCTACCTGGGGATATTTTTTTTTCCTACCCCACCGTGAGATATATTGTTGAATAGGTATTTAAAAATGTAGCTGCGATAATAAATACCGAAAAACGCCTAAAGCAAAAAATGTCAGAAATGCAGTCTGGCTCTGTCGCGCCAACACGCAAGAGCGATAGAGATAGATAGCTACGAAATAGATATTATCGTGAGCGTTTCGTGAGCGTTTGTGCATTCGGCTACGCACACAGATCCTAATTGTGTCGCTTAACTTCAAAACTGGGTAAATCCATTCTGATATAAGGTTGATTATCTTTCAGATCATATTATATTTTTTATATATTCAACCTAAAGCAGAATGGATTTACCCAGGTTTGAAGTTAAGCGACACAATTGTTTGGCCCTGCCACTTCGCCATGCCGCTCATCATTGTCTCATTCAATCTCTTCCCGATACAACTCATTCTAAAACTCCAGAGTTTCTTTTCGTTCCAATTTGCGAAACTCACCCAATTGACACGTACATTGCCACTCAAAAAGGAGAAGAGCGCCCTTTGAATACAAAAAGACGTATATTTATAAGAATAGACAGTCGCTTACGTCTTTTCGTTTTCGGTGAAGACTGAGCAGGTGTCTGACCCAAGTCAATTATTCACTTGACCCGGCTGGATATAAAATATATTTATATCTAAGCTTGTTCCCAGTATCAGGCCGTCCCTATCGCACTATTTGTAAGTGCGATAGGGACGGCCCGATGTTTTATCATCTATCTTTTATTACGACTTGCAAATCGCAAAAAAACATTTTTAAAGTATACTTTCACTTTATCAGGCAAAAACAACATTAGCCATGTTAATCTATATACAGATTGTCTGTGCATGACTTCAATCGAATTAAACACAAAACTTTCTGACCATTAAGTATGAGGCATAAAGTTCATTATGTCAGTGATTGATTTGACATGAAGTTAAGTTAGGTCCTATGACATCACTACATCGCTGACAGCGTTTTCGGTGGCCAAAGTTAAAATAGTACATTACGATACAAGTGCGTAAAAAAGGAAGTTCGAAACGAGTGGCGATAAATTAAAACACGACCGAAGGGAGTGTTTTAAATCGACACGGGTTACCAATTTCCTTTTCGCACGTGTATCGTACGACGTTTTTCAGTACAGATGACCCTCCAAAGTTTCGACCTGGCATATGATGAACCACTTATCGCACTAGTGCGTAAAAAAGCACCATCTGTACTGAAAAAAATATTACACACATTTTTAATCGCAAATACGTAGTCATCATTTCGACGACCGGTCTGGCGCAGTCGGTAGTGCCTGCTGCGCCGCGGTCCCGGGTTCGAATCCCGGTAATGGCATTTATTTGTGTGATGAGCACAGATATTTGTTCCTGAGTCATGGATGTTTCCTATGTATATAAGTATTTATATATTATATTGGGTTGGTAATAAGAAAGTAATGAGCGAATCATAACCAATATTGTAATTTTTATTTAATTTATTATTTTAATCATTTATCAAAAATATAACGGCCTTCGTTATCTACTACTTGTCTCCATCGTTCTGGTAAAGAATGAATAGCATCGGCGAAGAAGTTCTTAGGTTTAGATTCAAAAAACTCAGCTACGTACTGTCGTAGATGTGCTTGATCATCGAACTTTTTTTCATTCAAGGCATTGCTTAGCGATCTGAACAATGCGTGATCCGTAGGTGCCAAGTCTGGATTGTACGGTGGATGAGGTATCACTTTCCAACCTAGCTCCAAAAGCTTTAGCCGAGTCACTCTTGCAATGTGTGGGCGAGCATTGTCGTGTAAGAAAAAAACTTTAGCATGCTGTGGACGATTCTGACAGATTTTTTGGTTTAAATTTTCAAGCTGATTACAGTATACTGATGCGGTAACAGTCATTCCACTTGGTAGGAGTTCCCAGTGAATAATACCATGAATATCCCACCAAACGGACAGCATAACTTTTTTCGGGTGAGGCTCTGTTTTTTGATGCCTCTATTCCTTTTTCGTTTGGAGCTAGCCACTGACGTTTGCGTGTGTGATTTATATATAAGACCCATTTTTCATCTCCAGTGATAAGATGGTCCAACCAGTTGAATGTGCGGCGAAAAGACAGAAGTTGTATGCAGATATCGGCACGGCGGTTTAGTTGATCTCTATCAAGTTCGTGCGGTATCCAAACACTGTATTTGTAGTTTTTTCCCAACTCGTGTAAATGTGTTTCTATGGTGACATGAGAGCAGCCTAACTCGGTAGCAAGAGTACGACTCGTTAGCCTCGGATCTCCTTCAATTAAGGTTTTTAATTTGGCTACATCAATCTTCACCGGTCGACCAGACTTAGGTTGATCTGATAATGAAAAGTCGCCACTACGAAACCGCTGGAACCATCGTTTCGCCGTGGCCTCAGACACAACTTCAGGAGCAACACGCTGACATATATTACGCACTGCTTCGGCGGCTGAATGGCCAGACTGAAATTCATATAGTAAGCAATGCCTTACATGCACTTTTAATTCGTCCATTTTCTTCCTCATATTAGCTCGGCGACAGCTAGTGAATGACTGACGAGAAACTGTGCGACTCGCCCTTTATATACTTTCGACCTTAGAAGATTCTAGAACTCTCTCAAAAATTTTATGTGGAATTCAATCGATCGCTCATTACTTTCTTACCAACCCAATATATATCGTTGTCTGAGTACCCACAACACAAGCCTTCTTGAGCTTACCGTGGGCCTCAGTTAATCTGTGTAAGAATGTCCTATAATATTTATTTATTTATTTATCATTCACTTAATACTCAAAATCTATAAATACAAGTTTCTTATGTCAAATACTACAGAAAATAATCATTTCTTGTGCCAAATTCGATATAAGTCTAGTAGCCTATTCATCGTGAGTGTTTTAAAGTTGACATATAAATCGTTTTTGTCGACCAAATGTTGCTCAAAGGCAATTGGTTTTCAAACTTTTCTTTCTCATATTATTTACTGCTGACACTGAACTCCTCAGACCAAAATACTAAACTTAATAATTATGTTTTATCAAATTAGACAACTCTGTAGACATCTTTGTCTATCCCGACATTGTAAGCAGTCACATTCACCAAGTCGGTGAGTTTTGCACAATATTAAATTCCAGGCATACTTTTGTTACCAGACATCACTTTGCTGAGATTATGTTTAACTTGGAAAACAAACTCGAAGAATATATGAGTTCTTAAGAGTATTCAGGTCAACAAAAGTAAGTTTAGAAACTGAGTACTTAGTGTTTTTTTTTTTTAACATTTAGTACAAGACCTTTGGTTGTTAATGCATTATTTTAATTTTAAGTGGCGTGCGACAAAACCCTCAAACATCAAACCAATCCATACTAATATTATAAATGGGAAAGTGTGTGTGTCTGTTTGTTTGTCCGTCTTTCACGGCAAAACGGAGCAACGAATTGTCGTGATTTTTGAAGTGAAGATAGTTGAAGGGATGAGGAGAGTGACATAGGCTACTTTTTGTCTCTTTCTGACCCCCCAATTCCCTAACATGGGGGGTGGGTGTATGAGGCATTCCCCAATTTTCGAATTTAACGCGAGAAAAGCTAGTCTGTTATATTTGACACCAAATCCCAACGGTTGCAAACCGGCAGAGCAAAGAAGAAAAATATAACATGCTTTCAATTTTAGTGATTTTACATACAAATTCAAAGACCCTTCAATATAGCTTTTTGGGTTTCTAAGTTCTTATAGCACCATAATTATATAATAATGCTATAATCAAGCTTGCTATGTAACATAAAATACCCTCAGAAATTGTTCTTTTTACCCAATTTTATTTAAACGAAGCAAAACTATAGTTATTGCTTCGCAAACTACCCAAGATTCTAAAACTCCATTGTTCTTATACTGCGAAAGAAAACAAAGCACACAGGTATGTAAAATTCAAATATACAGTACCATAGAAGCTGTTTCAAAAGAGTGCAACTTTTTGTAAAAAAACTATGAAAACAGCCCGCATACTTAAATCTGTAGCCTTTTACAAACAGAGGCAGACAAAGGCAACAAAAACTATCCGTAAATGAATATTTTCCGAACACAATGCCAATTCTGTTTTACAATTTCAAATCTATTTTGATATGAAGCTCCTTTTTGATTAATATTTATTGAATAAAGCATTTTACATGAGAACAATACAATGGCCCCCAAAACTTTGTACTGTTTGACTGTGGGATCCATGAGTCTATTCTTCTATTAGGTCTATATGTCATATAAAAGGTAAATACAGTTTTACATAAGTACTATTGCTAATCCGGCAGACCTCGCCGGCGATGGCGGGATAACTTGGACTCCTTTTTGACAGACTGGCCAGTTTTAGCTCAAGATCGAGAAGAATGGAGAAAGAAGGGGGAGGCCTTTGCCCAGCAGTGGGACACAATAGGCTCATAATAATAATAATAACTATTGCTAAAGGTAGTTAGGTACCTAGTTAAGAAAAAATAAGGCATCTTTTGGAAGATTACTTGTATTGGCCGAGATATACATATTTAGACCGTGATTACCTTTTTTTTATTGGGGTCCCGATATATCGACGCTGTTGCGCATCATGATCACGGGAAACTGAAGACAGCGGGTGGATGTCCTGATGACCTCTAAGTATGCACAGCCTTAAAAGATCCAGCGCTCCAGATGACGTAAGGCCACGTCCACGGCTAACGTCCGATAGTTTGAACAATTCAGTGTATATTCATTATCTAGATCGCGGCAGTCCGCGGACGCGTCCCATAATGATTTTGAATTTTGAAGCAGCGTTACCATTGGTCGCGTTCACACTCGAGAGTGAACGCAGCAGACGCGCGCGAATGAGGGTAGATCGCGGGATGTCTACGAAACTTTGACATCCACCCGCTGTCTTGAAGATGTGTTCGGTGGACTGTTGTTCCTCTCCGCATTCGCAAAGTGATGAATTTTGATTTTATCTCCTAAAAGATGTCAAAGTAGAAAAGTAAAAAAAAATATTTTTAATCAGAATCGGCCCCTGGGTATAAAAGCTGCTTTCTGTTCGGTGCCTGATGACAAAATCATTTGTGAAAAAAAACTTTAAATGAAATCGCAAAAAATAGTGGATTGAATGAAACGAAATCAATTTCATTAACTTTTCGAGCCCCGGCTTGTACCAATAAGTTTTTCTGAATTTATGTGCAAAATATAATTTTGATACTCTCCAGTTCTTTTCGGTGAAGGAAAACATCGTGAGGAAACCGGACTAATTCCAATAAGGCTTAATTCGGGTCGCTTTCGTGAAAACTAGTGCCTATCAAGAAACTAGTGCAAATCTTGGGATAAGTTGTCATAGCGGACCCCAGGCCCCCATGAGCCGTGGCAAATGTCGGGATAACCCAAGGAGGATGTGTGTTTTCTGTCACCAGTAATTTTTTAGGTGAAAAATTTAGTTAAAAGCCTAGAAAGGTTAACTTAACCTTGTAAGGCCCACCATAGTTAGTTTTCCCATTCTGAATTCGAACCTTATTCTATAAATAAATTGGTAAAATTTTCGTTTGTTTCAAAAATCAATGTAACAATGAAAATTCTACTTTGTTCAGTTCATGGAAGGTTCAAACAGGGGCGGCTCACTCCGCGATTCTATCACCGCGCTACAAGTACATCCTGGCGGCCGCGAGTTCGCGGCCTACTCAGGGGTGGCACGCGTTCTCACGGAATGAACGTTCGCACTTTCTATTGTTACTTTACGTCGTGAGGTTTTTGGAAGCGATGTCCACGTGTGGAATGCTAATAATATTTAGTTAAATAGACATATTGAACAAAATAAATACCATAGGACTTTCTTACACAGATCTACTACTGATTAAGCCCCACGGAAAAGTTCAATAAGGCTTGTGATGTTGGAACGAACAAAAATATATAAATACAGCATATATACCTAGAGGGTACCCAAGACTTGAATATAACATTTTATGTGAGTATTAATTCGTTTGAATCCATTGGTAACCTTATCGCCGGGCGCCGCACACGTGCGGCTCGTTTCTTTGTAAGAATTTTGTAGGTATTTAAAAAGGCGGCATTTCGTAAACATCAAAGCAGTGGGCCTTCTGTACTTGTACTATTATATATTCTGTGGGTTCAAATTAGATTGCAACACTATGTACATTGTAATGTACATTAGGCTTTACGAGGTTAAAACATTTTGTAATTTGTAGGTCTCTATAGCCCATTTTCTGTCTCAATCACTCTTGCATAACAAAGCTAGATAGGTATATTGACAGAGATAGACGGCAGCTCTATACTAGTCCCTAGCCCTAATCTACCATCTTCTGACGAACCACAACCTTATTGTCAACGACATAAGAACAGGCCATTTCATTCGTTGTAAGCTGAGTGACAGGGTAGGGGTTGTTATTGTTTCTTGATGAGAAATTGTGAACGTCACAAGTGATAACTTGAAAGCAGATATGCTTTGGACAGTTTCCGAGGGACACTTGATGTTTAGTAGTTATGGTGGAAATGGTGGAATCAGGCAGCTCATTTTGTGTTTGAGCTCAGTTTGTGTATTCCCGATGAACTATTTACAGTGTGGCGTTCTTCAAAAAAGGAGTGTACACGTTTCTAATGGGTCGGCAATGCGCATGTGACACCCCTTAAGTTGCAGGCGTCTATAGGTGACGATGACCGCTTTCCATCAGGCGGACCGCATGCCTGTTTGACACCAACGTGACATAAAAAAGACGCGCTCTAGCAACCAGGCAAAAATATACAGAGTGGGGCCTGTAACAAAGGCGAAAAATTGAACTGTAGGCTATTCTCCTTATACTGATCAACATTTGTTCAGTGACTTTTAAAAATTAAGAAGTCTTTAAATTTTTTATTTTTCATACAAAATAAATATTAGCTTCAATGTACGCCATTATTGTTGTCATTGACGTTGTCTGTCACACTTTAGACTTAACAGAATTCGCAATACATTACCTCTTAGAAAAAACTTTCAAGGATGATAAAAATCAAAATACAAGCTATTTTTAAAAGTCGCCGAACAAATGTTGATCAGTATAAGGAGAATAGCCTAGAGTTCAATTCTTCGCCTTTGTTACAGGCCCCACTCTGTATATTTATGATCATCGCTACCCGTGCGGTACTTCGTAGAAGCCCATTGCATGTACAAATAATTAAAAAAATAAAATAAATATTTGGGACACCTTACACAGATCAACCTAGCCCCAAACTAAATAAGCAAAGCTTGTACTATGGGTGCTAAGTGACGATATACATACTTAAATAGATAAATACATACTTACATACATAGAAAACATCCATGACTCAGGAACAAATATCTGTGCTCATCACACAAATAAATGCCCTTACCGAGATTCGAACCCAGGACCGCGGCTTAGCAGGCAGGGTCACTACCGACTGAGCCAGACCGGTCGTCAAATATGAAACATGAGAAAGGTTGCCGGCCTTTATAAGTTGGGTGGTCGCTCTTTTCTTTAAGGTTTGAGGGTTATATCGTCTATAAATTTAAAGGATCTAAGCTGGCCAGTTGTTATACAATAGTGCAACATATGGAATCCAAAATATATTTTGTTTATTTGTTAAATTAGACAATTACATACTTGGGTGTTCTGCCTTTCCTCAGAACTATTTTCGGCCGAATTTCATTTGTCAACCAACATTTCGCCGATTAAGTTGCTAAACGTAAGGTTGGCAAATAAAAAAAACAATAATAATATGATAATTTGGGGGGACCCCTTTCTTTCCCATAAACTTTTTGGTCAGAATTTCGTTAGTCATAAGTTGTTATTCATATATTTTGTGGTCATAAACATCACTAGTCATAATTTTTGTTACGAATAATGCTTAATGGTACTAACATTAACAACCCATAATATTGGATGCCATAACCTTAAAAGTCATAAAGTTGATGAGTATAAAATTGAAAGGCATAACAATAATTATCCAGAAATATTACTAGGCATATTTTTTGAAGCCCTACTGATTGTTCTGCATACAGTTTTAAGGCATAAACCTCATAAGTCATAATCTTTGTTACGAATAACGTTTAATAGTTCTAACGTTAACAACCCATATTATAGAATACTATAATCTTAGAATCAAGAAAGTTGATGAATATAACATTTAAAACGGATCCCTTTGTTAGCCAGATTATCATTAGTCATAATTCTGAAACGGTTTCATTAGGGTCATCTATAGATAGGTTAGGTTAGGTTTGTTTTATGGCAATCCTGAAAAGTTACGCGTTTTTGAGAAAAACCAAATTATGACTAACGAAAATGTGGACAATCGATACATTATACCTTATGACTTTACTGGTAGTCCGCATTTACCTCGCGTCCATTAGAACGGAAATAGGACCCCTGCCCCACTTCTACTCGTTGACTAAGCCGAATACTACAAAAATCAGTATGCAAAGGAAGAAATGGCGGGAAAATCAGTGAGCTCATTGAGTATTTTAATCCTCATTTCTCAGCTAGGTTCGCTAGTTACCTTGTGTCAAAATAGGAGCCCCGCATAGCGAGGCTCCGTCGAATCGCTGGCGGGCCCTAATACTTTTAAAAGCAACATGAAAAAATAAAACACATAACATGTAAAAGACGAAATGGCGGGAAAATCAGTGAGCCCAACGAGAAAATTTTCATTTCTCGGGTAGGTTCGTTAGTTACCTTGTGTCATTCAGAGCAGAAATAGGAGCCCTGCATAGCGGGGCTCCGTCGAATCGCTGGCCGGGCCTAATATTCTTAAAAGCAACATGAAAAAATTAAACACATAACATGTAAAAGACAAAATGACGGGAAAATCAGTGAGCCCAACGAGAAAAATTTCATTTCTCGGGTAGGTTCGTTAGTTACCTTGTGTCATTCAGAGCAGAAATAGGAGCCCCGCATACGTCGAATCGCTGGCGGGGCCTAATATTCTTAAAAGCGACATGAAAAAATTAAACACATAACATGTAAAAGACGAAAAAAGTATCTTCTGTGAAAAACTATGAAAAATTATGACTAACGATAGTGAACACGAACAAACATTATGACTTCAAACTTAATGAAAAATAATATAGATCCCATTGAATGTTATGATTAAAGTTAATGTGGACAGTAATCATTATTACTTGCGAAAATATACTTTACGACAATTATGACACACATGTTTATTGCTTTCAACATTATGTCCATAATACAAAATGCAATTTGATTATTATGCCAAACAATGTTTATGACTAACAATAATGATGACTTGCAAAAATCTGACCTTCAATTTCTGACATTCAACTTTATGACTAATGATAATATGACTATTAAAAATTATGACTAACAACGTTATGGATTGTAAAAATCGGACTAAAAAAATTATGGGAACCAATAGAGACCCTAATTTGGGAAGTGATATTTGGCCATACAATTTTCGGCGATAAATAAGAGAACCACATACTTGATATCTCTTTCCGCACACGCTCTATGTAAATGCATACATGGCTATGTTTCCTTGAGATAGCTCACGGGTGAATAAACACGGTGCAGTCAACTAGGCGATGTCAATAATCCTAGCGTAGCTGGGCTTCGCTAGAGGAGCTAGCTCGCAGTTTGTACGACATGAGCAAACTTAAATAGACTATCTGTTTTCTGCCTAAACGAATATACAAATATACAGGGTCTCCTTAGTCCGCTTTCACATTATCCGATCCGATATCGGATGTCGGAAGGATTTCAATAGAAAAAATCCAAGATGGCGCCTGTAATGTATGGGATATCGGTCCGACGTCCGATATCGGATCGGATAATGTGAAAACGCACGTACACTGACCAACATTAAATTTGCTCAGCGACCTTTAAAAATTAAGTATGAAGTCATTATTTTTGTAATTTTGCATACTGTTCACACACCTACTGTTCATACACCGTACCTAGTTATTAAGTTAATAAAAAGAAGATAGTACTATCCTGGAGTTCTTCATTCTTCATAAGAAGATCTTATATTGAGGAGTACACCGAACATTTTGGCGACCGTGACAGGAAATAAATATTAGCTTCAATGTACGCCGTTATAAGTTGAACGCGTACCATGCTTGTATGAGTGAGATATGACGGGTCAAATGGTAGCGTTTTTGACTAACTGAGAGGTAACCGAGAGCAATGAGCGGCGCTTCTGTGAGTGGCCATAATGTACGATAGTACTCTTATCAGTGCCACTAGTCTGTCAACTTTTGGCGCCTTCGCTAGGCCACAGTATAATAAAGAGTACTATCGTACTGTATGGCCACTCCCGCTCTCCCCGCTGAAAGTGCCGCCCACCCGCTTTCGGTTTACCACCTGTCAAAAACGGGAACAGTCAACCTGTTATATCTCACTCATACAAGCATAGTACGCGTTCACCCACATGAGCTTAGACTGTGTGCGTAGGAACGCGCTTTTTCATATTATATGTGATCGCCAGTGTCCGAGATGTGGCAAGGCAAGAAATACATCAAACCTCACCAAAAACACAAACATGAACCCGTGTTATCTCCCCATTTCCTCCACAGACGCAAGCCGCGATCACACGATGCTTCCGGACGGCCGGACGGCGGGCATCCGTCAGCCAGGGGCCTTATCTCGCAAGGTGAGTCCACGCAAATGGGTGCAGTTTAATGGGATGTTTCATTCATAGCTGGCGATCAGGGTTTTAGTTGCTAGTGACGTAAAATTGCCATTTTTCTCGTTATATTTTTTAGATTTTGTGATTTCCAAGTTTCCAAGATTTCGATGGTTTAAAATTGTATCTAAAAGTGTTTATTGTAAGCCCATTTGAATAATAGTTATTTGTGCAAGGGTGCAAAGTTGTATTTTAACGTCGAGTGTGGAATTGAAAAACTAGCAAGCGAAAAGATTCTACACTTAGTTGAACCACGAGCGAAGCAACTGGTTCGAAAATAAAATCCTGAACTTGGCAAGTTTTTCAACACACGAGAAGTAAAATACATTTGCATCCGTTTGTAACACGAAACTTTTCCCTTCACTATATAGCGAGGATAGTACAACGCAAGAAAACACGTTTATCGCTGCTTCCAGTAGTTCCACAGGCGGTAAAACATCTTCATCATTAGATTAACCCACTTTTATCAATTTTAAAGCAGAAAATTTGGCTACATTCAAGGTCAAATTATTTTATCCACTATTCGATAAAATGCGTTTTTACCCGTTGGTATTCAAGGACAAACAAAACAGGGTCGTGTTTTCGAGCTAGTGAGGGGAAAGAATATTTTGAATTTAATTTGTTTGTTTAATTCGTTTGCTTGGACGACGATCGTGCGACCGTCGTCGTCGTATCGCATTGCCTGTCATCGACAGTTCATCGACAATACAATACAATACTCGTACAATAACTTATTAATAACACCAGTGTTACATGTCGATGTCGCCATAAATTAAATATAACAAGATCATACCATCCCATACATTAAAATGCGACCGCCTACGAATGCGTTTACACTCCACCACACATAGATGGCGCCACAAAATATGCCTTGTTGTCACCGATTATTTGTAGATAGGCATTAAGTGTCAATTCTATGTCAAAAGTGACACTTCACGCCATCTACAAGTATAATCGAAAGCTACAAGACATTTTTTTTGTGGCGCCATCTATGTGTGGTGGAGTGTAAGCGCGGTCTTAGGCGGTCGAATTTTAATGTATGGGATGATATGATCTTGTTATATTTAATCTATGATGTCGCCCACTAAGACACCTTCGCGGAAGTGTCTTAGTGGGACGAAAGCAAACCGAAATCTCTACGGAGGTCCGTAGAGGTCGAAAGTTTGATTTCGTCGCGCATCGCCGTCGTGCGACGGTCGTCCACGCAAACCACGGCGTTATTCGCGTTTTTGAGCATTTCTTTTTTTTTTGCCAATAATTTTTTTTTATTGTTTTAGGGAATTTTAGGTTAATTGTACTCAGAATCACGAGTACTTTCAATCTCACTGGGAGACAAAAAGTGTCCCAGAATTTCCATACATTTTTGTTACTTTCCTCTTTTGTTACTCCATACAACATGTACGGAAAATGGTAACAAAATAAGAAAAAAACGTATGGGACAATTTTTTTAACTACTAGGATTGAAAAGGCTAGTAATTCTGAGTAGAAATAGCATATTTATTTTCAAAAATAACACACTTCATAAAAGTGGCAAAAAAAAAATGCTCTTTTAATCTCTGAGCCTGATTAAATAAATACATAACCCACAAGAAAGGAAATCCCAAACAATAACCTAATGTTTTCAAAATTCGATTAAACTTCGCCTACATTAATGGGGTTACTATCAGATTACTGAACTTCGTTAATGGAGTTGAAGACAATGATCTTACCGAAGATGAAGCCGGGATTCAATGGAGAATAACAAATTGATTTGTGAGCTTGAGGATCGAACTTTTTTACTTGGAATAATCCTTATTTGTACCTGTAGCGTTACCTTGTTTTGATTTTTTACTGTTCTTATAAAGAGATACCCTGATTGCCTTTGTGGTGACGGGTTAAGAATTTCACCACCCCCTTTCTTCCCGTGGGACGTAGAAGGCGACTATGGGATATGGGTTAAATTGTGGCGTGTAGGCGAGAGGCTGGCAACCTGTCACTGCAATGTCACAGTTTTGTTTTCTTTCAACCCCTTATTTGCCAAGAGTGGCAAAACATCTAGCATTCCATACATAGTTTCATGTGTTCTGCCTACCCCTTTATGGGATACAGGCGTGATTGCATCGTTTGGAATGATGCATGTGATATTTGTGGGACATTTGTACACGTTCTACCATAGAGGAATAAGTAAGGGAAGATTTGGAACTCCATGCATGGGTAAATGCGGGTTATTTGTAGTGACATCTAGCGACAATCACACGTTAATCACGCGTCAAATGGCGTAAATTATCAGTACCACTACTCGATACTAGGTGTTAACAGCGTTAACAGTGTCTCGTCTGAAAAAATATTTTTTCATTTTTTATTTTATTATAAATGGGCTTACTCTTGGCCACAGACTAGCCAAAGGCAAAGACGTGGCCTACGATGGAGTGAGCTCGCCCAGAAGATGCCTGTTCACTCTTGATTTAATATTAGAACAATTTACAACATATATTACAAGTAGAAGGAATTGAAAACAGAATACTGATTAATACTATTGTAATATTAGCTAAAAATTGGTGAGCATTAGATTCTTCGTTTGTCGCGACGTCTATTGACTAGTAGTAGTACTGATAATTTACGCTATTTGACGCGTGATTATCGCTAGATTCACTCCAAATAACCCGCATTTACTGTTGTATGGAATTACAAGCTCTTCCCTTACTTATTCCTCTATTATGCTTTCTACTATAGGAAAGTTTTACTTACTTTTACACTGCTATAGAAAGTAAGTCAATGGTAAGGGTACTTAGTCTACAATGAAAATTTAGCATCTACTGTCTATATATTATTTTGAAGAAAATGTAAAGTAATATAAGTAGTAGGTTTCGAACTTGAGTAGGTATAAATTAAAAAAATGCTTATTGAGTATAGAATTTGAGTAACAGAAACAAAAACGATTATTTATTTTAGGATTTTTTTGAAAGTTGAATACGGCAAATACATTTCAAAAACTTATGCATAGAGATGTACTCAATGAACTTTCAAAGAAGGTCCCTGATTTTGTCTTTACCTACGACGAGTAATTACTAAATACAAAATTTACACGAAACTCTCAACCTCCTTACCTCCTTAGAACTTGTACACTCCTTTTTCTGCGTATTTAACACAGCAAAATGGAGTGTACATGTTTCTAATGGGGTGGCAACGCGCATATGACACTCTTTGAGTTGCAGGCGTCCATAGGTTACGGTGACCACTTTCCATCAGGCGGGCCGTACGCTTGTTTGCCACCGACATAGTATAAAAAAAACCTTTTCCACAACCGTTTCACAGATCCGTCAACGTCCATAGATAAAATTTCAACAACACCCGTTTGTTTCAGACGGGCGTCTGAGGCGTCCGCCAGATAACCGTAGACAATAATATCGCCTTCGATACCATAATGAACTCGACGGAAAGCCTGGACGTCAACAGATCTACACCGATATACACCATCGGGACGAGTTTTATTACACAGTGGTGAGTTTACTCTTACATAGTGTTGCAAGGAAACGGCTTTTCTGGCTTAAAAAAACATGAAAAAAAAACCGTGAAAAAAAAATTTTTTTTTTGGAGTATGTTTTTTTTCTAAAGGACGAAATCTCAAAATTTGCTAAACAGTTAACGTAAAGTCTAAAAAACCGTATAAAAGTATTAACTATTAAACGAATTTACATTTAATAACTTTAATTTCTGGTTTTATAAAACTAACATTTACACAATCTGTAGTTAGTAGTTGTCGCTATTTACTGTTGGAAACACCACCGCCTCTCCACGCGCCGCGCCGCGTCGGGGAGTCCCCAATAAACGTTTGCATACTGAATGTTTATCGAAATAATTTAGAAAGAAACCATGGTGCTTCGTTTTTAGGGTTCCGTAGTCAACTAGGAACCCTTATAGTTTCGCCATGTCTGTCTGTCTGTCCGTCCGTCCGTCCGTCCGTCCATCCGTCCGTCCGCGGATAATCTCAGTAACCGTAAGCACTAGAAAGCTGAAATTTAGTACCAATATGTATATCAATCACGCCAACAAAGTGCAAAAATAAAAAATGGAAAAAAAATGTTTTATTAGGGTACCCCCCCCTACATGTAAAGTGGGGGCTGATATTTTTTTCATTCTAACCCCAACGTGTGATACATCGTTGGATGGGTATTTAAAAATGAATAAGGGTTTACTAAGATCGTTTTTTGATAATATTAATATTTTCGGAAATAATCGCTCCTAAAGGAAAAAAAAGTGCGTCCCCCCCCTCTAACTTTTGAACACTATGTTTAAAAAATATGAAAAAAATCACAAAAGTAGAACTTTATAAAGACTTTCTAGGAAAATTGTTTTGAACTTGATAGGTTCAGTAGTTTTTGAGAAAAATACGAAAAACTACGGAACCCTACACTGAGCGTGGCCCGACACGCTCTTGGCCGGTTTTTTTATCATGCTTTTTTTCATAATTCCAAAAAAAAACTTTTTTTTTATTTGCAACCCTACTCTTACACTTAAACTTTATGTGATAAGAGGCATACGATCACACAGGTCAGAGAGTTGGAGATGCGTTGCTGCCAGCCGGTAACGTTGTTGTACGCTCTTTTCTTGAAGGTTTGAAGCCCAAAAATACGCGCCTTCGATACCATAATGAATTCGATGGAAAGCCTGGACGTCAACAGATCTACACCGTTATACACCATCGGGAGTTTTATTACACAGTGGTGAGTATATAAAGCTGAATGTATACCTACAGGTTATTGCTGCAAGTTATGAAACATGCAAGAAAGAGATGCAGATATGTGCCACTCACTCTTGCCCATCGTTGCGTCTCAAAACTTGCAGCAATAACAACAATTGCAGGACAGGTAGAAATTCAGCTACTCGTGTGCTTTTTTATGGGACAAGAGGCAAATAAGTAGATAGGTCGCCTGGTGGTTTGCGATAATGTACACCCAAACAACAGATGGGTTGGAGATGCGTTGCTAGCCTTTAAGATGTTTAGGTATATTATATGCTTTTTTCCGAAATACCGCAGATGACAGTTAATTCCACAGTTTAGCTGTATGAGGCAGGAAGTTTCTGGTGAAACGCACATTTGAGAAACTGATCAACTAAGTGAAGCAGGGTATAATTGTTGGTGGCCAATCGTAAGATCAGACGTAACGTAAAATAAGAAAAACATTGACTCGTTCCCCGAGTATCCTGAGTTGCCTGTATTTTTAGACACGCCTTTCTAGCATCTGTAGTAACCTAAGAAACTTATCCCGCCTATCTATGTTGCCAGCCGATTGAAACTTCCTTTCATACCGTGAAATGCTAAATCTGTGATTGGTTCCCTAAGGGCCAGTTGCATCAACCACATTTGACAAACACATCATCGTCACGCAGCAGACGTCTATGGAACTTCCCATAGAATAAAATTTTACGAACGCTTTAACGGTGACAAACGGTTTGATGCAACCTGCCCTAAGTCTACTGAGCCCTAAGCTGAGGTCCTATTTCTGAGTAGTTCGGATATTTGAAGCAACCCACCGAATCTATTATGTTATGTCTGTCTTTTAGTTTTATGCAAATACAATCAATAGGAACATAATTTATATATACAGAGTGGGGCTTGTAACAAAGGCGAAGAATTGAACTCTAGGCTATTCTCCTTATACTGATCAACATTTGTTCGGCGACTTTTAAAAATAACTTGTATTTTGATTTTTATCACCCTTGAAAGTTTTTTCTAAGAGGTAATGTATTGCGAATTCTGTTAAGTCTAAAGTGTGACAGACAACGTCAATGACAACAATAATGGCGTACATTGAAGCTAACATTTATTTTGTATGAAAAATTAAAAATTTAAAGACTTCATAATTTTTAAAAGTCACTGAACAAATGTTGATCAGTATAAGGAGAATAGCCTACAGTTCAATTCTTCGCCTTTGTTACAGGCCCCACTCTGTATATAAGTACTTTATTGAAATAACTCTTATTATCACAAAATTAGTCCCAATTCTCAAGATTCTGCAATTTAAAACTACCTTTTGACAATCAATTGTAATGTTAGAGTAAATACCTGTTATAAATATTTCATCAGAATCATGAATCAGGAATTGAAACCAAATCCAATACGAAGAGCTTAAAAATTTTACAAATGCAGTCGCATAGAATTAAACTGCGCATCAAATGCGATTCTCCAGGCTATTTTAGAACTAGGTCGGATAGAAACTAAATAAGTGAGTTTAAAGGAAACTATAAAGTGAAGGACAGGTTTCTAAACAATCAGTCTGAACTAAACTAATCTATAAATACAATTTAAACTAGTTGCTCTATGTAGACCTTCGTGGTATGCCTCGAGAACTCAAAAACAAAAGAACCTTACTTCTTAATGTCATTACCACAGTCAAGTTAATACCACCATGGAGTCTTAAGCGCCATATACTCGTACATTGCTATTAGTGACTAAGCCTTTTGTGAAAATTTCCACATTATCACAAAACTCCAAAAACGGGATCGACAAAAGATCAAAAAATCTAGTCACAAAATTTTACGAGAATCAGTTAAGGATTGCGACCGAAATCGAGTAAAACCTTAAACCTACGCTGATACCTACTCCACTTAGTGAACTAATTCGATTCAGAATAGATCTCAGATATTCTTGAAAATTTCTTGCTGGTATTTTTATTACGAAAGAAAATAAATAGTTCCCTTGTTTGCAGGAAACTGCTAAAACTGAAGCAACGTACATGCCTCCCGACCGACAGTCCCAGCGAGTGCCAGAACATCTACCTTTTCAACGGGTCAAACTACTCCGACGTATACTACTATAACAACTCCACGGATAGCAACGGACTGGTAAGAAATCATCATAATATCTATATGACTCTCTTTCTCTTTCACTCTTTGCCTAGCCACATACCATTTCACTTGGGATCGGCTCTCCTCGACAATCTTCGCCACTCTTCGGTTTTGAGTCATCGTGGGCTTTCTTTAGGTCTTTTTTGAAAAATACAAAATACAAAATCATTTATTCAGCAAATAGGCCACGGGGGCACTTTTACATGTCAACATTACAGAGTATTCATTAAAGTTAAACAAATGAAATTAATAGAAATATTAACTAAAAATATTAATCATAAGCAAAGTAGCTATACACTGATATAGAATTAGAGATGTATAAAGTCTCTAAATGTCATATTATTACTAACTATAATCAATACATAAAGAAAGTGCAAACAGATACAAAGATAAAAGAAATCTATAATACTTCAATAGTTGTAAAAGACTGAATATTACAAGTAAAAATATTATACTTAATCAAATAATCCATGGAGATGTATAGCGTCTCCAAGAGTCAAATTTTATAAAATTAAAATATTTAAAAGTAAAAACCTTTGTCAAATAATACAAAAAAAAAATACAGAAAATGAACAGCTAAATTACACATTTCAAGAGATGTACAAGTCTCTAGTTGTCAATCATTAAAGAACAAATCAAGTTTACAAATAAGGGCCAATCAAGGTTACAAATTAAGTTTAAAAATATAATCAAAATCTCAGAGATGTATAAGGTCTCTAAGTGTCCAAAAAACTAACATTAACTTAATCAAACGACAACAAGGTCATTAAAGTAAGGAATCTATTTTAAAATAAAATATAATCAAAATCTCAGAGATGTATAAAGTCTCTAAGTGTCCAAAAGCTAAAATTAACTAAATTAAACGACAACGTGATGGTCTCTAGTGTCATCCTTAAGACATTACTTACTTAAGTTTAATTCTTACAAGAACCGAATGTAGTGTCTCGCAATCCGCTCAAAAGTAAAGTTAAATAATCTAACAAAACATGTGGCCCAGGTAAGCTTGAACAGACCAGTCTCCACAAACAGCACCCGTTCACGAGTATGACGCGTATCTCAGCCATCGCCTCCCTCAACCTCCATTCGGGAAGGTGGCGACCCGATCAACACGCCACCGTAAGCAAAGACTTTTAAGCGAGCATGACATGTTCAAGCTAACAGCAAATTGACAAAAGAAAAATCGACACAGTGAAACACGACATTAAGCTTGTAGGTGACATTAAAGAGGGCAACAATGCCTAGTATAGCTATACATAACTAATTACATGCTCAACGTGACTTAGAGATGTAAAGGTCTCTAAGGGTCAGTGTACTATCATACTTTAAATAAATTTTATATAACTACGCTATATAATGAAAACAAAAATCTTAGAGGTGTATAAGGTCTCTAAGCGTCCTACTAACATAACTAATGATACAATACAATCACATGAGAAAAATTTCGCTGTGTCATTTTTACTGGATACTAGTACGGTTGTATTACAAACTTCTGCTACCATAATCAAGCTACTGGCTTAAAGGCATTTTTATCATCTATAAAATCATTTACCGTATAGTAAGCTTTACCTAGCAAACAGCGCTTAACATGTGACTTAAATTTGCCGAGTGGCAAGTTCACTACATCAATGGGGATTTTGTTATAAAAACGTGTACAGTTCCCAACGAAAGACGTACTAACCTTACGGAGACGGTGGAAGGGCACGGCAAGTTTATGTTTGTTTCTAGTGCTATAGTTATGGATATCACTGTTAAGCTTGTATTCATGGATGTTTTTCCTAGCATACATAATATTCTCAAGTATGTACTGAGAGGCAACGGTAAGAATGTTCACCTCTTTGAATTTCTCTCTTAGGGAAGCTCGAGCGCCCAGTCCATATATGGAACGTACAGCTCGCTTTTGCAGCACAAATATCGTCTGAATATCTGCGGCTTTACCCCATAACGGATATCCCATTTTTCAGGGGTCTGCCGCGCTTGCTCGTACCGGGATACATGTACCTAGCAATGCACGGTCGAGAAGTTTCCAAAGTTGCAGAACATTCCTCATGAGAAATTTCGGTAACTTCTGAGAATGTACCTATATCGTTTTTTCTAAAAAAAATACTGTCTTTGGTTAGCGCGATGGTTATTCAGGAAATAAAATTATGGAAACGAATTAAGTACCTACATCGCGTATATACTTAACGAGTTCAGAATACGAGTACATCCCAACGTTTCGATCTCTTTACTGCATTCGTGGTCAACGGGTTGGCCAAAAATCAGTCTCTGACTCCGAAAAAAGTATATGGAACTTTCTTAGTCCCTTGCTACTCGTCGTAAATTATTGACTCGGGGTTCACGTAGATCTAACTCCGCCATGTCGTTCTCAAAAGATAACTTTGTACAAAATGGGAGCCAACAAAATATCCCGTAGCAAAATTGTCGCTAACTTAGTAAGCGTCAATACCATTTCACTTAGCTGAACCATTAATCAGCTGCGCTCTAGATATACCTACCCATATTTTTTCCTACATTGTTTACGCCAAAATATTGCAAACCAAAACAGGCGTTGACAAAAACACAAACAGTCCATTGTTCGGAATTCAAAACGATTTGCTAAACAAAACAGCATCAAGCGATTTCACTCGCTTTGTAAACAATATTTGAATGTCTCTCAGAAACCGCTTCCGTAAATATTAAATAGAATACTTAATAGAGCAAATTAGCCTAGTTTCCAGCATTTTAGCCTTGTAATAGAAAACTCATTAGAAGATAGGTTTGCCGACTCGTGGCATTTTATCGATTGTGAAAGGCGTATAAAGTCATTTGTTTGTTTTTGTTAGCGGTTGTGAGGAAAAATGGGTATAAAAGAAGCCCATTTTGTAGCCGAGAATAAATAAACGGTATTTCAAAGTCAATGCAACCTTGGCGATAGGGCCGCTTGCTCGGTACCTGCGATTTTCTTTGTGTTAGTTTAACTATTATACCGACTCCAATGACCTTTCATTGAAAGGTTAAGCGTTTAGTTTTACTTTTAGCTAATCTAATTTTTGATAAAAGAATAAATCAATGATTGAAAAGTAATGTCAAATAACATAAAATGATTTAGGTAAATTTATTCTTTATTGCACAAAAGAAACACATTATATAAAAGGGAATAGGTATAATGCCATTTTCTGCTTGTCAAATTTGCCCAAAGCAGAAGCTATCTATTACAAGTTGTTATTGTTCATGACTGTATCTATGCATTTTTTCGCTTACGCACGTTCTTCCTTCATCGAAAAGCTAATCGTATCTCATCTTAAATCTGCGGGAGCCCTTACGGATACACTTAGACCCATCGGGATCTTTTGTGCAATTACCCCCTACGATCCTAAGATCCTTCAGCTATTCAGGAGCTTCTCGACCATCTCCACGTATCGGATGATGATGCTCATGGGTAGCTCTCTGAAATCATTTGGTATTATGTAACCTGTTCCAAAGTTCTTCATTCTTTGTTTGGCGAGGGCGTGACATTCAAAGCTAATAGGTAATTTATATTTCATACAGTCGTCATCAAATTTATCCGAGCTGTGCGTATTTCGGTATTTTTGAAGGCTTTGGCAGTTCCGACATAACTGTACAGTACGAGTTGAAATTCTCATTGCTCCGACTTTCCAGACAACAATAATTAATATAGACTCACTCAATCACCACCGTTTTATTTTAGAAAGAGTTGTCAATAGTTATTTCTTCACAGGAACCAATACTCCCACCATTCCCGCTGTGGCTGGCCGCGATCTTCGCCACGTGCCTTCTGCTGGTCATCCTTCTGACAGTCAGCGGCAATGTTCTTGTGCTCATGGCGTTCCTCGTCGATCGGACTATACGGCAGCCAAGCAACTACTTTATTGCTTCACTTGCGGCCACAGACCTACTTATAGGTAAGATAATCAGTACCTGTAAAGTTGTAAGCTATTTTACGTCTTAGTGCAAATCAGAAAAAAACTTTTACTCTTGTCAGTCGAAATATACGACGGCCCAGTAGGTAAATACTTCACCGCCTCACTTGGTGCCATCAACTTTCTCATAGGCATCATCAGAACTTACTGTCTGTTGTATGTTGTTGGGTATCCTGAAGAGTTATTGGGAAAATGTTGGTTATTAACTTACTCGTTGATCGGACTACACGCCAGCCGAGCAACTTCATCGCCTCGCTCGATGTCCAGACCTTTTCATAGGTAATACAATTTTTTTTCTGAGTAGAGAAAGTAATGCTTGTAAAAAACCTAGTTGACTCAACTCAATACAAATAGTTCAATCGTATTTTTAGTTGATATTGTCAAATTGTAATGCTTCATTGCCCGAGCTGTACCGCTAATAGTTATTTGTTTTACCAGTAGGTAAAGTCGTTGTTTAACTGCACGTGCCAATATTAATACCCGAGCAAGCGAAAAATTCCAAAAAGTGGAATCTTGAGCGTTGCGATGGTTTCAAGGTACGAAGGTTAAACAAACTGAAGCACAAAAACCTTTTTCACCACACCAACACGAATAAAATACTAACTGTAAAACATCAAATTGAATCTATTCCATCAATAAATTCGATATTTACGATTCAAAATCGTCATTT
This sequence comes from Leguminivora glycinivorella, assembly GCF_023078275.1. Taxonomy (NCBI): domain Eukaryota; kingdom Metazoa; phylum Arthropoda; class Insecta; order Lepidoptera; family Tortricidae; genus Leguminivora; species Leguminivora glycinivorella. Next base: position 25,142,868 of record NC_062973.1, on the reverse strand, counting down.
ATAACTATATTCTACCAGTCAGCTAAAGAAATCAAGTTTTTGTATGAAATATCTTTGCACTCTTGTGGATAAAATGCCATTTTGCTATCCGTTTTCGAATAGCGAAATTGATCTTTATCAGTTGGTATGTGGTCGATCAAAATTTGAAAAGGAAATACTAAACCCCCACAAATTGCAAGCGACGGTTAGCAATTGAATTTCACTAAAGCTCGAGAAACTAAGCTGTTGCTTCTATTAAAATAAGATTGTCCTTGTCCGCAGGTACAATATCCATGCCATTTTACACAGATTACGTTTTGAAAGGCTACTGGCATCTCGGCCCTCTCTTGTGCGATCTCTGGCTCTCCGTCGACTACACCGTTTGTCTAGTATCACAATACACCGTGCTCCTTATTACTGTGGATAGATTCTGCAGCGTTAAAATAGCAGCTCGATATAGAGCATGGCGGACTAAGAACCGAGTTATTTGGATGGTGACTGTCACCTGGATCATACCAGCCTTACTGTTCTTTACAACAATTTTTGGATGGGAACACTTCATCGGCTACAGGGATTTGCAAGAAGGAGAATGCGCTGTACAGTTCCTAAAGGATCCCATCTTTAACACAGCTTTAATTATCGGATATTACTGGACAACATTGATTGTCCTTATTGTGCTATACGCGGGAATATTTAAGACTGCTTATGATATGCAAAAGAAAAGTGAGGCGAAACAAAGAAAGATGCAATCCATGGTGGCTTTGAGTGCGGGTGTCATGTCTGGAATGGCTGGACGGGCTGCAGGTATGGCAGCACTTTCTAAAGCCACAATTTCTAGTGAGGATCAAATGAAGGCATCCGAATCTGTAAGAAAAGATTCAACATCTAAGGGCTCATTAGCAGCACCTTTGCTAACGCTTGGAGGGTCAACTGATTCTAATTCTAGCCAAAAATCATCAGCTCATAAAAGCAGCGCCACTGTTACTGCCACATCAACAACTGCTGAATCAGATGGAGATAAGAAAGAAGATCAAGTTGAAGCGGAAAGATCTAGTAGTCCCGCTTTTGACTCTGACGATGAAAGCACTACTCAAACCAATGTCAAAAAGCGGCCGTCGGTAGCTAACCTCGTGATGCAAACTGGAGCGCTTCAACTGCTCAATAATATGCGCATGAATGGAGGTATGTTAATCAAACCAGATATGAAACAAACCTCTGTAACAAAACAGGAACTTGATAAACCTAAGTCTTCTCTGTCACAAATATCCGAAAAAAGTTTACTCGACACTGATAACCCTGACACGTCTCAGACAGGACCAGCTGTGCAAGCGCCAACAGTGCCTCCGTCAAATACCAGTGTCACCTCTCCGACTTCTTCAGGTATAGCTACGCCATCTGAACAACGAGAAGTATCGACTACTATTGCTCAAAGAATTATACCTCCACCTACTGAGTTCAGGTGTAGCCCTCCCGTATCCGAAAGCCCTCCGTCTTATTCCGAATCCTCTCGAACAAGAACTGTTAGAGTAGTAAAAGATGGCAATACTTATGACGTATTGGTTGGAATGGATGGTGCTGATTTGAGGTATATGGACGAAAGTTCAGTCATCGTTCCTACACCGACTAACGAAAGTCCTCCCTCTTCTGTGACGTTTCCAACCGCAACTGAGCCTTCATCTCCGCCAACTTTGAATAATGCAACCAATGTCACTAATACTTCCCTTTTACAAGCGGCTCTTATTAGAGCTACAGCGGAGGCCAAAGCACCAGCGCCTAAATCGAGCTTCTCACCGCCACCACCAATAAAAGTTAACACAGAAGTTAGTTTGACGACGGGGGAGCGACCCAAACCGGTGATAACTTTAGTGTCAACGTCTTCCAGTAATAACGAGCAGCAGTCACCGAAGCGGCCTGAAATTATCTCGCCATTGAAACTAAACCCTTGCATTATGCCAGCTGTCGAAAACAGCGAAGCGTCTAGCCCCGCCGTTACTGGGTCAGGCCGTGGTGACTCGAAGAAAAGTTTGTTAAAAACATTGGAAAGAAACTAAAAGTTAAACGTTCGAAGCGCGACGGCCTGTTTCCAAGCATCGGGCGGCAGAAGTCCAAGTCGGAAAATAGGGCGAGGAAGGCGTTTAGGACTATTTCGTTTATTCTCGGCGCGTTCGTGGTATGTTGGACGCCTTATCACATTTTAGCTTTAGTGGAAGGTTTCTGCACGGATCCGCCCTGTACGAACAAGCATTTATACATGTTCACGTACTTTTTATGCTACGCTAATAGTCCTATTAACCCTTTCTGCTACGCCTTGGCTAACCAGCAATTCAAAAAGACCTTCACGAGACTCCTCCGGGGCGACTTCCACATTACCTAGTCCATGTATGTGGGGCATAAGGCGTGAATTTACCAACCCCCGGCTACTCGCGCACAATTTTAAATGACTATTCAAATGTTGTTTATGATAAGACAATACTGTATTTTAAATCCAGTAAGAATGCTTTCAGTGTATAGAATGAAATGTGTAGAAAGTGTATTTAAAATGTAGGCTTTTTAAAAGCCTAACCACTGATATTAGCGTTGTAAATAATGTATTCGTTGGTAAGTTAATTTCAGTCATAAAGTTCAGAACTGACAATAAAATGTTAGATTGTGTATATAAAAGTTGTAGTTATGTATGTGAACTTAAAGTCTCTTTATAATTCTAGCTAAGAAGATAACAATAATCACTTTAAGTGTTGCTTTAGAGTCAAGCCGTTGTAAAAACGTAATAGGTACGTATTTATATCAAAGTGATGTATGATCGACCGTTTTACATTAAACGTTTGTATTGTGATGTGGCTATGAACTCTAGATCTTTTCTGAGTAAAAAAAGATGAAACAATAACTGACTAATATGAATTTAAAAATTTTAGAAATGGCAATAATATTAATTCAAATTTTGACTTTATTGTAGAATATGTATTTTTTTTAATAGCCACACCACAAACGACGGAACGCTTAAAAGCTTTAAGCACGAGCCCAGCTAAAGTTTTTTAGCGTCGAAAATAAAATAGTCAATTATCTGTTAGTCTAAGCATTGTTAGTACTAAGGCCTAAACCGTTTCTATAAAGTAGACTCGATATTTTTAGATTTTAGGTTTTACGTAATCACCAGTTTAAAAAAAATGAAAAGGCAGCAAGCAAGTGATAACAGTATTTTTGGACAAGCAAACAAAATATAAATCAAATAAACAAAGTATAAATATTGTATGTTTTAGTACGGATATTATGCATTATGTACCTACTCTTAACTAGGTACTCGTATTTTGTTCGAAAATAGCGAGCCATTTTGCTATATCTTTTTATCCTACATACTCGTTATTTGAGCTATAAAAAATGATAGGTACCTACAGTATACATTTTTTTACCAGTTATTTAAAATTACATATTTTTTAACCTGCCGGCGTATCATGCTTCTAATTTTATCACTTATCCACGTGAATAAGACGTCTGTCACGCTTTAGCAAGTATGTCAGTGTGAGAGTGACAGATGTCTTATCCACGTGGATAAGTGATAAAATTGGAAGCATGGTAGGCCGGCAGCGCCTATCATGCTTGCAATTTTATCACTTATCCACGTGGATAAGACATCTGTCACTCTCACACTGACATACTTGCCAAAACGTGACGGATGCTTTATCCACGTGGATAAGTGATACAATTGCAAGCATCATAGGCCTGCAGGATAGTAAGAAAGATCCACAACAAAACAATTTCATTAAAATCTGACGAAAAAAGTAAGGTACAGCGGGGCAATTTCAACTTCATAGTGTAATAATGGAAAAAAATGAATCAGTTACAAATGCCCCGGGTCGTGGTCGGGACTAAGAAGAAGAAGAAGAAGTCGGGATTTCCCCCCCGTACCTTACTCAAAATTCGTACCTCGGTAATTCTCCATCGTCTATTCCATATTCTAATTACCCCGATGCTGCTATTTTCAGTGGAATTTGAATTCTGATAAATTAGAGTTAGAACTGAAATTCCACTGAAAACAAATGAGTCGCGGTAATTAGAAATCACCCTTACGTCTTGAAATTGACCGACGTATTGTTTTTCCGTTACGAATACATGTACTCGTAGGTACTAAGGTAATTTTTTGCAAATTATGAGTTACAAAAATCTCAATGTTTTAATTGAGATTGTATTCAAATGAATTTACTTAGAATATACATGCATGTCTTAGATTTGTATATTATTAGCCTTGCCTTTTGTAGTTCAATAGAAATTCAGTGTCAAAATATGTATGAACCTAAACAGTATTTTTATAATAGTTACCTGTAGCCACCGTACCTCTAGGTCATAAATTGTCACATCAATATGAAAGACAAAAGTGAAATAACATTAGTTAGTGTTATCGGAAATTACTGAGAAATAAATATAGATTAATAACATTTAATTGAAAAAAAAAAAGAAATAGTTTACTAAATGTGATTATCAAATACACTTTTCCAAGCTTTTGTATACAGCTATAAATGTTAATCTTTCCTGCAATAGTTTTAAAAGACAAAAAATCAGTTTCAATATTATTTTTTCTAAAATATTCTTTATTTAAACGCTGTTCTCTTAAATCAGCAGTTCTCAAAAATTTTGTACAAAAATTAAGGAAAAAGTAAAATTTGTTTTTTTTTATTCCTGTTTTGTTACCAATATTTTTTTGATGAATTGATATTTTAGTAAGTTTTATTTCGTCATTAAGGTTCTCTAATATCTATATTTTTTTAATTATAACAATTATCCTGTATATATCTTACGAAAGTCGACATAACTACATCACTAAATGTCGGTAGCAAAATAGGATCAATTAAAATTTGCTGATGTGGCTATGTACAAACTTTTTGAAAACTGCTGCTATACGCTTATTTCATTTGTTTCAAATTATAAAATAATGATTGTAACAAAAAACATTTGAAAGTTAGTAAATGGTTAATTGAAAAAAAAAAAAAACTTAGGTGCCATGACAGATACATTACAAATATTTATCTACTATGTTTTGTGTAACTCGTCATAATCAGTGTAACCTTTAATGTGTTCGTGACATATTTTCATCCATGCTTTTTAGATTTTTATATATTTTAATAAATCTACACTATATTTTTTTCAATGCAATATAAATTTAACAAGAATAACGGTATGTTACAAAATGTTTTATAAAATAATTGACATTATAATAGAAATAAAGTTTACAATGTAATAAACTGTCTTAGATGACTGAAAGATGTCTCGTGCAAAAACGGTTCGGGTCGGGACCGAAGTACCCGAAACTTTTCTATGAGAGCATTTCTTTTTTTTTGCTATTTTTTTTATTTAAGTTTTTTTAGAGAATTTTAGCTCAATTGTACTCAGAATCACGAGTACTTTCAATCTCACTGGGAGACAAAAAGTGTCCCAGAATTTCCATACATTTTTGTTACTTTCCTCTTTTGTTACCCCACACAACATGTAGGGAAAATGGTAACAAAATAAGGAAAAATCGTATGGGACAATTTTTTTAACTACTAGGATTGAAAAAGCTAGTGATTCTGAGTAAAAATGGCATATTTTTTTTCAAAAATATCACATTTCATAAAAGTGGCAAAAAAAATGCTCATGAAGGATACCTCAGAGCACATAATACTAGAGAGTGGACACGCCACCTGCGGACGTGTCGCAATTGTTAACTCATTGAGCGTACAGTTGTCGTTGTGTGCGAGCGTGATGACACGACTTGCTAGTTGTTCGTATGTACACAGACATGGAAATGATGCGAGTGTATTGTGCAATAGCCCAATAGAAGCGTCCTTTTTAACCCCCGACGCAAAAACGACGGGGTGTTATAAGTTTGACGTGTCTGTCTGTGTGTGTGTCCGTTTGTCTGTCTGTCTGTCTGTGTGTGTGTCTGTCTGTGGCATCGTAGCTCCCCAACGGATGAACCGATTTCGATTTAGTTTTTTTTTTTGTTTGAAAGTTGAGTTAGTCGGGAGTGTTCTTAGCCATATTTTACGAAAATCGGTCCACTATGTCGTGGTCGGGGTTTTTTCAAAGGGTGGTGGTTTGGGTTCAAGAAGTTGCGACAGCCGTATTCAATACAAATTGCCTGACATGTTCGATCTCCTTCCTTCCTACATGTATGAGGCATACATAATGTCTTTATTTTTTATTGTAAAATTGAAATCTAAAAGTGTTTCTGTGACATACTGAAAACACCTTCCAGAAGACCACAGCCAAATATCACTGGACCCTACTCATAGTTTTGTGTTCTTGACGGTGAGTAAGACTGCCAGAGCTCAACAAGGGTGAGGTGTGCTGGTGACGGAAGGATCTACGGAACTAATTTATTCCGTCTAATGTCCTTTGAGTTGTCGGCAACCCAAACCCTCCTTTTTGCTGTGTTAAGTGTACAAGTTTCTAATGGGTTGGCAACGCGTGACACTCCTTGAGTTGCAGGCGTCCATAGGTGACGGTGACCGCTTTCCATCAGGCGGACCGTATGCTTGTTTGCCACCGACATAGTATAAAAAAAATCATTTTTTTAGATTAAGTATCGGTGAATGTTTTCTATGGAAAAGGATAAATCGCTTCAGTCCAGACCCGTACCGTTCTAGTGTGAAACATACTTGATAAAACTATTATTTGTTTGGTGTTGTCAAAATGGATGGAGTTAACATAGAATTTTTTTAAGACTGTTAACCAGCAATTGAACTGTTTGAAAAAAAAGGAAGACAGTTATGGAAATAAAAGAGAATAGTATTGATATGTGGTTTTATTTTATGATTACAAAAATACATATATAACTGAGAAGGTTGTTTAAATGACCCACGTATATACAAAACACATTTAAAAAAGGGGTACGATGCGATGCGATGCGATGCGGTGCGGTGCGGTGTGGTGCGGTGCGGTGCGGTGCGGTGTGGTGTGGTGCGGTCCGGTGAGGTGCGGTGAGGGAAGCGGAAAAAATACGATCAAAACAACTTCAAAAAGATTGCTCACACGGGTACCTAACCCGTAAGGTAAGTGGTGACTGGTGAGTGAGACCGAGATGAGCTGTTACAACGTCCTGCGCTGTTGCGAACTTGCTAATAACTAAGAAGTTCCCAAAAATCGACTTTGTCACAACCCTCTGTCACGACTAACCTCGGTGTCCCCTAAAGCAACTGGTTTTATTTCAAAAAAATCAAAACCAACAAAATGTATAAAAATTTAACCCGTTTCTTTTTGGCGAAATAAAAGCTATATCAAATCATCTTTCATCAAGCAAAAGTTCAGAATTAACTATAATTGCTTTTCGTGACGGCTAATACAAACTAAAGCAAAGAAATAATGTGAAAGAAAATGCCCAATAAGTAATAATTGTCGTGGCGTGATAGTTTTCGTGCCTACCGTCATTAGGCCGAAAATAAACGAAGGTTCCCGATCTTTTCCGAGGCTGCGACCTTGACAAACATTCGTAGAAAACTCAGTCACCGGAGAAGCTTGGCCCAAAAATTTCAGCCTTGGAGAGAAGAGAGGTTCTCTCGTCTGGGCCTCAATGGGCCGTCGGTGTGTAGGGTTTGTGCGATCACCCTTCTTTGCGGTTGGATGGACTGAAGCAGTCTTTCAGGATGACGAGCATTTACCTGAGCAGTATGAATGCCAAAAAACGCGAATTAAAACTGGGGATAAGCTATTGGACTTATTAATATAGTATTTTTCGGGAGGAGGGAAAAAGAAAAGGGGTCTGAATCCTCGCTGTACCTTCCTGATGCACATCCATCGCGGTTTGCTAATATCCACCGATAAGTTGGCTCGTTGCAAACACTGCGTAGCTGGCTTTTCTGACTTTTTAAGTGTCACTGTCACTAAATTAAGACTTACACTAAACTAGAAACTCTTTAGTACCTGCTGACATACGAATATTGTGTCAGTAATGAATTAATTTTCTACCAATTAAAACAATACAATGTATATTTCGCCACAGCGATTTTTGAAAGTAGTTTGTATCTCGTTGCCTTTTCTCCAGGTATATTTCCGATTTTTGAAAGTAATAAGCATAGTCAGCATCAAAATTATAATTATGAAACAAGGGGTGCATTATATTTGTCTAAATAATATGTATTCTATAATTATATTTGGTCAATGATGGAGGTGACGTCATACAACTGATAGCATGATACTATGCATCTAGGCATCATTTTACAAATACAGATAACTAAATCATGTACTTACTTAATAAATTACGATTGTCGTAAAAAAGGAAGTTCGAAACGAGTGGCGATAAGTTGGTGTTTTTTACGCACTAGAGAAGTGGTTCATTATTAATTATGTCAGGTCGAAACTTTACAGATGAGCCTCCTGTTTTGACCTGACTATAAAAACGTTGTACGATACTAGTGCGAAAAAAACCATCTGTACTGAAAAATTTGTCTACAGATGGTGATTTTACGGGAGTAGATAGTTCGTTCACTCCTATATGTAAAGGTTGGGCCTCGAATTGGCCCGAAAATGTCGCACGTGCAAGGATAATAACGTGTCGATTTAAAACAACTTGTCGTATTTTAATTAATGATTTGAATATGTATCGAAATGTTTAACAATTCTGGACCTCAGTCTTCTATTATATGTAATTTCTATTAATATGCATTTTATATTATTTAAATAAGCAACTACGTTTTGTAGTTTAGACTGTGGATCAGACTAGGTCACAAAGGTTTTTTCTAGAGATAGAAGTGTCTAATAGTTTAAGAGAAATGTATTTTTAAATAGAATTTGTATTAGAAAATACACCAAAAAACCTTTGTGACCTAGTCTGATCCACAGTCTAAACTACAAAACGTAGTTGCTTATTTAAATAATATAAAATGCATATTTATATTCTCTTTCAAAGAACCTTTATATCATAAAATAATACAAAATATTCAAAACAAGTTTCCCATTTGTACATCAAGTATTCAAAACATTATTCACAAAGATACACAATATGCGAAACCCAAATATGTCTCGCTTTTTGTATCAGAACTTTGTACATTACGCTCGCAACTTGTGATACAGAGTACATGTGTAAAAAACAGCACGACAAGTAAAAGAAGGGATTTACTTCTGAAGTTCAACTAACGTCCCTATAAATATTCTGAAACAACTCAAACAGCATCGATTTTTTCGTTAGTCAACTAACATATTTTTGTCAAGCACTAATACCCTGAATATTTAGTCTTCATCATCCTCCTTGCGTTGTCTCGGCATTCGCCGCGGCTCATGGGAGCCTGGGGTCCGCTTTGACAACTAATCCCAAGATTTGATGTAGGCACTAGTTTTACGAAAGCGACTGCCATCTGGACCCAACCCGGAGGGTAACTAGGCCCTGTTAGAATTAGTCCGGTTTCCTCACGATGTTTTCCTTCACCGAAAAGTGACTGGCAAATATCAAATGAAAAATGAATTATTGAATTTTTATTATGATCTTGTATATTTTCTTATAATTTGTACATGCCTTCATCATATGGGGACTTCTGATAACTTGTTCACATAAGGCGGCTATACTATTGAATTGATGTCCCCTAATATTTTAATTTTACATATTTTAAATTGTTTTACTGATTTTATCATCCCCACTGTGACCGCCACCGACTTTTGAAGTGTCAGACGCAATATGCCGTGAAATTCAACGTGATTTGTGTTCGCCATCGCTCACGCAACGAGCGCTCGAATGCCTCTCGATTACTGTTATATTCTGTACAACAGCCAATCTAAGGAAACTCGTTTGCAGTTACAGAGAGTATACACAGGTTTTACATATATTTACAGTGAGTTTGACAATAACGTATTCGCTAAAGTTTGCTTACTTGGTCCAGTTTTTTCAAAGTTATCCCTCCCCCCACTTTTTTGTGATTTGGATTTTTTTATGTGATTTCCACTCAGAATCGTGAGTTCTTTCAATCCTTGTAGGAGAAAAAAAGTGTCCCAATGTTTTTTTCCGTTCCGTTACCATTTTTTTATACATTTTGTATGGCGGTAACGGAATAGAATGGAATGTTTGAAAAATGTATGAGAATCTTGGGACAAATTATGCCAATCCCTTTCGTGGTTACCTTTCCTGAAACTGTACCACTTGTGCCAGAGACTCTCAGTCGAACGCATTCGCTATGGTCAAAACAACTAGATTATGAGAACCTTACCTATCTTATCTTGAAATAAAAATTAAAATTTTGAAAAAACCCCCGACCGCGACATAGTAGTGAAATGAAATGAAATGAAATAGTAGTGGACCGATTTTCAAGAAACATGGCTAAGAACGCTTCCGACTAACTAAGCTTTCAAACAAAACAATCTAAATCGGTTCATCCATTCGGGAGCTACGATGCCACAGACAGACAAACATACAGGCAGACACGTCAAAGTTATAACACCCCGTCGTTTTTGGGTCGGGGGTTAAAAACTATGGAAACGGACTATATCGCCATAGTTTTATTTCATGAGTAACTATCGCGGTAACCGAAGACAATATTTACCTTATTATCTGTTATTTTATTCGTGATAAGTAATAAATAATATTCACATAGGCACACTTCTAACTAGCTAATAGCAATAAGATACATCCTACACATTTCTATAAAATCCAGGGGGTTACCATAACGTGCTAAAGCCGTTCAGTTTAGGTTGAGAGAGAGGGACGGAGCTATGTAACTGTTATAGCTGTGTACGTCATGGTAACCCCCCTGATACCAATTAGTGACATTCTAGCAAACATTATGATATTACCACTGAGAAGCTACTTTAATTATAGGTAGAAAGAAAATAGCAGTCCTTCAGGAGACGAAAAGACGTTCACTTCAATATAAATCGTAGATAAAGGTAGGTATAGTATGAATTTTCTGAGATGAACTTTTCGCTTTAGCCGTAATCTGTTAAACAAAGGCCTTTATTTATTATTGTCTATTGTTCACGGCGGCTAGCTCCCGTTTAAACGGCACGTGCTATAAAAGCAACTATCATGATAGTAATAAGGTTCAAATCCATAAAAAGCCCTTTCGGAGATAACACGTTTTGTCATCTTCAAAAAAACTTTTTAACTACACTGAGACTTTAGCACGTGCTGTGAAAACGGGAGCTAGTCGCAGTGAATAATAGAAACAAAGGCCTTTGTTTAACAGATTACGGCAAAAGCGAAACGTTCATCTCAGAAAATTCATACTATATATATAACGTAGTAACGGGCTGCGGGGGTGGTGATAGGTAGTTACAGTTCTTAATGGTTCAGTTGCAAGTTAAGAGTGGTTGACGGTATTTTTATACTATGTTTTCTTCAAATACGTTACACAGTATGACAGTAAAAACCAAAGCACTGAGTAACTAAAATACATAAAAGCATAACAAGAGTAACACAAATTCGGGATCTTGGAGTCATTATGGACTCAAAACTAACATTTGTACCTCATTTAGACTCGATTGTAAAAAAAGCCTACAAGCAACTGGGTTTTGTTTTACGTGTAGGAAAGCCTTTCAAAAATATTGTAACTTATAAAATCCTTTTCAACACTTTTGTTCGCAGTCATCTCGAGTTTGCCTGCGCAGTTTGGAAACCCTATCATAAGGTACATATTGAGAGACTAGAACGAATCCAAAAGAAATTTGTTAGAACCCTTGATTTCAGAACCAGTCACACATACCTTAACTATAATGATTCGTTGGCACATCATAAACTCCAAACTCTCTCTAGTCGACGAGACTGTGTAGATTCTGTCCTACTTTTCAAAATTATGAACAATGTGTTAGATGTCCCCCAACTATTACAGCAAATTAATTTAAAAGTTCCTCGTAGACGTCAGCGCCTTTGTCAGAAGAAGAAAATATTTTCCATTCCCTTTAGTAGAACATGCTATGTACATAATAATTTTTAAGAAAAAAAAACCGCCTTCCTTTGGGGTTCTGGTGATAAATACTTAAATAAATAAATAAATAAAATAAAAATGGTTTATTCATTAACTTCAGAACTTAACAATATACATGATGGTGTCTCTTTTTAAGTATACAAGATACCTGTGTCAAGAGACACCGCTCTTCCTTACTGGGTTGCTAACTAACGATAACAAACATAAACATAAACTTATACTTTCAAATGTTGGATTATGTTATCAATTCGTCTGTATATTTTTTAATGTTTGTTATTCGATATCTCCGTCATTTCTGAACCAATTTTGAAATCTGGATGATTCTGAAGTACTTACAGATGAGAATGATTATCAGAACGGAACTCTAACCAGGGGCGGCTCACTCTTCATCAGCAGTTCCACTGCACCAAATGTCACTGTTCTGGACGTAAGTGCATGCTGTTCTTATAAAAATACCAAAGTCACTATAAGCGTGCCGTTCAGATTTGAGGAGTTCGGTTCTGACCATCATCAGAAATTCCACTGCACCAAATGTCACTGTTCTGGACGAAAGTGCATGCTGTTCGTATAAAAATACCAAAGTCACTATAAGCGTGCCGTTCAGATTTGAAGAGTTCCGTTCTGGCCATCATCAGCAGTTCCACTGCACCAAATGTCACTGTTCCGTACCTAAATGCATGCTGTTCCTTTAAAAACACAAAAATCACCATATGTATGCCTTTCAGATTTGAGGAGTTCCCTCGATTTCTCCAGGATCCCATCATCAGAACTGGGTTCTGAGAAAAATGGGACCAATCTGTATGCATATACATTCAATCAAAAAAAAAATTTTCAAAATCGGTCTAGTAACGACGGAGATATCGAGGAACAAACATTAAAAAAAAAAAAAAAAAAAAAAAAAAAAAAAAAAAAAAACATACAGACGACTTGATAACCCCTTCCTTTGAGATTTGGAAGGCGGTTAAAAATGTATTTATAAGACGTGTTTGTAAATTATTTAACGAAAATGAAAAACTTTATCAAATTGATTTGTTTAACAGTTCCATTAATTCAATAAAATGTATTTTCGGTCATTAATTTTCTAAATTACTGTTCTCGTAATGCCGGTAATTATGTTAGTACCCATAATTTTCTACATTTAAGTACCTACCCACATAGTTTTATAATCTTCATGTACCTACACCTATTTCAATTTTTCAATTTCAATTTCGTTTATTTCACATATAAGCTTACAGTGTAATACAACCAAAACACTTATATGGTAAAACACAAATATTATTAAACAAAATAAAAAAATGGGACGATTCGCGAAACTTGGCGAGAATAACTTGATTTTAATATAATAATTATAAAAATATAGACTATTGCCTGGCTCTCGTGAATCTACCCATGAAAGTAGTATTTTTATATAGACTGCAATATTGTAAAAAATAAGGAAACTCCAAGTCTAGATTTAAGAAAAAATTGTAACAATATTTGTAAACGACTGTTTGTTTCTCAAATAAATAAATAAAAAAACAAATAAACTATCTACTAGCATAACAAATAATTATCTAGATTTAGGTGACAGCGTAACGTCGAGGCTTCGTTGCGTCGTGTGTTTCCACTGATATGTCATACCTATCCAGTTCGACATCCTTAGGTAAATTCGGATCAGGCCCCATAGCCGAATGGCATTTCTGCGAAACGCCGCAGAAATGTAGTCTGGCTCTGTCGCGCCAATACACAAGAGCAATAGAGATAGATATCTACGAAAGAGATATTATCGTGAGTATTTGTGCATTCGGCTACGCAGACTGATTATAAATAATTTGATCTTGGTAATTTTTGAAATGGTTCAAGTCTCCCGCCTGCTTAAAATATCTCGTACTCCTGAAATACTCGTAAGAGTAAATTATCATAAAATTACATAAAACTTGATCCCCTTAAACGCCTTCTCTCATAACTTGTGCCAGCCGCTGACGTGCCGTTGTCAAGTGCCACAATGGGAGGCGCGACAGGTATTGTGGATGGCGCGCTTTAATTTGCTTAGTTGCTTTGTATGACTAAATCATTTAGATGTAACGGTCTTTGGATTGTGTTCTAGTTACAAATAACTTATAAATGTATGCCTTTTCTCGCGACTTCGTTTGCATTAAAAATATGGATAGCGCCTGATGAAAAATTGAATGCAATGATTGAATTAGAACATAATGTTCACATCAATTAACAGGCGCTGCTAAATAAATTCGATTTTGGGGTGGAAGTAAGATAATACACTCTTTAAGGATGATTTCTAGGATGAAAACCATAGGATAGGTAGTGTACCCAAATAAATAATTAATCATGAATTGCATGAACCTGCAATGGACCTATAAATATTTTACATTTATGAATAAATGATCTGGATCTGAATCTATCTTTACCCCAGGACTGGTATCTATCTCTGTACCAAATTTTAACTAAACTGGCAGGCAATTATGGTCGCGCGATAAATGATAAAACATCTGGCCGTCCCTATCGCACTTACTAATAATGCGATAGGGACGGCCTGATATTTTCATCGTCTATCGCGCGACCATACTACCCGTGCTGGTTCAGCGTTTCATAACAGTATGGATAGTACACATTTTTGGTCAAATACCTATGCGTTTCTAGGTTTGATTTTAAAGAAAAAATATCAGAAATTTTACATAAAATGTTTTAGATCGTAACAGTTTGAAAATATGAATTATAGAAGATTCAAGGTGATGAATTTTATGTCAACTCATTGAGATTTAGAAAGTTTACGAGTAGTTAAGTCATGTTTCCAAGACCCTTTTATGAAATGTGTTTTTTTTTAACAACTCTTAGAAATATCAGGTAGGGTTGCAAATAGAAAAAAAAAACAATTTTTTTTTTGAGAATTATGAAAAAGAAACATGAAAAAAACCGAGCACCATGGTTTTTTTTTCTAAATATGTTTTTTTTTTCAGATGAACAAATAATTCGACAATAACGGCTTTTCGTAAGTTGTAACGTGTTTCAATAACAATAACGTACATTTTAATTCGATTAACATTCAGTATACAAACGTTTATTGGGGAATCCCCGATGCGGCGTGCAGCGTGGAGAGGCGGTGGTGTTGCCAACAGAAAATTAGTGATAACTATACCAACTACCTACAGATTTCGTAAATGTTACTTTTTTAAGACCAGACTGAAATTAAAGTTATTTGATTAAATTCGTTTAAGAGTTATCATAAAGTCTAAAAACCGTATAAAAGTATTAACTGCTTTGCAAATTTGAGATTTCGTACATTAGAAAAAAAACATACTCCAGAAAAAAAACTGTTTTTTTTTTCACGGTTTTTTTTATGTTTTATTTCAAGCCAGAAAAATCAGGTCTCCCAAAAGTCCTACTACCATCATAAATTACAAGAAATGTTTTTAAGTGTCATAAAGAAGACGTATATTTTCCGAGTATCTATGTATCACATTCTTGTGAATATTTCTCGTGGGGCCCATTTTGTTGAGTGCTTGTTGTTACCAAAAAGTCGCAAATGTCTTATGGATAGAATATTCTAGTGAATCTTGTATGTTTCTTGCACCCTTCCCTATACAGTTTAGTCGACGGAGTAACTACTGACTACTTCTTTCAACAGACCGAATATTAACACAAATTAAATTTAATTTTAAGTATGCGTATGAAATTGAGGTAGTTACTTTATCTTGCTTATCTACTCGTAAGTTTTTTTTTTCGAATTTAACTGAAAATAGTATGTTGCTGGCCGGTAGTTATTAAGGGATATTGATTTATGTGTCATATGGGACATTTTTTTCTTATGCTAGCTTCACCTAAGCCAACATTGTATTTATTATAATGCATGATTCGATAATTTTTTTGCAAACGTGGTTAATGGAGGTCATAAAAATTACTTATTAAGCATAGTGCACACATATTTACATAGGTATAGTACGAATCTTCTGAGATGTTTTTTGGCTTTTGCCGTAATCTATTAAACAAAAGCCTTTGTATTATTCACACATATCCCGTTAGGTACATAGTCTCAGTGTAGTTAAAAAGCAACTATAATGTTAGTAATAAGATCAAGAAATCTTCATCAATTTCATAAATTTGAACCTACGATAGGGTAACTGTTCAAATTTATGATTTTTTTAATTTTTCTAAATTTGTGGAATAACTAACTGCTAATCAGAAGTTAAAAATTTAGCATGGTTAGCGCATCGTAAAAAAACTTTGACCGGTTGCTGACAGTTTAAAACTCTGTAGATGTCGCTACGGGTCCCATTGACCTTAGTAGTGAAACATTGCTCTTGGTTTAAGTTCTTGGCTCAGTTGGCGAGCGCTAACGATCAGCGTGAGTTCAGTCTCACTCAAGGCAGACATTTTCCAAAAACTAAATCGATTATAGGTTTCATCCGTAATCGAAGCTAAAAATCATGATAGTTGCCACTAGACAGACACTTTAGCGCACATGGAAAGACAGACAGACCGACAGACAAACAGAAACAAAGCAGTTTAACAGACACGTCAAAAACCAAAAAAAACATCTCCCCGATCGTTATTTTTTCAAATCGCGTCAATTTGTTAGAAAATACATAAGTACAAAAGTTATTCACTCCATGAGCATAAAATAATACTCAACACTTTTCTCAAGCACGCCATTCACTGTATTTAATATTCGCGGAGACAATGGCTTACTCACAGAACAATGAACTCGGTTATATTAAAACAGTTCGAGATCCGTTAGCGGCAGTCAAGTTATGATGTTGAGAAAGGACGAGATGAAATGCGGGCGTATAATAGGTCGAGGTAAACAAAACATGTCAGATAGTAATAGATGACAGTATTTAGATAACAAGACTATTGATTTTTATATTAAAGGAAAAAAAATGGAAAAATTTACGCTTCCGGCGGGACTTGAACCCGCATCATTTGCAATCCGTGCAAGGCTCTTAACCAATTGAGCTACGGAAGCCACGCCGGACATCGCAAATCTTTCCATGCCTTTCCTTATGTACACACGTCTTGGGGTGACGTCTAGCGCCATCTACCGACAGACTATTACATCTTGTAACGGCACTGGAGTCTCAAGTTATATTGAGAATTCACCAGTAACAATGTGCTAACCCATACTAAATTTATTTTTAACAAGCAGAAACGTCTGCTAACGATTCTAAACATTTTTATATTAAAGGAAAAAATAAAAAAAATGCTTGTTAAAAATAAATTTAATAAGACTATTGATTAAATCAGAAGTTAGATTTTTTTACAAAAAGTAAAATGTAATTTTTTACAAAAAGTAAACTAACCTCTAACCACAAAATTAAAATTTTGAAAAAACTCCCGACATAGTGGACCGATTTTCATGAAACATGGCTAAGAACACTCCCGACCACTCCCGACTAACTCAGCTTTCAAACATAATACTGTCAAGGACGGCGTTGTCCCCGTGGTCTCGGAGAAGACTGGCTTGAAATGACATCAACACCTTCTGACAGCCGCGCGAGTTTTTCGAACTACCCGCACTTGGTAGTTCTTGGTTGGTTTTGGTAGTTGATAATCAAAACCAAGTGCGGGTAGTTCGAAAAACTCGCGCGGCTGTCAGAAGGTGTTGATGTCATTTCAAGCCAGTCTTCTCCGAGACCACGGGGACAACGCCGTCCTTGGAACGTTGGAGGTCAGTTTAATATGTAGTTATACGCGATTAAGTCCCGATTTTAAAAATAATAATACTGTACATTCCTAGAACTCATCGAAAGGAATGAACGCCTAGAGCCCAAGGCGATTATTATTAAAATGAAACAAACGGATATAAAACTAGGAATATAACGTCGTAAGCGCCCATATACTACTTACCAACTTATGACCTTCTGTCACATAGGTTCTTAGCTCTAGTAGGTATAAGAAAATAAGGTATGCACTAATTAAGGCTTCATAGCGAAAATTCAATCCATACCTCTAAAGCGAAGGTTTATAAATGCCTAGCTTAAATGGAACTTGGTATTTCTATTTAATTTCATAGAGAATGCCAAGTAATAGTTTATACATACATATAATAAACTTACACCTATATTACTAAATAAAAGTATGGAAACGGGTCACCCGTTGATCACGAATGCTGTAAAGTGTTCGAAACGTCGGGATGAATTTTAAATTCATTATACGCGATTTAATTCGTTTCCATAGTTTTATTCCATGAATAGTTATATCGCGGTAACCGACAATATTATTTACACCTGTATTTCCAAAAGGGGTAAGCAGAGTATATAAAACTGTTAAGTTATAGTGCCACTCTTAGAAATTAGCGGGAAATTGAGAAAACCAAACAATTGAACTCAAATCCTATAGGATTTTTTTTTTAATTATTTGGTAAAAGTTGTACTGAAACTTGAGCAGTTAAATGTGCTCTGCCTACCCGCTTCGGTAATATAGGTGTAAATTACTGTTTGTGTGTATGTTCATGCAATATCGATACAAATTTTTTGTAATGCAATAATGATAAATAAATCATAATTATCACAAAATTAAAATCGTTCTAGTTCTACAAACTGACCAACCAGATTACTCTCAACTAGATATCGTATAGGTAGATGCAACTTCAGAAAGTTCTGATGAGAGCAGCAATATTAGCACTTTGATCGTTATATTAGCATAACCGATGCCGCGGCTGATCTGGTATTAATATATTCGATCGATGGCATCAGACGGTAGTTGCTACTAAACTTGAAATGGGTATTGAGAAATACATACATACATACAATCACGCCTGTATCCCATAAAGGGGTAGGCAGAACACATGAAACTACTAAAGCTTCAGTGCCACTCTTGGCAAATAAGGGGTTGAAAGAAAACGAAACTGTGACATTGCAGTGACAGGTTGCCAGCCTCTCGCCTACGCCACAATTTAACCCATATCCCATAGTCGCCTTCTACGACACCCACGGGAAGAAAGGGGGTGGTGAAATTCTTAACCCGTCACCACACAGGCAAATAAATAAATGAATGAATGATTTATGAGAAATAAATTACAATATATTCATACACCCACAGGGACACTATTATCATTACAGCCTTTCACATTAAATATAAGTTGAAATTATCAGCCAATTAGTCGTAACTTTTAAACCTTCAAATAGAGCCTTATTATTTATTTTTTAACCGCCTTCCAAATCTCAAGGGAAGGGGTTCTCAATTCGTCTGTATTTTTTTTTAATGTTTGTTCCTCGATATCTCCGTCGTTACTGGACCGATTTTGAAATTTTTTTTTGATTGAATGTATATGCATACAGATTGGTCCTATTTTTCTCAGAACCCAGTTCTGATGATGGGATCTTGGAGAAATCGAGGGAACTCTTCAAATCTGAAAGGCATACATATGGTGATTTTTGTGTTTTTAAAGGAACAGCATGCATTTACGTACGGAACAGTGACATTTGGTGCAGTGGAACTCCTGATGATGGTCAGAATGGAACTCCTCAAATCTGAACGGCACACTTATAGTGACTTTGGTATTTTTATAAGAACAGCATGCACTTACGTCCAGAACAGTGACATTTGGTGCAGTGGAACTGCTGATGATGGTCAGAACGGAACTCCTCAAATCTGAACGGCACACTTATAGTGACTTTGGTATTTTTATAAGAACAGCATGCACTTATGCCCAGAACAGTGACATTTGGTGCAGTGGAACTGCTGATGAAGAGTGAGCCGCCCCTGGTTAGAGTTCCGTTCTGATAATCATTCTCATCTGTAAGTACTTCAGAATCATCCAAATTTCAAAATTGGTTCAGAAATGACGGAGATATCGAATAACAAACATTAAAAAATATACAGACGAATTGATAACATAATCCAACATTTGAAAGTATTTATCACCAGAACTCCAAAGGAATTTGTTTATTTAGATTCTGAACTTTCAGAACGTCACAAAGCCAAGACATTTCCACCAAAACACGACGAAGCCAACAAATACGCAGCTTAATAAACAACCATTTTTCCCACTAGCCGAGCAGGCCGCGAAACGGGCCATTGTTCCCCGCTTCATTCACGTCCATCATTAGTGGAATGCTCAGTTTCCCGGCTCTTTAATAAATACCGCTTTGTTTGGACTTTTTGATTGCGGGCCAGCGATTGAGGGTACAAGTTGGATGTAATTGTTTACTTTAATTAATTCTTGGATGTGTTGGACATGGTTTAGGTATTTCTTTGAAGATAGGACAAGGAATTTCTGAAATATTTCATTCTGAGTGTTTTTTTTTTGTCAAAGCTCCGCTTGAATCTGCACTTATCAATTACAATTATCTATACACATATAAAATCACACCGATGACGATAAAATTACCTATTGCACTATTTGTAAGTGCGATAGGGAGGGCCTGATAAAGGGGTAGATAAAGCACATTAAACTGTTTCAAGTTTTCACAATTGATCCCATATTAATTATCCCATAGAAATAGATTGAATTGTCACTGCGTCAAAGTTGTCCTAGAGAATTCTCTCGATTTTAAGTGTTATCCAACCCACTTGTTTATGCCATCAGGAATATCACGTACAGTCAACCAATTGGAACCCTAGGCCTCTCTACAACCATGTCAAAATGACAAGCAGTAAGAGATTTCTTACAATCTGATTTATAATGTCACTATGACATAGTTCTACAGTGGCCTAGGGTTCCAATTGGTAGACTGTACGTATTTACACAACTACTTACTACAGCCAAATTTGAATTTAGGTACTACCAACTGCAAAAGCGCATGGCGAATTTATCAACGAATTCATTCATAATTTCTCTTTCTTCTGCAGCTGATAGCATTTGCGTACGAACCTGATGATTTCAGTGTCTTAAAAACGTCTATACACTTTGGGTATGTAGCCGAATGGCACAAACGCCCACGAAACGCTCACGAAACGAAACGCTCGTAGATATCTATCTCTATCGCTCTTGCGTATTGGCGCGACAGACCCAGACTACCTTTCGCGGCGTTTCGGTTTCGTTTTGGGTCACAGAAATGCCATTCGGCTGCGGCACCAGTATTAGCTATGGCCAGTCATGTATTAACATGACTGGCAGGCTGGCATTAAAAAAACTATTCTAACCTATACTTCCCTTGATTTGAATAATCTTCATGTATTGCTTTACATTAATTTATATAATATCCTTATCGTGAAAATAATCTAGCGTGTTAATTGAGATTTCATCGAGAACTTTCTACTTGAGTTAAACTATTACTTATAATTACTTACGTACAACCCTATGGTTGTACGTAAGTAATTTCTACCACACTTAAATAGATTAGTTAATTAGAAAAAAGTTACAGAAAATTTAAATCATCATTTGCCGCGGCCGCGGCTCATGGGAGCCTGGGGTCCGCTGTGACAACTAATCCCAATATTTGGCGTAGGCACTAGTTTTACGAAAGCGACTGCCATCTGACCTTCCAACCCAAAGGGTAACCTAGGCCTTATAGGAATTAGTCCGGTTTCCTCACGATGTTTTCCTTCACCGACAAACAACTGGGAATGTGCCAGTACGAGTATGTCATTTACAAGTAGAAAATGCCATACATTTCAAACAGGGATCCCATCTGTAGTGTTGGGCTTTCGAAGTGGCATAATTATAACCACTTATTATACTAATGGTTCATTCCATCCTGTTGCATTACCTATACTTAATTTTCCATCTTTAACGACACCTCGGACACTGGCGATCAAATATATGAAGGAGGCGCGTTCCTATCACACAGTCTAAGCTCGTGTAGGTGAACGCGTACTATGCTTGTATGAGTGAAATATGACAGGTCAACTGTTCGCGTAACCGAGAGGGGGTGGGCTGCACTTTTTGACAGGCGGTAACTGTGAGGTAACCTGAGCAAAGGCCTCCCCTCGGGGTGGGCGGCACTTTCAGCTGGGAGTGGGAGTGGCCATACTGTACGATGGTACTCTATTATACTGTGCTTTATCATTATTTTAAAAATACTGATCACATCCCTAAAGTTAACTTTAGCGTGTGTCGTTATTGATTTTCAGTTATAATCGCGTGTTTAACGATTCCGCTCGAACCACGGAATCATTTAGCTTTAAATACCCAATTATTATAATAATATACTGGTTAAAGCCTTTTGTGATCAAAATATAGTAAAAAATTCATGAGCTATCAAAGAGAAACATATGTTACCCCACCACGCATAATAGCTGTATAATCAGTTGGAAAAACTTCAATATTTTACCGCCCCTTTAGCACAACTTGCCTTGTCGCGCGCGAGTCCATACTTGAAGTCGCGCTTGATGTATGGACTTGCGTGCGACAATAAGGCATACTTGTGCTAAAGGGGCATATGCACAATGTATTACCTACAGGGTGAAATAAAAAGGATTTAGAGATCGTAAATTAATAATTTTTATTATGGGACCAATGCTAAATCGCGAAGAAAAATTCGACTGTTCCATAGAAATGAGCGGCATCATGACAGTCGAAATAATAATGAGACAGGCATTTTTTTTTTCAGCATTGATAACATAATAAATCTTGTTCATTATGACCTCAAAATTCACTATTCAAAGTTTGAATGATCCTTTTTATTTCACCTTGGAGTTTAAAATTGAAGGATTGTTATATTATGCGAGGTGGAAGCAATGCAATGTAGCCACATAATAAACTAGCGTTAATAGTATTTTAAGCAACCGATGTTTAAAAGAGGTCAAATAAGGCGAGTGGCGTTGGTGACAATTTGAGGCGTAGCCAAAAATTATTTATTTATTTATTTAAACTTAATTGCACAGTAAAAAAAAATGTACAAAAGGCGAACTTAATGCCAGAAGGCATTCTCTACCAGCTAACCTTTGGGCCAAACAGAGATCTATAAGAGCTTAATAGGTTCTTAATAGGTAGGTAAAAATTGTTCATAAAGACGCCACGAGTATTTTTTGACTCGGTTAAACAGCGTTGCATACGATACCTCTTCTTCTTCTTCTCTGCTCTTCTCTTATTTATTTTTTAATAGTTTTCTAGAATAACTTTCGTGAAATACACACTGCCGTAGCAGCTTAGCGCAGCGCATTGTAATATGCCTACTTGAAAAATAAATATTTAATTTTTCATTTTCCTACATTTTGAGATAAGGCTTGACAGGCTTGAAAACATGTATATGGTTTTCATATTTTTTCTGGGTTGTTAAAAAGTTTTGAAAGTTACGGTACCTTTATCCGCGGGACGTCACATATTGTGATTTGTGTGCTTACAAAAATCTTATTCGGAAGCACGCCGTGGCGTCCATTTGCATTTTAATGCGCTGGTCTTGCTTGTACACAATATTAACTGCAAACATGGTTAGAAAAACACTCAGCTATTGTAACACCGTGTTTTTTTCGTGAAATTCGACACGTTGTTAGGTTCATTAACAAGAACCACCCGGTAGGCTATTTGTTAAATTCGATATAAAACTTATTTCATTTTCACACACTTAATAAATGAATACATTAGTGTGAGAGGACCTTAATAATAACATAAAAGTTAGTGTCAAAGTGTCTGACGACCCATGTCAAAACAAATAGGTATCATTAAGAAGTGGTAAAGGTTCTCACACACGTTTTCAGTAATTAAATTCTATTTTTTAATAATTCGATATTCGTAAGTGTGATGCTAATTTCTTCAAGAAATTTACTGTACCTACCTATTTGACATAAAGACCGTAACAAAAAAAATCTTTTGTACAAAACAATTAATTTGCTGCTATTAAAACTGACTGTCAAATTAAATAAATAATAATTGAACACAATCATAACCCATAATATATTATGAGCGCTTGTAACAAGTAGTGAAGTCTTAAATATAATTATTATTAACACAGACCAATGAAATTAAACCTATTACGCAACATTCTGTTTTCCTTATAACTTGCAACCAATAACTATTCATAATTCAAGTATACCTTAAATTACTTAGGTAGAGGTTTTTTTACCAAAAATCCTAATTGTAAAGTAATGGCAGCCTCCATTTTTTAACCGACTTCAGAAAAAGGAGGAGGTTCTCAATTATACTTATTTCTCAAATATAAGAATTGATTTGTTTATAATTTGGATGTTACATTATTGCAATTCGATAAGAAATCTGATTTCAAAGGTAAATTATTTTTGGCTTTTTAGTTTCTTCGTGTTTTCTAACGCGCTTATTTTTTGGAGGCGGATTTATGTTTTCTTTCTCAAGAATCGGTCAAATAATAACCTGGAGGAGTGTGTTTCTTTTTCCATCAGAGGAATTGGTTTGGCAGACTATAAAACTGAATTTTATCACCGACACTTGTCTGTTTTGCGATCACCAAGACGTCAAGATAACTAATAAAAGTAAGTGCACGCAGTGGACAAGCACGGTCGCGTGATATACATCTGCCACACTATGCCCTTCGCGCTGCCGCGATGTTGCCCTCTCTGGCCACAAACTGCCCTACTAGCGCGATTATCGCACTAGGTTGTTGCCGGTCCTTTGACTGGTGCCAACCGACAACATAGGGAGCGGTGGGCATGACGAACGGCATGACGAGTAGCGCGGCCACACTATGCCTCAGCCAACTTCCCTCGCTACTTCCCACGCCGCTCGTTAGCGAGGCGTAGCATCGGTCTCAGTCAGTGGAAAGTAATTTTTTTTAATATTTTCCAAGCTTGAAATTAAAACTGGACAAACATTTCCAATCTAAGACATGTCCTTACTGACCCATTTAAACCCCTGTGTGCGCCCGAGGCGGTGGCGTCATACGCTCCAGCTTGTAAGTAGTCCTTTGTGCGAGGTCAAAGGAGCCGCCAGGCCTAATACAGCTGTACTTAATACTAGTTCTGGGATCTAGGTTTCTGGAAGTGAAAGAAAGTTATTACTTCGCCATCTAGCTTATAAAACACAATATCTTCTGTCTGTCCGTCCGTCCGTCCGTTCGTCCGTCCGTTCGTCCGTCCGACCGTCCGTCTGTCTGTCTGTCTGTCTGTCTGCCTGTCCTCCTTACTGACCCATTTAAACCCCTGTGTGCGCCCGAGGCTGTGGCGTCATACGCTCCAGCTTGTAAGTAGTCCTTTGTGCGAGGTCAAAGGAGCCGCCAGGGGCCCTATTCGAACCGTTATCTAACTGTCAAGTGGTATCATTTCAAAATCAACTGTGGATAATGGTCGCATGTGAGATCGGATCGCAAGTTGGTTTTGAGCCAACCAAAACGTATTAATTGAAAAAAAATATGAATCTAAAATCAACTTTATCTTAGTACAATAGGGCTTATAGTTTTTTACATTAAGCAAAACGGTACATGATTCATGTGTCCTTTTTACCGTTGACAGCTTTTGGTACATGTGGATTTGGTCGCTAGACTTTTTGTCTATGGAAACGCTGTGCACGATGCGGTGGCGAGTAGCGGAACTAAACATGTCATTTACCGGCTATCAAAAAGAGGTTACACTGGTGATGGTCGATAAAGACTATTATTAAACGAATTTTAGCAGCAATGAAGCTTTATTGACAAGCGTTATTTTTGTGAAACCGACATCTACACGTCACATAATGCTAGCTCCACACATTATGAAATAAACGCCACAAATTATAGGAGGTATATACACGTCACCCAATCTCAAGTTGCTTCTAAACCACGCTTACGGATCAAGTCGTAAGTACATTCACACATTTTACAAAATACTTAAATTGAATTTTTTTCTCCTACAGAGCCGCCATTCATAGAGTCTGACCGGAAAGTGAAGAGTCGTGAAATGTATGGGGTCTAATACATTCCACGACTCACGACTCCTCACTTTCTGTACAGACACTAGTATACAAGGGGTTTGCATTGAAATTCAATGAGGAGGCACACTCGAAGCTTGTGACAGATGGCGCCACCTTATAAGTCCATTGCACAGACAAAGAATTTAATACGTGAGAGTGAGAAGAAGATATATTTTTCTCTCTCACACACATATGAACGACAATGACATGCCCATTATTACACTTACGTACAGGCGCCGCCTAAAATGTCAGTGCCCGGCGGGATAACATGTCAGTGTGTCTCCTCATTCACATTGACAAAATAGCTTGAACATGTTAAATCCATTAAACTGCAATTGAAAGTCCTATCTTTTTTGTGCCAATGTTTTCATTTCAATGACATACAAACACAACTATTAAATATGTGTTTGTATTGTTTATATTTATCAAGGATAAATGATTTGTATTATGATAATAATAATGATTTGTATAAGGCGGAAATTAGTTTTTTACCTCACCCACACAAAAAGGGACTTTGTTTTTTTTCTACGAGGGAGCAAACTGACAATTTTCTGTTCGAGAACTTTGTTGTCAGTACAGAATATTAACGCAACGAGTTTGCATACCTTTAAATGTCTGTCACATAATTAATAATTTACATCTTGGGCGTTAACATTTCAATACCTACTATTATCGAAATCCCTCGCTACGCTTAAAATTCAATGTGATTGCCATGCCCACAATATTGCTGCCGATATACAAATACAGTTGTATTTTTATAGCACCCTAAAGAAAAGGATGCATATAGTTTTCTTTGTTCTTGTTTACTGACACACTTGTTTGACAAAGTATAGTACGCACTTACCTACAAAAATATTGACAAAAATGTGCAAACTCTTTGTTGCGTTAGTATTTTACACTGGCAAATTAATTCTACAACACAAAATATTGTACCTATGGTAACACCACATTTGGAGATACTTTTGCATTCGATCGTAAATACGTCCCCTTACTGCAAATACCGACTATGTGCAAAAAAGTGATTTTGAGATAATGCGATTTTAATGTTTGAAGGTACGATTTCATATGAAAACATGAAAAAAATTACTATTTGTATACAGCATTCTACAGCCCGTATTGTGTTGTTTAATACTTAATCGTAAACAATATCCAGGCTTGATTTGATTGCCGATAAAACTACGATTTAAAAAAAATAGTAGCAAACTTAGTTGGTTTTTCCTGTAGAAATAAAAATTTGTATATTTCTCTTATTAATACATATAAAGCAGTGTTTCCCTTTGATTAAGCTTTGCTTTTAATACACTTTACTTATGATTTGCAAAAAAAGAAAAAATATACAAAAGTTTTGAACTTATTTCAAAATATATTAAATATTCTCAATGACATAGGCGGTTTTAGTTGCAGGAAATATAGCTGCTCTAATTTTATGTTACAAAACTTCACTTATCATTGTTAATTTAACTGGTACATTTGTAATAAAAAGTTTTTTAACATTACTAACCATTAATAATACTTTATTTATGGTTTTGAAGAGTTATTCTCAAAAAAAAATTTTGAAAAAAATCCTCTTCAACCGGTTTTAGGAGATTTTTCACAAAATACTTTAACCGATTTCAGTAAAATTTAACAAGAAGTAACGCAATAGCATTCCCTTGAAATCACAAAAAGAATTTTACAAATCGGTTAATGCGTTTTTGGGTAATAGCATAATATGCATAGGTACTTACTACATACTAGTTCACTGTCTCAGCAATCCGAAGTCCGCCATAATTTATGTTCGAAATTTCACTATCTACACTGTTACATTTAGTATAGGTAAATAGTTTTTGTACGCTCAATAACCTGAAGTAATAGTTTATTTAAAGTTTTGTAGTATTTACGCCAAAGTCACTAAAATGTAGGCGTAGATGAGGTAATAAGTAAGAAAAAGTAATGTGTAACGGTAATTACATAGGTTTCTGGGGCGATTTAAAGCAATCATGTTTGCAATATTCTTACGCCCCCAGTTACACGCAGTGTTTTTCATCACACTTGCAATAAAAAGATAAAAAAGTATTTATGGTAGTCCAAAATACAAATTTAAACACTCTTTTGGGAAAAAGTTTTTTCTTTTACTCCTGATACGCCTTCGTGCGATTGCACACTTACTGCGCAAGAGTGATAAAAAGTTATTAAACAACATCTTCATCGCTGGTGGAATTGGATACAAACACGTCCGTAACACGGCTGACAATGCTAGACTAACTAGGTATTAAGTGATTGGAAGCACTCATGGTACTATTTAGTTACGATACCTTTGTCAAAAAGTCTGCGTAAGTCCATTTTCTTGAACGCAGAGATAGCTAGTTGTTTATCGAGCTTTAGACCGAGATAGAAATATGATATGATACATTAAGAGGTTTGAGGTGGTTCTACTGAACTGGAGTTTAATTTGTGGCGTTGATTTTCTTGCCTTGTGCTACGTCCAGATCTCGACATGAACTTAAGCCTAGTGCCCACTAAGCTCGCCGAGTCGAATCTCATTAATTCGCCTTCTGCATTTCTTATGAAACTACGTCCATTAGCGACGCGTCGAATCGGATTCATCGTTCATTGTAAATGTATGCAGGGCTCGATTCGACGTGCCTCGACTCCACCTAAGTGTCCTCAAGACTTTATTCAGCCTTTGTGACAGAGATTTAATACCTAAAGGGTACCATGAGTGGTTTCAACCACTTAATACTGCAGTTGGTGAAGTGGTACACAGTTGTGACATCTGAAGTCTACTCGTACCGTAGGTATGCTAGTAAGTAAAGTAAAGTTTATTCATTGTTAACTGTGTACATAAGATGGTATGATATACAGGAAATACAGTATCAACAGTGCCCATTTCGAGCGTACAATATTCTTAAAAACTACTGACTATATTAGCTTACTGGCTAACTTATAATTATTACCCGGTATATTTCAGAAAAAACTCATTTAGGTTGTAGAACATCGTATGAAAAACGAAGCTTTATTTAATACAAACATTGGGTTATAATTATGTATAAAGAAGAGAAATATGCAAACATTTATTTCTACAGGAAAAACCAACTAAGTAGGTATTCGACTGTTTCATTAAATCGTATTTGATCGTCAACTAAATACATTCTGAATATATATACGACAAAGTAGTAAACAAAAAAATATAGGGTTTAAAATGCCATACACATAACGTAAATTTCTTCATGTTTTCATATAAAACGTGCCTTCAAACTTTCAAACCGCATTATCTCAAAATCGCCTATTTACACATAGTCGGTATTTGCAGTAATAGACCGTTATCCTTTCCTTCGTCACACCACATGCAAAACCAATTATAGTCCCTATACAACTTTTTGGTAGAATGAAATTGCTGATGTTTGTAAACAAACATCTTCTGGAAAAACATCTTAAAGACATTTGGTGTATTTAGCCTGACTTAAAATAAAGAATTTTGTTGATAGTTTTATTTGCAAAAATCAAATATGTACACATTAAACTTTTTTGTAGAACATAAGATGGCTACTTTAACAAAATTTTTAAATGCAAAAAAACACTATACACCATTAAAAGGTTCTACTTGGCGGATAAAGCATAAAAGTTTATATTAAATATTCATATTACATTCTGGCAGTTTATAATGCAACAAATTGACCATTAAGTAACTTTATGCGGAAGCTATCTTTTGAATGCAGCGTCGTATCAATACATGGGTTTTAACATATTGTAGCCCTTGAAAACCTTATTCTATAGGTGCTAAAAACTCGATTTCGTCAAAAAGTCACTTAGTCGGTATTTGCATTAATGGGACGATAATAGAATATGCCCAATAAAACAACTGAACAAGCTTCGTTAAACTTTATTTGATGTCTTAAATGTTTGTGTCACAGAACACATTTGTACATTTATTTAGTCGCATACATCTGTATACTCCACAACTATTGTTACTATTGCTATTTACAACAGGGGAAGACAATTATATAACTCCGTATAGACAGATAGGAAGAAAACGGCCAAACTCAGAACTATAAAGAAAAAGGTACGGTGGCTTAGATGGCTTTACACCTTTGGGGGGTGCTCGACTAGATGGCGCCAATATTAGTATTTTACACTTTAACTCATATCAAGCTAAGAATATGGGTCAAATTTTCAAAACTGTGGTTCAAAAGTTTTAAGCCTGTGTCGAGAGATAGCAGTATAGGCACTGTGATTACACATTTTACTTTGGCAGTAACTCTTCTTCAGCTAGTAGATATTCCGTGCCACGACCGCATTATTTACCGCATGTATGATTTGAAGAACCACTGCAATTATTACAAAGGGGGAACCTAAGGGCACAGTACAAGAAAGAGCTCTATCTACAGTATGGCCACACCCAGCAATAAACTCTGAACTAATGTAGATACTTACTACAATTTAAATACACGTGACTATCAAATTAAACAAATATCGTGACTATTATTTTGAAAAATCTTATCTCACACTGATACTTAATATTGAAACGCAGTGCCTCTACATGGACTTCATACATAGTTACTATATTCTTCTTTTCATTGACAGAAAAACAAAGTGATGCTCTCCAGCAATGTATTTAAATACAAAATGCAAATACTTTGGTTTTTTACCTATTTCAAATAAAAATACAAAATAGTTTTAGAAAAAGGTATTTGAAATACAAAATGCAAAATAGGTATCTTCAAAATACCTTTATTCAAATAAAATACTTTTTTGACATAAGGTAAAGCTTTATTCTAAAGATGTGTTTAAAACACAGAATCACCAGAGAGCCCAGAAACCTGGCTCTATAGAATTAGCACGTTAAAAAGTGAAGCCAAAAATTGGCTGTCTCCATGTCTTTTACCTAATATTATAAAAATCTAATGAAAGAGTTATAAGGGGAAGGTTGCTATCATTGGACCACTTCGCTGCTCTATATATATAGTCGGTGGCAAAGTTCCTTTTACCTTCGTGCCTCGATACCCTCGCAACGCTCAAGATTCCACTTTTTGAACCACTCGCTACGCTCGCGGTTCAATATTGAAATCTTTCCCTTGCTCAGGTATCAATATTGGCACGTCCAGTTAAACAACTACTTTGCCCCCTTGTAAAACAAATAACTATTATTTTTTCAAACTCGGTAAACGTAACAGTCAAGACGCTAGCTATTTTGAGAAATTAATCGTATTTAATCTAAAGAACCTTCCCTTAAAGTTAACGGAATTCAAAAAAGTAAGTAAGTAAACACTTTATTGTACAAGAAAAGAATACAACACATATAATTTAAAATAGAAACAGGGTGTATAGTTTGCTAACTGGACACCACCCGACTAGTCGGGGCAGAGGTAGACCAAAAAAAACGAGGCGAGATGACCTCGACGTATTTTGCTGCGGCTAGCCGAAGCAGGCGGCAAAACGTGATGGGTGGCGGAAGAAAAGAGAGGCCTTTGCAGTGGGTCACAAATATAGGCTAGGAAAAAAAATTGTTTGCTCTTGCCTGGGGGTTTTTATCTAGCACGAAGTCGAAACTCCAAAACCATGCAGAGTGCGTTTTTTAAAAATGTAAAAAAAGTACCTACAATTTTTTTTTCATGAATATGTACACTACTGTACTGTAAACACCACAATCAGAAAAGGTATCCGGGGGTGGCACATGAGGAGCCCACGACGGTCCTGGTCAGTTCCATGTCGCTAACAGGTCCGGGTTCTCCATTTTAGTAGTAGCAAGGTGCTCCGCATTCCTGTAATAATGGTGATATAGTCAATGAACATTAATTAACAGTTATTTGTTATGCTAGGGGGCAAAGTTGTATTTTAACGCCGAGTGTGGAATTGAAAAATGAGCAAGTGAAAGGATTCTATAGTTGAACCACGAGCGAAGTGAGTGGTTCGAGAATAGAACTCTAAACTTGCGTGTTTTAAAACACGAGAAGTAAAATACATTTGCACCCGAGTGTAACACAAAACTTTCCCCTCACTATAGCGAGGAAACTACAACGCAAAAAATGCGTTTATCACTGCTTCCAGTAGTTCCACAGGTGGTAAATCATCTTTATTACTAGATTCACCTACATTTATCAATTTTAAAGCAGTTAATTTGACTTTATTCAAGGTCAAATTACTTTACCCACTAGTGGATAAAATGCGTTTTTACCCGCTGGTATTAAAGGACAAAACACGTGTTTCCGAGCTAGTGAGGGGGAAAATGTTTTTTCATCGCACTCTATTGCTATTTTGCACTTAATACATGCCAAGTTGCGCTTTCGCTTTCTCCCAGACCGGACTGTAGCTCCGGTTAAAAAGCCGTAATATAAGTAGTTCTCGAGATATTAAGTTATGTGACAGACGGACGGACACACAAGACGGACGGAACGGCACCATAAAGGTTCCTTTTGTACCTTTTTGGTACGGAACCCTAAAAAACCGCCGCTTTTGGAGTTCTGGTGAAAGGTACTTACGAATGTTGAATAGGCTACTTGCCTCCTAGTCAAATCAGCTTCCCTTTAAGAACTGTCAAAACGAATTTTAACGTTTTGCTAATATGAAATCGAATTGAGTGACGTCACGTTCAACTCATTTACTTTATATATTTCTACCTGACGAATTAAATAGAATTTGTATTTAAAAATAACTTCTATCCATGTTTTCCTTATATTTATCTGATGCTTTATTTCGTGCATGGTATTAAATAATTTATTTTAAGTACAGTCAAGTTCCATGTTGTGTAGAAATGTGTATTTTTTAAAACTGCTTTCAATGTCTGGTTATTTGATGGAAATACAAATGAATACATCAATAACGTATACCTACCGTTAAGGTTTAAGGAGTTCCCTCAATTCGTCATGAATCCAATATCCGACTACCTATAAGAAATCGAGTTTGACAAAATTTGAGTTAAAAACTCAATATGCTTAGCAAACAAAGATCCTTTTGTGTCGTCTTTGAGAAGTTTCGTTCTGATCATCATAAGCAGTTCCACTGCACCAACCCCAAACTCAAGTAATTTTGGAGAAAATAGGCTGTGACAGACGGACAGACAGGCGCACGAGTGATCCTATGAGGGTTCCGTTTTTCCTTTTTGAGGTACGGAATCCTAAAACCAAAGTCATAATAAGTGTCTCGTTCAAATTTGAGTAGTTCCGTTCTGATCATCATCAGCAGTTCCACTGCACTAAATGTCACTGTTCGGTACGGTCGACTACAAAGAGATGTATCCATTTCTCACCTTATTACGATGCAAGAAGCTGAAAAAGTGTATACATCTCTTTGTAGTCGACCGTACGTAAACGCATGCTGTTCTTATAATAACACAAAAACCAATATATGTATACCTGAATAAATTAAAGTTATGGTCTTTGGGAGCCTGGGGTCTGCTTTGACAATCAATCCCAAGATTTGGCGTAGGCACTAGTTTAACGAAAGCGACTTCCATCTGACCTTCCAACCCGATGGGTAATTAGGGCTTTATTAGGATTACCCGGTTTCCTCACGATGCTGTCCTTCAGCGAAAAGCTACTGGCAAATATCAAATGACATTTCGCACATAAATTCCAAAAACCTCATTAGTGCGATCCGGGGTTCGAACCCGCGAGCTCTAACGCGACCACTGTTCTGAACGTAAATGCATACTGTTCTTATAATAATACTAAATTAAGTCACTATAAGTGTGTCGTCCAGATTTGAGGAGTTCCTTTATGACCATCATCAGCAGTTCCACTGCACCAAATGTCACTGTTATGAATGTACTTAAATTAAAGCTATTCTCATATAAATACCAAATTCATTGTAAGTGTGCCGTGCAGATTTGAGGAGTTCCATTCTGATCCATTTCCATCATCATCAGTTCCATTGCACTGAGTTCCACTGTTCTGAACATAAATGCATGCTGTTCTTATAAAAATACCAAAGTCACTATGAGTGTGCCTTTCAGACTTGAGGAGTTCCGTTCTGACCATCATCAGCAGTTCCACTGCACCAAATGTCACTGTTCCGTACGTATATGCATGCTGTTCTTATAAAAACACAAAAATCACCACATGTATGCCTTCAAGATTCGAGGAGTTGCCTTGATTTCTCCAGGATCCCATCATCAGAACTGGGTTTTGATAAAAATAGGACTAATCTCAAATCTGTATACATATATACATTCAATAAAAAAAAAATGAAATCGGTCCTGTAACAACGGAGAAATCGACAACATAAAGAAACCGGTCAAGTGCGAGTCGGACTGGCCCACTGAGTAGTATCCGTACAAACTTACAAAAGTTAAAATAATCTCATGTATCTCATATATGTACCTATAACTTTAAAGATTTGACTATAATTACCTATAGGTATCGGTGAATTCGCTAACTAATTTGCGCGACCTGTTTAGTATGTTAGTTTTTCAGGGATAATTATTTCTTAATGTTAACTCATTTGCATAGTTTAATCTTAATTTAGAAGAGATTTTTTTTACATATAATCTCGTATTCATTTGTAGTTCGAACTGTTCGATAAAATCCGCAAGGGTGGTTAAATTGAATTTTAAATCTGATTAGTTTTTAAAACCGAAATAAATTACACATATGAAAGAAAAAGTGACCAAGGCCTCCAGTGCCTGAGGCTGGAATCGAACCAACGTACCCTGCAATCGCGGCAGATGCCTATTTCCGCTCGGCCACCCAGGTCACAGATGCTGAGGTCGAAATTATCTCTCATATGAGTAATCTATACAAGGACTCGCAGCGCCCTCTGACCATCCCTAGAACCTTCCTTCCTTGACAGATTTGAGGCGGCGGTTAAAAATAGTTTTGATATGTACAATTTGAGCTTTTTCATACGATACCCCACTTGACGTAGTAGCTTGACATGATTTACAGTTTGCCATTAGAAGTTAAAAATGTTCATACCTGTTCCAAATTTCAAATCGATAGCAAAATTACCTAGTTCTCGAGATATTTAGAAATATGACAGACAGACAGACATACGGACAGAGTGGGACCATAAAGGTTCTGTAGCGGCGTTTAATTGGTGAGGCTACTTACATTTGTCCAGAGGCGCTTGTGGGGCCACGTGGAAACACTTTGGGAAAATCCTCACACTAAAACGATTGTCACATATAAACGGAAGCTTAGGTCACTGGTCGGAATATCACTTAAAATGTCAATTTTCACGTTTGTGTCGCGCCGGTGCACCGATAACTATTTTTTAATTCGTAATAACGGGAGCGCAGATCATGGCGCTCGCACGGTCGAAGAGAGAGTTTTTTCTATATATCCGCCAGGTGCCGTGGCAGGCGCACCGGAAAGTCGCTTTGGGACTTCTGTAATTGCCAGCTCCAAAAAACTGTGCTACATATACATGAAAAAAAGTATTCTTTCAAAATTGTGTTGCCTTGTATGTATGAAAATGAAATAACTATATCAAGAAAAGAAATTAAAACTAAAAATCTCTGTTCCTCGACGGAACATGCCGCTCACCTTAAAAGACACGGAGTGACTTTTAAAAGAAATAAAAAAAAGAAACTATACGAAAGTATACCAAAATATTTTATGAAACTTATATTTAACTTAACATTAAGAGTCGTAACGATTGTATAAGTTTATTCTAAAGGTAAGGGACAGACCTTCACAACAGGTCGTTTGAACAACGTGTTCCCGCTTTTCAATGTTACGACGCGAATAACTTGATCGCTGCCCGGATGGACAGCATGAACGCGCGCGAGTTTCCACTGCAGCGGCGGCAGGTGGTCGTCGCATACCACAACAACAGTACCTTCACGAACGGCGGGACCGCGGTCTTGAAGCCACTTTGTACTTTGTTGCAGTTGATGGAGATATTCACGACTCCATCGACGCCAGAAATGCTGGACAGCTTGCTGTATCCAGCGCCAACGTGTAAGACGATTAGGGTTCTCGTCTATCAGAGAAACGTCCGGTAGGGCCGTTAAGGGCTCACCGATTAAGAAATGGGCCGGCGTAAGAGGTAAAGGATCCGCGGAGTCCGAACTTAGAACGCAGAGCGGACGACTGTTTAATACAGCTTCGATTTGACACGTCAAAGTGTGCATACAATCATATGTTTGCGTTTGTGTACCTATTACGCGATGTAAATGAGTTTTGAAACTCTTAACAGCCGCTTCAAATAATCCACCGAAATGACTAGCATAAGGTGGTTGAAAATGCCAAGTTAATCCTTGTTTTAAAGTTTGTTGATTAAGGGCACTCATGACCGAATCATTACGTAAAAAAGTATATAACTCTTGAAGGTAATTATTACAACCAACAAAGTTACGTCCGCAATCGGTATATATATCCGTACAATATCCTCGACGGGACGTGAAACGTCGCAACGCAGCTAAAAAACCTTCCGTGGAAAGTTCGGAAACTAACTCAAGATGTACAGCTTTAACGCTCATACATACGAAAACTGCAACGTAACATTTTATTATTTTTGCATTACGAACCTTATTAGCGCGTACGTAGAATGGCCCACAAAAGTCACAAGACGTTTTACTAAACACACGTGCGGGGCGTAGCCGAACCGAGGGTAACATTCCTATGCGCGGCTGGCAGCGAGTCGGTCGAGCGCGGAAGCATTTGATACAACGATGTACGCGGAGGCGAACAATATCACGACCAGAGATAATCCAGTATCGCTGTAAGAGCGAGTTTTGCACGCACTGCGAACCGGCATGTAGTTCCTTTATATGCGCATCGTCAATAATAAGATTTGTAAGAGGATGTCTTTTAGGTAAAATCAATTGATGTTTTGATTCAAAAGGTAAAAGTGATTTGTGAATACGTCCGCCGACGCGTAACAAACCATCCCTATCTAACATGGGCGTGAGACGCCGCAAACGAATTGACGGAAGTTTATTTGACGAAATCCTTTTAATGTCGTCTTCGAACACTTTTTGTTGTGTAATCAATATTAGTCGATTTAATGCAAAATTGTACTCTGGTACGGTGACGTACTTTGGGAATGTTTGTTTATGTTTCCTGCATTTATTGTAGAAACGAAATATGACTGCCGTGACGCGAACTAATTTACCTAGCGACGAAAATCGCGTTATAAGAGTGTCGTCGTCCGGGGAAGGAGGCAATGTGGACACACATGCATAACTAAGACTTGCCGAGTCATGTGTATTGCGTTTTTCCTCGTTCGTGTTTACCACCGGTTTTGATATAGGCCAGGAGTCGCGACTTTGTTGGAGCCATGTAGGACCATGGAACCACAAGTCATTTTGTACGAGCGCGGCGGGGAGCAGACCGCGAGACGCCGGGTCAGCGCTGTTATCAGCTGACGGGACGTGACGCCAACAGCGCGCCGGGACACGGGACAAAATCTCACTAGTGCGGTTCGAGACAAACGTTTTCCATTCGTGCGGGGGTGACTGAAGCCACGCGAGCACGACGGAACTGTCAGACCATGCGTACACTTGATCGGGGTGAATGTGACCACCGTAAAGATGCATAACTCTTTCAATTAATTTTGATAGGATTACACAACCCATCAATTCCATTCTAGGTATAGTAAGGCATACCCGAAGAGGTGCAACGCGACTTTTAGCCATGACTAAATAGGTTTGAACTCGCCCGGTGTTGTCCGTCAGACGTATATAAACACATGCTGCGTATGCAATTTTGCTTGCGTCGGCAAATCCGTGAATTTCGATTGAATCGAAGTCGTCAGTATTGAAAATATGACGAGGAAAAGAAATTTGCGATAGGAGCGGTAGCTCGTTAATAAAACTCGTCCATGAGTTAATAATATCGATAGGGGTTCTGAGTCCCAGGAAATTTTGGCTAACCATAGCAATTGAATTAAATGTTTGGCAAACAATGTCACCGGAGATAATAACCCGAGGGGGTCGTAAATTTTTGCAATTTCGGAAAGAATCGCCCGCTTTGTACAGGCCTGCGAAGAACTTTGAACTTTGAAACTAAATGCGTCAGATCTTGGATTCCATTGAAGTCCAAGGACCTTGACCCCTTTGTCATTTTCCATTTCGGCAAAATGAACATTTTCGCGCCGCTCACCATGAAACTCTGTCGGTCGCGTGGCAGCGAGAATGGCTGGCGAGTTACTTTGCCACTTTCGCAATTCGAACCCGGCCGTGGCACAAATACCTATCAGCTCCTGCTGCAGGTTGAGGGCTTCGGCTAAGGTATCTGCGCCGGTCACCACATCGTCGACGAACATGTCATTTAGGAGGACTGGCGAGGCGAGCGGGAAACGCTCGGCTTCGTCATGCGCGAGCTGTTTAATTGTGCGCAAGGCGAGATAAGGGGAACTACTGATACCGAAAGTAACGGTACCTACCGACACCGAGTGGTGCGGGATGTAATAACTCGCGCCAGCGGGGGGGTTATCGTCCGCGAGCTCCATGTGGTTAAGATCCACATACTCCTGGAGGCACGCGTGATACTCCGCCTTCAGCTGGGGGTTTCGTTCTAGACGGTATTCCAGTTTGTGGAAACGTGCTAGAGCAATTTGCCGAGACTCGCCGAGGGGCGGTGCATCGGGCTTGAATGGCAGAGCAACTATGTATCGCCCTGTCTCTTCGCGCGTATGCGTCTTTTGGAAAAAGGATTCGCATAGCTTTTCTTCGGGAGTGTAACTCCGCATCTCTGGAACTGACTCCAGCTCCCAAAACTTCTCGAGATTGTCGTTGTCGAACGACGTAAAACAAGTATGGCGTGGAGTCGAAATGTTAGAAGTAAAGTTGACTTTACCCCCTAGTAAATAACCAAATACACTATTGATTGCGGTGGGTGTGCCAGGTTTACCCCTGACTATACCCTCGCGAATGACATCCATGAAAATGTCCTCGCCAAGTATCATGTCAACCGGCTGAGGTTTATGAAATTCAGGGTCGGCTAGAGCGAGCCCTTGCAAATGAGGCCATTCCCCGTACGGTGCTAGTGGTACACTAGGCATTTGACGGGTTAATTTTGACAAAATAGTAGCCTCCAAAGGAATACTTGGACTTTGTTTGCCCTTGGGCGAAATTGAGCACACGAAGGTACCCCTAGGGTTGAGCGGTAAATCACCGACACCTACCAACGGCTCGCTGACATTTCGTCGCGGTAAATTTAATCGTTGCATACACGATTCAGTAATAAGAGCTGCTTGTGAGCCCCCGTCTAACATACAACGAATTGTAGCAATTTTATTACCTTCGTAATAAAGGTCAACCAACGCAGTTGACAGTAACACCGTATGAGGCTCAATACCTAAACCTAGATTATTTTGATTCACGCCGTGAACAGCTGATGGGCTCGGGACAGCGCCCGCGCCGGGCTGCGACTGCTCCGTTAGAGCGAGCGAGACGGCAACTAGTTCCGCGGCTTCATTGTTCGCCGGGAAGGGTCGCGTACGCGTAAGGTCCGAATCTAAATGAATTAAGGTGTGGTGCTTCTTATTGCACTTACGACACTTAAAACTTGATTTACAATTACGTAAGTCATGTCCGGAACATAAACAATTATAACAAATGTTATTTGTTTGAACAAATGTGAATCTATCTTTAGTAGACAAATTTAAAAATTCTAAACATTTGTGAAGTGAATGGAAGCCTTTGCACTTCACGCAAGATCGAACCTTATTCGTATCGACATACGGTCGAGTTTGGTCTGGCGAAGTATTTGTGATAAAAACCCTTTTAGGTGTCATTTGATTTGAAATTAAATTATTTTTATTTGTTGTACTTAAGGAATTATTTTTTGTGGACTGTATATGGGAAATTGTAATCATCTGTTCCGCCGTAAGTTCGCGCTCTAAGAATGTTATTAAGGTTTGGACTTTAGGTATTTCACTTGGGTTGGTTAAAGAACGTTCATATTCTTTTCGCGTATTAACGGGAATTTTACGTAATAATAAATTTAACAGAACGAAGTCCCATTCTTTAACCGGAAACTCCAAAACTTCAAGTGCTTTAATATTTTCGTGGTAAACATTAAGCAAATTTCGCATAGCAACAGCAGATGAGCGCGCGGAACAAGAATCGATGTCGAATAATTTATCTAGATGTTGTGACGCAATAATGCGTTTGTTGTCATAACGGGATTTTAGAACATCGATCGCAATTGAATAATTACTTTCCGTTATGGGAATTGATTTAATTAAATTAAATGGTTCGTTTTTAACCGAAAGTAGTAAATACCTAAACTTTTCCGCGTCAGTGTAGGCATTGTTGTTGTGGACCAACGATTGAAATAAGTCGAAAAAGGCGGGCCAGCCCGTAGGTTCACCGTGAAATTCAGGAAGCGACAATTTAGGCAAGTTTCGACGGTCGTTCATAAACGTGTCGTGTTGGCTAGGCACAGGAATGCGGCTCGCTCGCCGCTTTTCTACATCTACCTCCTTTAGGTTATTTAAATGCGTAACTATCGCGTAATATAAATCGTTGAAATCATTTCGAATCTTAATGTTGGCTTCTTTGTTGAAGCTATTAGACTTAATTAATGCCTTTTCGATCTTAGTTTGAATTTTGGTAAACTTTCGCTGGTGCGCTGTTAAATCGGAAGTTCTTGAACGAAATTGTTCTATATTCGTTGCTGCGAACTGTAATGTTCGTTTTAATTCGTCGAGAATTAGATCTCGCTCGAATAAATCTTGTGTCATACACGATGTGTCGGTTTCGACACCGTCTGTAGGATTCGGTACCATTTTGCCGTGAGCAAAGATGGCGGAAATTACAATGAAAAATTGAACTACAAACGTATGTAATTGGAATGATGGGTACGTAATACCGCAAAATACACGGGCAACACAACGTGAGAAAGAAAAATCCGGATCGAACGGATCAAAAAACTATATGTAGCGGCGTTTAATTGGTGAGGCTACTTACATTTGTCCAGAGGCGCTTGTGGGGCCACGTGGAAACACTTTGGGAAAATCCTCACACTAAAACGATTGTCACATATAAACGGAAGCTTAGGTCACTGGTCGGAATATCACTTAAAATGTCAATTTTCACGTTTGTGTCGCGCCGGTGCACCGATAACTATTTTTTAATTCGTAATAACGGGAGCGCAGATCATGGCGCTCGCACGGTCGAAGAGAGAGTTTTTTCTATATATCCGCCAGGTGCCGTGGCAGGCGCACCGGAAAGTCGCTTTGGGACTTCTGTAATTGCCAGCTCCAAAAAACTGTGCTACATATACATGAAAAAAAGTATTCTTTCAAAATTGTGTTGCCTTGTATGTATGAAAATGAAATAACTATATCAAGAAAAGAAATTAAAACTAAAAATCTCTGTTCCTCGACGGAACAGGTTCCTTTTGTACCTTTTTGGTACGGAACCCTAAAACCAAAAAAAATACAGACGAATTGAGAACCCCCTTCCTTGAGATTTGGAGCGGCGGTAAAGTTAAAGAAAAACATGAACCCTAATAATTATATAACCTCCTTTATTTTCGATAAAAAAAGTCTGTTAAAAAAGGGACATAACTCTTTTCAACTAATCAGTTCAGTATTTTTTTATGAATTCAAGCTTTTATTTTTATAAATTTAACCCTTAAATGCATGACCTTGACAAAGATTAATTCAAATTTGTATTTTGACATGCTGTCATTACAGTCAAAAATAGATGATGCATATTTCCTCTATTGTTGGCATTGTAGATACACAGATATTTTCAATTTTGTTAAACTTATTACCTGGCTCTCAGATTCTCCGCTCATTGTAGCTGCTTCTGTGAACGTCGGCGATTCTTGACGTTTGGGTTCCGACGCGCCTTCATCATTAAATCTGCAATAATAATGATCACGAATAAATCAGAAGTTTCCAACCATTGGCGTGTGCAAAGGGCTTGGCACTTGGCAGTAATAGTTATTTGTTATACAAGGGGGCAAAGTTGTATTTGAACGTCGAATGTGGAATTGAAAAACTAGCAATTGAAAGGATACCTGCGTTTCACGATAAAATATCAAGAGCCAACACCATGACAGCTCCTCGAAACAATCACTAGTCCTTGTTCCAGGAAGCCCAGGAGATCCGAAAATTGGTCCTGGACAAATCGGCCTTGGTCCGATGAAGAATCACTGTAACATAAAAAATAAATTTACAAGTTAATTAGTGTTAATTTACAAGAGAAAATGCTTGAGTTGCTAAAAAATCCCTCAACTCTTCATGGATTCCAACATCAGAACAGCGCAGGTTTCGACATGTCACAAAAGAACGCCACCTCAATAAGTCAATACGTAGGCAACAGAACCCTAGGCGTTACGGGGCCCGAATAGAAGGGGCAAACTAAGAAAGAGGTAGCGCAATATTATTTTTAGGGTTCCGTACCAAAAAGGTACAACAGGAACCCTTATGGTGCGACTCTGTCCGTCTGTCTGTCCGTCTGTCACATTCCTAAATATCTCGAGAACTACTAATGCTATCAACTTGAAATTTGGAATAGTTGTGAACATTGTGAACCTCTACAAATAGAACATATAATTTTTTTTAATTTATTAATTTTAATTGTAGAACATGGCCAAAATGAAAGGGGGCAAACTGTAAATTTCAAGTTACTAGGTCAAGTGGGGTATCGTTAGAAAGAGCTCAAATTGAACGTAAATAAACTATTTTTTTAAAAATTTTTGTTGTGGAAAAAAAAAGAATTTTGAAGGAAAATGTAAAAAAAATACCGTTCCCCCCCTTATCTCCGAAGTTTACCAACGAAAAATTATGAAAATTTTAGGAAACATTTGTTTTATGCTAAATATTACAGGAAAAATATAATCGTGTTTGTATCTTGAAAACCTTTTTTTTAATTCACAAAAAACTTTTCAGATTTTTACTTTTAATTTACCCACCTTTGCGGATGTATATAGTACTTCAAATTAATACGAGATGTTACGTAAATCAAATTCTTTCCAATAAAGTAAAAATTGTTTAAATCTGTTAACATTATAAAGAATAATCCCTGAAAAAACAACATACTAATATGGTCGCGCAAATTAGTTAGCGAATTCACCGAGAGATGGCGCTATACACAATAATGCTCATTAGTACCTATACTTTTGTCTTCTAGTCAAGTCGTTAGAGGTATGTGAAAACGTGAGATTATTTTAACTGGGGAGTTTGAAAGTTTGTACGGAACCCTCGGTGGGCGATTCCG
The DNA here is from genome assembly GCF_023078275.1 of Leguminivora glycinivorella. Taxonomy (NCBI): domain Eukaryota; kingdom Metazoa; phylum Arthropoda; class Insecta; order Lepidoptera; family Tortricidae; genus Leguminivora; species Leguminivora glycinivorella. The sequence goes on along the minus strand of NC_062973.1, from coordinate 25,100,177 downwards.
ACTCGCACTTGACCGGTTTTTTTAAATTTGTTTTAGAATAACGTCACTTTTATTCGAAAACTTTTTTACAAACCTATTTAAGTGTAGAGAAAAAAGTTTTGTACCGAACCGAACTTATCCAACGACTATAAGGTAACGGGCCCAATCATGGACAGTTTAAGATGAAATTTTGCCTATTTTCGATATTTCACTGAAACATGTAAAAATTCTACCGCTAAACGTGTGACTGTGAAACTTGAATGTCTTATCTTTCTTTTACATTTCCAGCGCATTGCAGAATAGATACTCCTATTGGTTTCTTCATAATTAACAAATTAAAGCAAGGTGCTTTTTCTTCAATCATGGACGGCAGTTCTCCAGTAATGGATCCCCCATTATGAACGGTGAAATAAGTTTAAAAATTTACATTTAAAGCAAACTAATACTCAATGAGACAATTTTATATACCCCAAATAAAATTAGTTTGGGTTATTTTAACATAGGATTGTTTCTTGTAAATTTTGGTTTTTGTAAATTGTTCCTTGTCCACGGAACGGAGGTACGCAGTTTTCCGGGTCCAGTTATGGACACTCGCAAAATAACACAATTTCTTTATATCTTTGGAGTAACAAACTAGTATGTTTTATACCTTATCTCATGGTTAATACAGTAAGTAAAACTCATTCAAGTTTACACCGAGTATTATTTTTTTTATTAATTTATACACGAACTCTACTCTCTTAGCAACCTTATTTAATGAGAATTTTTACTAATATTTTTTTTCAGTAAACTGATGACTTTTATCTAGCCGCCAAATCCTTCAGAAATAACCGAATTAAATTAAACGTCAAAATTAAGCAGCTCTATTACTCTTGTTTATGGTACAATGCCGTCAATTTTTAGGAACTAATTTCAAATTATTATTTTTAAGGATTTGTCCATAATGGTATCACCGTCCATTATGGGGTATTTTACATTATACCAAGAACCATTTAATACAGGACCAGCAGAGTCCATACTAAATACCGTACCCCAGCTGGCAGCCGTCAATCTATGTCGCTAGATGTCACTAAGAGTGTTACTAATTAGTGTTAGTGTTGTTAATAATTATTCCATTACCAAATTGCAAGGGCTCGAGAAAGGAATGGAAGAGATATTTCGCAAGTTAAATGTATAAAAGATGATTCTGGGAAGATTCTGACTGATGATGAAAGCATAAAAGAACGATGGAAGAAATATTTTGAAAAGTTGATGAATGAAGAAAATGAATGGAATGGTGTGCTTGAAAATCCACCATTGAATCTGGGCCTTGTTAGGGAGATTATTGTGGAAGAAGTGAAAATGGCTGTAAGAAATATGAAGAATGGAAAAGCCGTGGGCCCGGATGGAATACCAGTTGAAGTATGGAAGTTGTTGAGTGCGGATGGATGGAAATGGCTGAGTGTATTCTTCGGTAAGTTGTTGCATGAGGAACGCATACCTGACGAGTGGTGCAGTAGTACGCTGGTACCAATATTTAAAAACAAAGGAGACGTCCAAAATTGCAATAATTATCGAGGAATAAAGCTCATGTCACATACCATGAAGGTCTGGGAGAGGATAATAGAGAGAATAATGAGAGAAGAGTGTGAAATAACGCAAAATCAATTCGGATTTATGCCCGGTCGAGGTACGACAGATGCCATTTTCGCCTTACGCCAACTGTGCGAAAAGTACAGGCGCGCACATAAAAATCTGCACATGGTTTTTGTCGACCTGGAAAAGGCTTACGATCGGGTTCCCCGTGAGGTTTTGTGGTGGGCCTTGAAAGAGAAAGGTATGCCTGGGAAGTATGTAGAGCTAATCCGTGCTATGTACAGATCGTCTTGTACGCGTGTTCGATCCGCTGCTGGAACTACTGACAGCATCGGTGTGGCTGTGGGTTTGCACCAGGGCTCGGCATTGAGCCCATACCTCTTCGTGCTTATAATGGATGCTCTGACGTCGGACATGCAGGAAGAGGCACCCTGGTGCATGCTCTTTGCCGACGACATCGTGCTTGTCGGAGAAGAGGGACTCGAGGTACAAGGCAGGTTAGCGAAGTGGCAACAGAGGCTGGAAAATGTTGGCTTGAAGATCAGTAGATCCAAAACAGAGTATCTTTACTGTGACTTCGGCGGTCTTTCCGCCCCTGTTGCCATGACACTAGATGGCGAAATATTGCCTACCTGCTCGGATTTCAAGTACCTGGGTTCTCTCATTCAGGGAGATGGCGAGATCGACAGAGCAGTTCAGCACAGGATTAATGCAGGATGGATGAAATGGCGACAGGTTACAGGCACAACCTGTGATCCCCGAATGCCTCTCAGGCTGAAGGGGAAAATTTATAAATCAGTTATCCGACCTGTCGTCCTGTATGGAAGTGAGTGCTGGGCCACCAAGACGAATGATGAGAGAAGACTGCATGTGAATGAAATGAGAATGTTGCGATGGATGTGTGGTGTGACAAGACTGGATAGGATTCGGAATGAGTATATAAGAGGAAGCCTGAAAGTAGCGCCAGTGACAGAGAAATTGAGAGGAAGTAGATTAGCATGGTATGGGCATGTAATGCGGAGGGATGAAAGCAATGTTATAAAACTGCCCGACACAGTCACCTCAGCTACTTCTCTCTCTGGCTTTAAGTCAAAACTGAAACGTTGGCTTCTTGAGCACACGTTCTATAGTTATGAAGAATTTTTAAATAGTTAGTAACCTAATAAAGTATATATTAACCCATTTACAGTTAATAACTAAATTGTATAATGTTTATTATGTGACATGTTATATTATAAATATAATAAAGAATATGAATATGAATATGAATAAAACGAGTGGTAAATATGAAAGTGGATGGATACAATGGTAGTGGAAGGCCTAAGAAAAGATGGATGGAATGTGTGAACAACGATATGAGAGTGAAAGGTATTAGTATGGAAATGACGGCTGATAGAGAGAAATGGAGGAAGATGATCTGCTGCGCCGACCTCAAATAATGGGAAAAGGGCAAGGGAATGATGATGATTATTTAAAAAACGATTTTTAGAAATTTTAGTAAATATTTTGCATCAAGCAATTTGAACTTTTTACAATATATTTTTACGTAATAATATTTAGCAAAATTGTAAGCGTTTTGCGTATAAAAGCGTTATATTGTATTTAACGAATTTCATTTAAAACAATCGAAACACATTTTTTCACCACAAAATAACGTGTGGATTGATAATATGGTAACAACACTAATGCATTTTGCACTTTGCTCCAGTGCTATACAAGGTCGTGCGTAACAGGTCATTAAAGGCCCTGTTCCGCACTGAATAACAAAAGTCTAAGACTGGTGCGAACAGGACATATGTGACCTGTTTATTAATTTATATGCTGTCAAATAGAGTGTAAAATGATAAATATAAACGTATACTTGACTATATAAAAATAATAAAATATAACAATGATATGGGCTTCGCACCAGGGTAAAGTTGCGCATTTCTGTCGCCGCACCAGGGGAAGTCCAGAACAGGGTCAGAATGACCTGTTTCGCAGTGAACGTGTTAAAAAAAACCGGCCAAGAGCGTGTCGGGCCACGCTCAGTGTAGGGTTCCGTAGTTTTCTGTATTTTTCTCAAAAACTACTGAACCTATCAAGTTCAAAACAATTTTCCTAGAAAGTATTTATAAAGTTCTACTTTTGTGATTTTTTTCATATTTTTTAAACATATGGTTCAAAAGTTAGAGGGGGGGACGCACATTTTTTTCCTTTAGGAGCGATTATTTACGAAAATATTAATATTATCAAAAAGCGATCTTAGTAAACCCTTATTCATTTTTTAATACCTATCCAACAATATATCACACGTTGGGGTTGGAATGAAAAAAAATATCAGCCCCCACTTTACATGTAGGGGGGGTACCCTAATAAAACATTTTTTTCCATTTTTTATTTTTGCACTTTGTTGGCGTGATTGATATACATATTGGTACCAAATTTCAGCTTTCTAGTGCTAACGGTTACTGAGATTATCCGCGGACGGACGGACGGACGGACGGACGGACGGACGGACGGACAGACAGACATGGCGAAACTATAAGGGTTCCTAGTTGACTACGGAACCCTAAAAATACGCACGCGGTAGTTCAACGGCATTACAAATGATACAGTAAAAAGTATATACACGGTGTTTCCGGTATCACTCAAAACCTCAGACACCCCAACTGATTTTTATTTTTTTAAACTCATCTAGAGTATTCATCTTTTAATCTGATCGTTACTTTTTTTTTTATTGAATTTTTAATTTTCTGTACAGCTCTACTTGACTTTTAGCTCTACACTCAATAAAGTAATTGCTAACTACCATCATAAACCATAACACTATTTATTTGTGTACGTTACTGCAACGACATAAGGTTTACCAATAGACAGCTAAGATGTCACTCTAAAACACTTTAAAGCTTTGTCACAGTAAACTTCAAATTGGACAGGTAATCGCAGTAAGCAAATAAACTCAATATTCAAAATGACAAGGTTGTAATTAGGTACGAGTTCAATTTGTTATGACTTATGATAAACATTAAGATTAAACTGACAAACAACGTCAAACTAGTAGCGGAAAAAAAATCGTCCAAGTAACCAGCCAGTATTAATACCCCTAAATACTGAAAAAAGGTAAACAACCTCTTAGCAATGCGATATACACAATGTTGTATTACGAGTACAATAGAATGGGCACGTAAAAAATAATTAATAATACTAATTTAAATAAAAATATTACCCCCATCAAGATATAGCTCAATCGATTCTACTCTCGATTCTGAACAAACTGTTTTCAGGTTTTTAGTGTTAAGTGAAACACGGTGTAGATGACGCTAGGGGCCCGTGTCATGTTTCAGTCCCTGTTTACAACGCAAGCCATCGGCATCGTTCTTATTTTGAATTATGACAGTCATCCAAAAGAGTACCATACTGTCAAATTTTCTATCGCTTTCATTTTGAGCGTGACGTCAATGATTAGTAATATTACTTTCAATATATTTCAAATTTATATTTTAAATGAGGCCATTTCGAATAGTGTTTATGATTATGATAGATATCATGTTGACAATCAATCTCCGTCTCGCTCGCACCAATCCTATATTTGTACGAGTGCGACCGAAACGAGTTGAGTATTATTTAAAGATTTTTGAATGTGCAAAATCCATGAAGAATAGAAATAAAGGAGCAACCTCTTTAAGTATCAGAAGTGCACATATAAAAGAAAAGATAGGTGGCGCTGCAATCGCAGGTGCATAAGGGTTTGACAATCTCTTTGCCTTCTCGGTAGTGAGTGACCCCGCCTACGGAGCAAGGGATCCCGGGTTCAAATCCTGGTGAGACCTTTATTATTTTTTTCTACTAATATTTTTCTTGAATTATTTTATTTTTTTAATGTCCAAAAATATTTTTTTGTTTTGTTACAACTTTTTTAAATTTCATTTGCAAGACTTACAACATTACTGAAGAATCCTAAGATGGGGCAAACAATGTAAAAGGGCTTAATTTAACATTTGTATGAATAAAACAATAAATAAACACAAATAAAATACACAAAAAGAAAATAAATGTATATAAAAAAAAAAAACAAAGATTGTTGTCAGAATTGAACCCGAGAACATCTGCGTACGAAGCCAGCGCACTACCACGGGACTACGTCTTGACTTGCTCAGACTGACGAAATTAGCCTAGAGAAAAGAACGTCTGATGTCATCTCACATCGCTGATCATTGAGCGAGACATGCGCTCCAAGCGGAGATATTTGTAACTGCAATTATAAAGGTTCAGCCGGTCATTTTTGCGACTGTTCTACTTCGACAGACTTTCCTCCTTATCTCTAGTCTCCCTGGCAAAATCTTATTGGTAGTTGTCACAAAAACCTACTTTTTCCATAAAGCCTGGCTTCCACATATGCGGAATCGAGCGGCGTCGAGTCGAGTTTTCATCTTATACATTTGAATGCTATTCGACGCATCATGAGAAATGCAAAATACGAAAGTATAGCTATTAGTAAACTACGTAATAATTTATGGCAGAAGGTCCTTTAAGTATTAGGGACTGAATAAATTAACCGACTTGGTATTACAGGGATCTCAACTCTTTTTTACGCCAGAAGAACTGTGTTGAAGGACCAGCGATTACGTAGTTCCTGACGAACTATTGTAATATAAAATAAAATAAAACGGAAAAATAAAATTATGGTAATTGATGCGTGCCGAACTTACTGCTGTTGTTTTCTCGACAGTTCAGCGGGCGGCCACCCTTTCGAATATTTACTTGGTTCACTCTTTCTTGTGTACACTCGCGAATCGTTATTTATTTAATTAATAATTATAACTTTATTCATCGTTGCGGATATTTTTTCACATTGACATCGAATGTCTTTTAGTTTAGCAGATTGACGTATTTTCTTATATTTTTTAAGAAGGTCGGCAAAACGGCGGGTGACACGACAAATAAAAATGAGGTTGAACCTATCATAAGGAAGAGCGAACGGAATGGACGATATGAATGATAATGAATGAAAAGGGCGCGAACAAACTGAGTTGCGAAGACTTGGTGTTTTTACAAGTTTTGTTTTTGATGGGATACAGTATCTATTGTCTTAGTCCGTTTTTATCCGATCCGATATCGGATGTCGGAAGGATTTAAATGGAAAAACCGGCCAAGAGCGTGTCGGGCCACGCTCAGTGTAGGGTTCCGTAGTTTTCCGTATTTTTCTCAAAAACTACTGAACCTATCAAGTTCAAAATAATTTTCCTAGAAAGTCCTTATAAAGTTCTACTTTTGTGATTTTTTTCATATTTTTTAAACTTATGGTTCAAAAGTTAGAGGGGACGCACATTTTTTTCCTTTAGGAGCGATTATTTCCGAAAATATTAACATTATCAAAAAATGATCTTAGTAAACCCTTATTCATTTTTAAATACCTGCCCAACAATATATCACACGTTAGGGTTGGAATGAAAAAAAATATCAAACCCCACTTTACATGTAGGGGGGCAAATTAATAAAATATTTTTTTCCAATTTTTATTTTTGCACTTTGCTGGCGTGATTGATATACATATTGGTACCAAATTTCAGCTTTCTAGTGCTAACGGTTACTAAGATTATCCGCGGACGGACGGACGGACGGACAGAAAGACATGGCGAAACTATAAGGGTTCCTAGTTGACTACGGAACCCTAAAAACAAGTAAAAATATAGGTGAAATTATGTTTTTTTCAACTCCCGGGTTGCAAAACAATGCCATCTAGTTTTGAACCAAAAATTGAGCTTTTTTTTAGGGGTACGCTTTTTTGTATGGGCTATGTCAGTCCAGTATTAAATGGTTCTTGATTATACTAATATAATATAGCAATACCCATGACGAATTTGTGTCAAATGTCAGATTCCAAATTGAACATTAATTTTGAAATCAGCAGCCCCGAAACCTAATTTACGACACTCCCATGACGACACAAAAGTTAGGAAAAAATGGGTTCTGTAATGAAATTAATGATAATTATACTAATGGTTAAGATGTGAACTTAAAATATAGCTTTTTTGGCTCACCTTAACTATAAACTGAAATAGACCTACCATAACTACTTACATAATTTGCTAACTGCCGGACAAGCGCTTGACGAGCAGCGCGACCCAGCTGCAGCTCTTTGTTTAGCCAACACCTGTCAGGAGCCATTGCCAAATAAATATCAGCATTCTGCTGACGGGCGTCAAACTCCGCCGCTAATCTCTGCTCCTGCTGCTGCTCCTGTTCTTCGTGTCGGTTCAGCGGAGGCAGTTCACAATTCGCTTTGTTAGCTATATTGTCAAGCACACAACACGTTTTAACGATCTTAGCTGCCGCTGCTGGCTTGTAGTGCAGTTTCTCCATTGACGACAAACACTACCAACTGATTTTTAGTCGCCCAAAACACCGCTCTATACAGTTGCGGGCTCGAACTTGTAAAGCGGTATAACGAGCTTCTGGAGATCCTACAGGTGCATCCAAAAGTCAGTGCATCCATCAGTAGTGTTTGCCTCTGTGGGTAAGCTGAATCACCTGAAAGAATATAAAAATGTATGGCTGTGATATATTGAAATATACAATTATGCTACGTGTTTTGTCTAACAGTTCTTACTTAGAGTGATATTTAAATTGACTAAACAATAAATCACACGTGCACGGAAGAAGATATTACACAGAAGATACTATATTTCTTTTAGACATTTGTCAAATTTATGTCACGTTAGCTTTTTTTTAAATATAAAATTTTCATATCTACGTTTTCATGATGGGTCTACACCGACGCAAATGCACGTCATTCTTGTTTATTTTAATAATGCCAACGCCATCTTGCGACGAGTAGAGTAACCAAGTTGTGCCGAAAAAAACTTGCAATTTACTCTTTGGTACGACAAAATCCCCGTCTAAGTGTCATAAACCAAACATGGCGGCCATACCCACCGACAAAAAAGTCTATATACTGTGCCATTCAGGAGAACGCATGCCTTGGTTCGTATTGTCAGGCCATGAGAGATTAAATTCGTGTAAAATTACGCAATTCATATCTTTGTAATGATATGATGATTCGAATTGCAATCTCATTCTGTCACTTTGACACAAGAGTAAAATCAAAGTAGAATCAATACTAGAGTCGTGACACGTTAGCAAAATGCAGACCAAAAGTGTGTACCAAAAGTATTGCCAGTATTACAAGTTTGACCCAAAAAAGGGAATTTAATCGTTTGCCGTGCTTAGGATTTCTACAAATAGGTGTTATTTGTGAATATTTTATCTTTTTGTTAGAAAGGCTCGGACGTATCGCGAAGTTTTGAGTCAAAGAGATTAATCAACTAACATATTTTTAAGCAATATTTTTTTTAAATATTTTTTGGTGTAGCTGGCACGACGACGACCGTCTATTAGCAAAAAAACATTTTACTTCAAGTAACAGTGAAAATGGAGATACGAGGTGATAAAAATGTCATATGTTATTTATTTCAAAGATAGAAGTCCGTTCTTTTAAAATACTCAAAACTTAAAAAATACTCCATCAAAAATAAATGTTACAAAAATTTTATCCGGTACATTGCCTGAGCTCTAGTCCCAACCTAGTACCAATCCAGATGACAGCTGCACGTATTCGACAACCCGTGATCCAATCCACTATCATTTGAGAGTCAACGTGAAACGTCAAATTCGCCATGCCGAATTGAGCCCCTGGCCTAATACAGCTGTACTTAATACTAGTTCTGGGGTCTAGGTTTCTGGAAGCGAAAGAAAATTTTTCACTTCGCCATCTAGCTTATAAAACACAATATTTTCTGTCTGTCCGTCTGTCCATCCGTCCGTCCGTCCGTCCGTCCGTCTGTCCGTCTGTCTGTCTGTCTGTCTGTCTGTCTGTCTGTCTGTCTGTCTGTCTGTCCGTCCGTCCGTCCGTCCGTCCGTCCGTCCGTCCGTCCGTCCGTCCGTCCGTCCGTCCGTCTGTCTGTCCGACCGATCCGAAGCAATGCAGATTTATTTACTCTCTCGTAAAAAATAGCTGTTCCATAGATTTTGACTCCCTCTGCCTTACACAGCCTTCCGTTTTGTCGGATCGAATTATGATAACGCGCGGGCCTCTGCGATAACAACGTTAAGGTATTCATCACATCACATTCCATCATGGAGGAGGATAGAGGGTTTGGAGGGAGTTTTGAGGGTTCCGTAGACAATGGCAAAAATTTTTAGACTTTCGTTGCTAAAATAGTAAGAATGAAGCCCATAAGGGCATAACTATAAAGTTTTTCATGTACCTACGTCTGTCTCACTGTCCGTGTGTACAGGTATTTTTAAAGAATGCAACAGGTATAAATAAAAATTGAAATTTCAAAAATGCACCCTGTTCAATAATACAAAACAAAATCCTATTTGAAAAAAGTGTAATGTTGTAAATGTAAACAAAATATTTTTTGTACAAAATAAATGTTATTATACTATTTGTTTTTAACCCCCGACGCAAAAACGAAGGGGTGTTATAAGTTTGACAAGTTTGTTTGTTTGTATGTCTGTCTGTGTGTGTGTTTGTCTGTGGCATCGTAGCTCCCGAACGGATGAGCCGATTTAGATTTAGTCTTTTTGTCTGAAAGCTGAGTTAGTCGGGAGTGTTCTTAGCCGTGTTTCATGAAAATCGGTCTACTGTCAAGGGTTTTTTCAAATTTTTAATTTCGTGGTTAGGTTATATACAGTAAAGTCCCGTGGGACCCCGCAATGTCCGACAAGGATTTGTTCACAGTTTAAGTTGTTCGAGAGAAAGCTTAGGCGGAAAGATTCAGCAAACTTAAGTGAAGCGGTTAGCAAGAAGGTATTGTGGTTTGTTACGGACTATTTGAAGGATTTTCTGCAAGTATTATGTTTATATTATACTAGCAAGTAAATCGAAAATTGAAATGCTCCATACAAACTTCCACCCCCCATTTTAGGGAAGTGGGGGGTTAGAAAGAGACAATAAGTAGCCTATGTCACTCTCCATCTCTTCAGCTATCTCCACTTAAAAAAATCACGTCAATTTGTCGCTCCGTTTGGCCGTGAAAGACGGACAAACAAACAGACACATACACTTGCCCATTTATAATATTAGTATGGATTAGGTTTGTATTGTGTTAAGTAGTTTAAGTCTTTCAAGTCCTTTTACTGTAAAATACAGGGGAAAATCTCGACTGAAATGACGACGAAATATACGAAATATATTTTTTTTTTTTAAGTTAAAGGGACCATGGCCCCGGTAAGGCCAGAGGTCGCAGGTTCGAGTCCTGCCGGAGGTGTGAATTTTTCCATTTTTCCTTTAATTTAAAAATATGTTATACCGCTCGCAGACATTTCTGCATGATAAAAAACAAATTGATGGAAATATTTCAATTAATTTAAATTATGTACCAGTTGAGATTACCCCGCGTAACTCACGGTAAAAACTATACCATAAGGTTCTTGTTCTAATGGTTAGACTAAATATGAATACTCGCGAGTAAACAAGAATACTTCTCTGTCTTCTCTACTCCGACAATATTTGAAACTTTTACTTATTAAGCATAATCCACACACATTTTGGTACATACTCCTCAGAGATCATCAAAAAAACTCCGCGACATAGTGGACCGACTTTCATGAAACATGGCTAAGAACACTCCAGACTAACTCAGCTTTCAGACAAAAAAACTAAATCTAAATCGGTTCATCCGTTCGGGAGCTACGATGCCACAGACAGACATACACACACAGACAGACAGACAGACAGACAGGCACGTCAAACTTATAACACCCCGTCGTTTTTGCGTCGGGGGTTAAAAATATGCAATAATGTTTGCCGGAACAGTAAATATTGTTACGCCGTGGCTTGCGTGCATACGAAATCAAACCTTATCGATGTGGAAGTATGAGACGCGATGGCGACGGTCGCGCGACCGTCGCCCACGCAAGACACGGCGTTATACTATTTACTATGGACTTGAGCGAGTAACCTATTTAAATAAACAATTTTCCTACTTTTAGGTTCTTGCCCGAACGTGACTAATGTTTTTAGCCTCGGCTAGAAAGGTTTGATGAAACAAATATTAATAATCTTTCAACTTGCCAGTTTGTCACGTAGGTACATAGATTTGTTGTACAGATCAGGTTCAGGCTTGAGCCGCCTAGGGAACTAAAAGAACACTGTTTCAAATAGTAAAATGTAAAAGATAGAATTAACAACATATCGATAACAGTCATTTCTAAATAAATAATAAATATTATAGGACATTCTTACACAGATTGATTGAGTCCCATGAAGCTCAAGAAGGCTTGTGTTGAGGGTACTCAGACAACAATATACGTATTATATAAATACTTAGAAAACCTCCATGACGGAACAAATATCTGTGTTCATCACACAAAAAAATGCCCTTACCGGGATTAAACCCAGGACCGCGGCTTAGCAGGCAGGGTCACTACCGACTAGGCCAGACCAGGGTCCCGATTTTTGAATCTCTAACGCATGAATTCGCCGTTCGAAAGTCGTAGCATTACGTCGTTTTCCACAGACTTTCGAACGGCGAAAAGTCGAATGTTGTCATTTATGGTGACAAACGTAACATACCTTGAGAATCACACACAAAATGTGAGCACCTTACTTGTTTTTTAAAACCAAACATTACACATATCTTCTACTAGCTTTTACCCGCGACTTCGCTCGCGTTAGAAAGAGACAAAAGTAGCCTATGTCACTCTCCATCCCTTCAACTATCTCCACTTAAAAAATCACGTCAATTCGTCGCTCCGTTTCGCCGTGAAAGACGGACAAACAAACAGACACACACACTTTCCCATTTATAATATTATATATATATATATATATATATATATAGAATATGGATTAGTATGGATGACATTCACGCTACCAAGTAACATAAATATTTTAAAACTTCAAAAGGAACAATTGACATCCAAGTGTCACTATTGCTTTAAAATCCAACAAGTTATCTCTAAAGCGCTTACTACCTCATTCTCATCTCAACATTCCAATCTCATCCAAAATTCACAAACTGAACCTTACATCCAGACGTGCTTGATTGCAAATAATAAATACTGGTACAGAGTACACGAAACCCCCGTCTACGTCTTAGGGTACGGTTTACGAGTGCGCTGTCACTGTCAGTGCGATATATGTGCGGTACGGGGCATAAACTTTGAAGACTATGCTGTACCGAAAAGGCATATCGGCCATTCCCTGTTTGACAAGTGTAAATTGGTTAGATTTAATAAGAGCGAGAACAAGTGATACATTTGATCAGTCCATTGGGACGACTATTTTGCCAGTGTCAAGGTAATATCATATTTCGAGTCTTGTCCTCTCACTATATCGCTGTAACTAGAATACATTTTAGATTTTAATAGTATCTAACATTTCAAAAGGTAAGAATTAGGTATTGCAGTCACAAATTTCCAGACGTTTATTCCAGACATCATTATACAACAATGGAGTCTGTGTGTTACTGCTCCATCGCTCTCAGAGACAATTATTTAATTTAGCTTCAACACAATTTCAAAAGTAGATGAGCTTGCGCTTTATGATTCTAGGCGATTTCAAGCTTAGACAGGTTTAATATTCGTATCATATTCATATAAATTATTATGGTTTTGTGTAAAGTTAATTTCAAATATCGCCTTAAATTTAATGTTAAAATGAATATCAATAACAAAGAAAATGGATAGGACCTAGCTGTGTCCAAAATGACGCTTCTTCAAACGAATCGAAACGATCCATAAACTCAAACTCAAACTCTAATATAATATATCTGTATTTATTCATGTACGCCTAATTCCAAGCTTTTATGAATACTGATTCAAACTTTCACGATTTTTACACATATTTAAAATTGCAAACGGGACTTAATCGCGTATTTACTATGTTTTTATGTTTTCATCCGACGTTTCAAGGACGGCATTGTCCCCGTGGTCTCGGAGCAGACCACGGGGACAATTCCAAGCTCTTATGAATAGTTTATTACATATATATTATAATCTTAATCTAATCTACTTATCAGAGCAAATTTATTGTTGTAATTATTGTACAGTTTCATATCAAAATAATCGTTAAACAATCGCTATAATGTAATACCTATAGCCTTACGTAATTTTTGACATTTATTAAAATTTCTGCCCGATGGAGTGGGACTTCAGGTTGGTAAGCCATCTTAGTGATCACGCCTCGTGATTACAGCAATTCCCGTCAACTTTGTACAAAAATTAAGGGAAAAGTTAAATTTGTTTTTATTAATTCCTATTTTGTTACCAAGATTTTGTTGATGAATTGAGATTTTATTAAGTTTTATTTCGTCATTAAGGTTCTCTAGTATCTATGTTTTCTTAATTATAACAGTTATCCTGTATATATCTTACGAAAGTCGAATTATATAAAGTACTAAATGTTGGTAACAAAATAGGATCAATTAAAATTTGCTGACGTGGCATTGTACAAAGTTGACGGGAATTGCTGATTAATGCCTTTGTTTTTTGCTCATTAATATTGTTTGAAGTGTAATATCAATAGCTTGTTATGCAGTAAACTAATGTGGTCGTGAGCAGCAGCAGCAGTCTCCTTTGACTGCATATACCTATCCTGCTTCTTTTACATTTGAAGAATGTATCCATCGAGTTTCCCCATATTATGAGCATAACCGTGATACGCAGAAAGGGCTGTTTCTTCTGACACTATGATTACACGAACATGATATATTAAGTATAGCTGGAATTCTTAAATGGTACTTAACACAGAGCATGTAATGGGGTTGTGGGGCTCTGAGTTCAACGGTGACAGTGTCTTGTAGTATATTAAAAAAAAATATTGTAGTTCACACGTTGCAATATGACACGGCATGACACAGCGTAGAACTTAGTGCCTATTTTAGCCCTTTGCTGATCGGCTGTTTGAATCTTTTTCTACCGATCGATATATGAACGCATTCGGTGCATGGAGACAGAGGAAACAGCTTCTCACGTGGTGCTGGAGTGCAGCCAGGTGGCTCCATAGGCATACAGGGCAAAATATCTGGGATCTCCGAGAGACCTCCCCGAGGACCTACTCTCAACATCAAGGGTCTGGTAGGATTTCTCGAGGAGTTGGGATGGCAGGACTAGCCACCGCCCCCCCATACGTCGAGTTGCTGAAAATAGCCCGTTCTACAATCATCATCATCATCATCATCATCATATCAGTCCTTTATCGCCCACTGCTGAGCATATGAGCATAGCCTCTCTTCTAGTACGCCACTTCTCCCGGTCCTGAGCTAGTCTCATCCAGTTGTGACCCGCAGTTTTTCGGATGTCGTCCACCCAACGAGCCAACGTTCTACAATACAATAAACTATGTATAAAAAAATTGTACTCATCCGATTGTAAAACTTAAAACGCAGTGTATGAGTTTGATTTTCGAATGACGTTGCGTTCCACACTATGGATAAAAGTTGCAGGCTGCACAGATAGGATTATCGACAGGCGGAAAACTAAGTGGGATATATAATGAACTGTATTACTGAGTAATATGATTCAAAATTGCATGAAAGGCGCTTGGATAAAATTAAATCGCATTGTTTGGTGCGTAGCGAAACTTTATAAGCACTTTACTCAACTGAACTCATTTTTTTTAATACTACGTCGGTGCAAACAAGCATACAGTCTGCCTAATGGAAAGCGGTCACCGTAACCTATGCCCATAGGTACCTGCAAGTCAAGGAGTGTCACATGCGCGTTGACAACCCATTGGAAACTTGTACACTCACTGTGGTAAAACAGGCCACTGCCCGCGGTCTTGTCTGTCGCAATTAGATAAGGTACAGCGGGGCAAATCGCGACTGGAAGGCAATTGTAACTGATTCATTTTTTCCATTATTACCTACATTATTAAATTGAGTTCCACATGTATCCACTGAACACGCCTACCATATTATGGCATATAATTAACCGGGCAACTAAAATATTAAACGGGAAGTTATGTCGGGCATACAATAATATAATTTGGCTGTGTTTTAATATTGTGGCGACAAAAAAAAAATATGAGCCTCAAATATTAAGCATCATTATTATTGAAAAAACGGCAGCAAGTTTCAGGCGACAAAAATATTGCCGAGGAACATTAAACAATACTTTGGCGACTAAAATAATAATTGGCACCTAGTATTGTAAAGCGTAATATTTTTTATATTTGTAGTCATATAGATGTTAGCACCTAAATAATTATACTTAGCTCATCGTTTAAAATAGTATTTAAATTGCGGAGGCAACTAAAAAAATAATTGGGAAGTAGGTTTTTTTAAAACACGTATAAAATCGTTTCTTTATGGAAACGATGGTCTCAATCGGAAGATCAGCGCTGGAAGTCACCAGCAACACGCTGAGGTGAGGCCATTTCGTGGCACTTCATTACTTTCGGTCTTGTTGTTATTATGTGTATTTTGTCTTGCCTGTGTTCACGAATAAATGTTTATTCTATTCAAAGTATTCAAACATCGTATTTGCGACCCGTAAACCACGGGTAGTATTTAAATATCTCACATCTATTTTCGAGCGAGCGAGGGAACGCGTATCAAACCATTTTATAAGTACACAGCAAAAAGGAGTGTATAACCTTCTAATGGGTCGGTAACGCGCATGTGACACCCCTTGAGTTGCAGGCGTCCATAGGTTACGGTGACCGCTTTCCATCGGGTCGATCGTATGCTTGTTTGCCACCGACGTGGTATTCAAAAAAATTGCCATGATAATCGTATAGTATAATATTACCTACAAGAGCAGAATTATTTTCTGCTAGCAAAAAGTGGGTTAGGGTTTTAGGTTATTTTTTAGTAGAATATAAGTCCTACCAAATTTGCTAAGTATGGCATAATTCTTAGGTACTTTGTATGAACAAAACAACGATAGCAAACAGGAAATGAAATACAGTCCCAGAGGCATGCATCCCCAACACACATGACTCGCTATCAAAACAGAAATAGGAAGAAGATGGACAACTTTTTACCGCCTAAATATTATACAAACAAAAATCTACGGTAGTACTCCTAATTTAGAAGATTATTTTGCTCATGAACATTATGCCAGCATAAGATTCGATATTATAAAATCTGCGGAACGATTTATGCCAAAGCATATTCTGAGTAAGGTTTTCCTGCCAAAAAAAAATCTTTCAGAGTGATGTTAAGACTGCGTAAGGCCAGCCTTAGATCCGATAGAGTAAACGTCATGAAAATTTAAATTAATTGTACAGACGAAGTTGCCAGCACCCCCAAACACCTAATTTCTTACCCATAAGTATAATATTTTGTCGACCGTTATATTTTATGAGAATCCTTTTTTTTTATTAAAATGACAGCTCAGGTGATGAGTGCCGATGTATAAATTTTAAATGTACTTTTTATGTTAATTTGCTATATAAATATTTTAAAAGAACTGTATAATTTATATTAATAGACAGCCGTTTTCCTATTAAACTGTGTCTCTTAAATTGTTTCCAATATGATAATTCAGTTGCCAAATAAATAGTTGGTACTCGCGTCTGAATAAACCGTAGCCGTAATGACATTAAAATGCTACCTCATAAAGTCGCCGTCAATAGAACTTGTGAATAATGTAAACAAACCTTGCGGTCAAATGTCTTTAATTTCCATTCTAACTCATTAGATACTGGCTAAATCCATGTGTTATTTAATCAATTCATATCACATTATGATCCTCAACCTTTAAAATAATAAAATTGTGCTAGAATATTGATATTTATTATAATGGTTTGTTTACATTGTTGACAATTTCTATTGACAGCGATTTTATTGAAATATTTTGAGGCCCCATTTTAGTCGCCAAACTATTATTTTTGATACCCATTTCTATGGTTATTTAGTCGCCCGGTTAAATACGTGCCCCATATTATATAATCGGTGCATTGGCCCCCCCAGTCGAAATTGTCCCGCTGTACCGTACGTTACGTACAATGTTTTTTATTTATTTATTATGGAAATTGTATGTTTTAATAGTTTTATAATATTATAAAGTTGTGACACACTTTAACTAAGCCGTTCCAGAGCAGCGCAGAACGTTACTAACGTAGTTTCACATGGCCAACTCGAAATACCCTGTTGCTGGTGATTTTGTACGGGAACTGCCAGTACTGGGGACAAAATAAGTAAAACATGTATTGTAACAATTTTATTAATGTCAACCAATGGGAACCCTAGGCCACAGTAGAATTAGATGTCATAGTGACGTCATAAATCAGATTTTAAAATTCTTTCACTGTTTGTCATTTATAACCCCCGACGCAAAAACGACGGGGTTTTATAAGTTTGACGTGTCTGTCTGTCTGTCTGTTTGTCTGTGTGTGTGTGTGTCTGTCTGTGGCGACGTAGCTCCCGAACGGGTGAACCGATTTAGATTTAGTTTTTTTGTCTGAAAGTTGAATTAGTCTGGAGTGTTCTTAGCCATGTTTCATGAAAATCGGTCTTGTCGCAGTCGGGGGTTTTTTCAAAATTTTAATTTTGTGGTTATTGACATTGTTTAATGTTTATTTATTCAACCAACTTACATTTACAGCATAGTGCTAAACATGAAAGTTATAGGTCATAATATTAATAATTAAAATTAATTCAAATTCATATTTAAAAATTAAAATCAAGATTAAAATAAATAGTATACAATAATTTAATGTTTTACATGTCAACTTAACAATACGTAGTAATCATTGTAGGTCTAAGTAATCACTGCACATTTAATCATAATCAGTCATCTCACTTTTAGTCATGACATGGTTGTACAGTGGCCTAGGGTTCCAATTGATTGCCTGTACATGGAGCCTGGCAACAATTGCAATAGTTGATAAAAACGCCTAAAAAGCTATGAAAACAAGAGATTATATCGTTCAATTGACATTTACCTATGTATCTACCCTGGGTGCGTAGCCGAATGGCACAAACGCTCACGAAACAAAACGCTAGCAGGTATTTATCTCTATCGCTCTTGCGTATTGGCGCGACAGAGCCAGACTTTTCGCTGAGTTTCGTTTTCGTTTCGCGTCGGAGAAATGCCATACGGCTACGGGGCTAATAGGTGACTTTTCATCTCTCTCCCTTATTTTGGCGTTGTTTAGCGTATAAAGTTATTTCTTATCTTAGGTTGGTAAGCAGTTGTTAGACTTGTTAGCGCTTTCACAACATATTACGCGGGAAATTAATTTATAAGACAAGAAGTCAGCGAGCCCTCGAAGCGCCAAAAGGGATGTGGTTTAAAAAAAAATAACTTCGCAATAAATGTAGGTACTGTATAGGTATTAATTTGAATAATAAGTAAATTACGACACAAAATACTACTTAAGACAGCAAACAGTATTTCAGTTTTTATTACGCTGCCAAAATTAATTATGGCGGGAAGTAGCAAATCAATGGTGGTCCGATTTTAGATTTTTAAGGCAACGACGGTGTTATGTAGATCGCAGCAACGTCACGACAAATGCTGCTGCTATACTCTGTCAAACAATTCTGTCATTAAATAAGAACAAGGAAAACTATAGGCATTGTTTCTCTAGCACCCTAAAGAAAAGGATGCATATAGTTTTCTTTGTGCTTATTTACTGACAGACTTGTTTGACAGAGTATATTTGCTACTTTAAAAAAAAGTTGCTTTTGCTGACGTTACTAAACCAATCTGGCCGCGGCGCGTCACAGCTCGGCGGTTCCATTTCACGGATAATTCTGCAATTAGCCCGCACTGCAAATATGACATGCGCCCTGATTAGATATGGTAGTGGTACTAGAATATATGTAATTACTAGCTTTTCCCGCGGCTTCGCTCGCGTTAGAAAGAGACAAAAAGTAGCCTATGTCACTCGCCATCCCTTCAACTATTTACCTAAAAAATCACGTTCAATTCTTCGCTCCGTTTTGCCGTGAAAGTCGGACAAACAAACAGAAACACACTTTCCCATTTATAATATTAAGTATGGATTTCACTATATTTCATAGAAAATTTTAAATAATTGAATAAAATAAAATTTCGAATAAGTACATCATAAAAATATCTTATCGAGTATTTAGCGACATGGGATCCAACCCGCGATCGAACTTTACGATGCCTCCTGATGGAGTTTCAGTAGAAACTGGAACAACTCCATTTTGTCAGCTGCTAGGACGTGGAGACGCTATAATAGTATCACATACATACCTACATAAAACTTATTTTGAGCAATGTCTAAAATTATAACAGCGGCTTCCACTCCTGGATATCACGCGTACCATTACTGTTTACTTATTTGGCGCAATGAAAGTAAGTTCATGAAACAAAGTTCATCCTCACTTTCTCGACACGTGGCAAACCAAGAACAAACGGGCCTCTCGCTCGTTTTTGCCCAGAATGTGCAAGTTGTGGAATGAGCTACCTTCAAGGTGTTCCCCTTGCGCTATGATATGGGGTTCTTCAAGAAGCAGATATTTAGGGTTCTCAAAGGTCGGTAATGCATAAGTGACTCCCCTGATGTTGCTTATGTCCATGGGCGGCGATAACTGCTTCCCATCAGGCGGCTCGTCTGCTCGTTTGCTGCTTATTTCATAAAAAAATGGCCCAATATGAGACTGGGCTACAAGAGCACGCCTTTTTCCTCGGTTCAGAGCGATATCACGCCATCTTTCGCCGACGCCGAATTCTCCTCAATTATAAACTCAAGTGCATTCTTAATTTTAGAACTAAACGGGACTTAATCGCGTAAACACTTACATTTATATTTGGCCCGAGGTTTTGAACATCACATTATGTTCGTGGTCACGGGTAGACTGGCGAGGAATTGCATCAACATCTTCTAGCCGCGCGAGTTTTTCGAACTACCCGCACTTGTTCTTGATTATTCACTTTTGCGCTTGGGTTGTCACTTTGCCTACACACAACACTCACTATATCTATCGGTGTGTCCTTAGGTATTACTTCACGCTTACATTTGTTAATAACTGGATTCCACGAAGAAGAAATTCCCTGCCCCTCATTCTGGTTGAAACGATGCTTTCCAATTTCAATCGCTTCACGTACTTTTCTGCTGTAGAACAGAAGTTCCGTTGATAGAATTATGTGACTATGCTCGATTCCGTGGTTTGGTCCTGACTGTAGCAAAGTAGTGTTTACGCGATTAAGTCCCGTTTAGTTCTGAAATTATAAACTCAAGTGGCCAAGTGGTGTGTGGTTATTGTTAGGTTAGATCTAGTTTTTAAGTTTATGCATGTTAATGTAAGATTATTGTAATTATTTATTAATCATGTCACTTGAATGTTATTTAGAGCTAAGTATTTAGGTTTTTTAGTTTTAATTTAGTTTTATTTGTAGTCTAATTTGTACCTACTTTATAAGTTTAATTTGGAAAGCCGCGATTTCTACCTATCGTCGGAATTAAGACGGTTTTTGGTTTGGAAGTTATCTGAATGTACCTTTGAACCAAAGAAATTATAATCCCTACCTTCGTTTGAACCCCACCGGCCCACCACCAGTGTATAAAGTGGCCAACGTCAAACTGCTAAACTACTCAATACATCGGCCGACGGACTCCATTAACGTAAACTATTCATTGGCCGGCCAGTAATCTGCTTTGCTGTACTAATGGCTGTAGCCTGTCCCCGGATTCAATTTTGGACAGTTTACGCTAAGTATCTGGGTAGCCGAGCTTCCTACGAATCAAAATACATTTACTAGCCAAACTTTGGATAGTGACTTTGAGGTCTAAATGAACAACTTATATTATGGAACCAATGCTGAAATGGCTGTTATACATGTCGACTGACGTGATGACGCTCATTTCTAAGTACCTATATAATACTTATTTTTCGCGATTTGAGCATTGGCCCCATAATAAAATTAAAAGTTGTTCATTATGACCTCAAAAGTGACTATATAAAGTTTGGCTAGTACTAAATCATTATGTATACCAAAATAGTTTGAATTACATATTTTTAAATTTAAGGAAAAATGGAAACATTCACACTTCCCTCCGGCAGGACTGGAACCTGCGACCTCTGGCCTTGCCGGGGCCATCCCGCCACCAACTGCGCCACTGAGCCGAAGGCCTGCAGTGCAGCAAGCCAGATTTGTGCACTGAGAGAAATTTGCATTGTGAATTTAACAAGTTCGACTTGTTGCGGTTTATCCGTTTGAATCAGCCAAACGTATGTTTAAAACAATATGTGTCAGGTTGTTTTTATAAAATCGACTTGTTGATTCAAATATATTGCCGATTCAAATGACAAGTAGCTTGTTGTTTGAACCAAAGAGCACGTAGGCGCTATTTTAACCAAAAAACTTGTTGAACAAACATGAAAACTGGTTGTATTTTCTCTCAGTGTGAGTGTGCACGGGAAAACATCCCACTTTGTCGATTGCTATAAAGCCGCTTTGTCAGTTTTCTTTTATATAAAGATACAAGTAAATCTCGCCTTAATGGTAACCGACAAAGTGGGGCGTTTTACTAAACACACTCAGATTTATCCATGCCTTCCCTCAATTCTCAATAGAAATGGATTCACCACTACTTAATAAGTAAAATATGCCCATGGGTGTCGCAGAAGTGGACTGATGTGGTTTCAATTGCATTATCGTCACCCTAGTTAACAATCGTCAATTAGATACAATGTCAAGTTATTCTGTTAGCTGGAAGAGATCCTTTAAAGAGATAAGCTCGATTTTGTACATAACCATTATAATTATTCACTGTACTTGTAATTTTCTCTGTGCAATAAAGTGTTTATTACTACTACTACGTCATTTTCGCAACTGTGAACTACGGTAACCATACTTATTTCGTTTATTGTTTCTTTCCTACTTTGCTTTGCTATAACCTAAACCCCCCGACCGGGACATAGTGGACCGATTTTCATAAAACATGGCTAAGAACACTCCCGACTAACTCAGCTTTCAGACAAAAAAAACTAAATCTAAATCGGTTCATCCGTTCGGGAGCTACGATGCCATAGACAGACACACACACAGACAGACAGACAAACAGACAAACAGACAGATAGACATACACACACACAGACAGACACGTCAAACTTATACCATAGTTTTGTGGAGCACTGTATATTTATACTATAGTTACCTTTGATTGTAATAATTAAATAAATAATGAAAATAAATAAAGGGGGAAATAAATATATAATAATAATAAACTTATAACACCCCGTCGTTTTTGCGTCGGGGGTTAAAAAGTGGCACAGACAGACATTATGCGTACTCTTTTTGTGAGTTTATGCATGTTTATGCTTACGCTATCAAATAACGTATAAAAACTCTGGATAGCAACAAAGTTCGTCGCTCCACATTTTACCAGAACGAGCAAACATACCCGGTGGCTCACGTAAACATTTTTCCAATATTCTGACGACGTGCAGATTAGGATGCCGTTTACGAAACGTGGCTTAGCCGAGATTACAGTACGTAGCCAAATGCTTACGATAATATCGTTATCGTCGCTGGCAATCTCTATCGCTCTTTCGTATTGGCGCAACAGTGCCAGACAGCGTTTTGATAGGTGGCTAGCGTCAAAGATTGCCACTTCTGCTAGGACGGCAGTCAATTTAGTGGAAATAGGCAACTTTCTTGTAGTTAAAATAAAATATTTCAATTCATCCACGAAAAACAGCATCAGCATTTTTTAAACCCAATTTCTATTTTATACGTCGGAGAGAAACATATATGAAACATCGTGAGGAAACCAGACTAATTCTAATAAGGCCTAGTTACCCTTTGGGTTGGAAGGTCAGATGGCAGTCGCTTTCGCAAAACTAGTGCCTACGCCAAATCTTGGGATTAGTTGTCACAGCGGACCCCAGGCTCCCATGAGCCGCGGCAAATGCCGGGATAACGCAAGGAGGATGGTGATGGAGAGAAACATAATAAAGTAAATTAGTTGACCGTGACGTCACTCTGCACAATTTCATATTAATAAATTCCAATTTTGGCAAATCGGTCAAATTCGTTTTGACAGCTCTTAAAAAGAAGCTGATTTGACTAAAACTAAAATCCATAATCCTACGGACCAAATTGACAAGTAAGTGTGAACAAATGTTGCCACAGTTTGGCTAGTGTCGTTCTTATCGATATTAAAATTATTATTACACCGTAGATTTAAGGTGCACCCAGACGGTACAATCAAATTGTCAATTTGATCTTTTAATCAATATACCAACTTTTTTTGTGATTTCGACAGATCGAAAGGTCTGTAGACCCCTAATTAGATATAAAATGTTAATTTCAAACCAGCAACAATGTAAATGAAATTTATATATTTATTATGATAGTTTATTGAATCTTTACAAATAAATTATTACAATAATTATTGTGTTACAGCCGAAAGATGAAAAGATTTTGTAAATCACATAATAAAAACCGAGGACAAAATGTTACAACTCGACCATTTAGTGGACAATGTTTCGGATCGTTTTATCATAAATGTAACTGATGATGATGATGATGATGATGAAGATGACGAAATAACGGAGCTTAGAAATGAATACTATTTTATAATAAAGACTACTCATTGTCGGACAACATATTTTTTTTACTTACTTCAAAAAAGGAGGAGGTTCTTTATTCGATAAAACTAGTTTTTGTATGTATGTTACTCGATATCTCCGAGAAGCGTGGACCGATTTTCAAAATGTTTTTTTGATCGAACGGGTTTAACCCCGAGATGGTCCCAACCAAGTCGGGGTCTGATGATGGGATCTTGGAGAAATCGAGGGAACTCTTCAAATGTTAGGCACATGTAATGTTTTTAGTGTAAAAGTCTCATATTTACTGATCGTAATAATTATGTGGCTGAGATATATGGAAGGTCAACTCCTCAATGGTTAGGAGTTAAAGGATAATTCTTTACTACTGTACATATATTCGGACTGATACATATAATATCACTAGGAACCACTAAAAATCAACAAATAAATTAACTTTTTAACAAAAAATAAAACCGCCTTCAAAAAAAGCCTGTTACAAAACACGAAGAAACTAAAAGCCAAAAATAATAAACCTTCGAATTCAGATTTCTTATCGGATTGCAATAATCTAAACATCCAAATTATAAACAAATCAATTATTTTTGGAGTCGGGGCCAGCCTGCTGGTTGGGTGGGGCAAACAGGAAATAGCAAGGCGACGAACAGGTCTGGTACCGACTACAAAAATAATTGATTTGTTTATAATTTGGATGTTTAGATTATTGCAATCCGATAAGAAATCTGAATTCGAAGGTTTATTATTTTTGGCTTTTTAGTTTCTCCGTGTTTTGTAACAGGCTTTTTTTTACTTACTGGTTCAGATACCTTTTTATGATGTAAAACTAGTGGGTGAAAACGCATTTTTTTTATCCACTACCTCGAAAACCGAACAAATAAATAAATAAATAACATTCGTATTTTTTTGTTTTAAACTAGTCTGTTATTTGTACTTTACAACTTGTCGATATATTGTTATCGACATATACCCTTCACTATTTTTATTTCACTGTTCCTGGTAACATTTCATCTGTCAGTCATTTGTCAATTTATTCTGCAGAATTGTGAATTTTAGATAGATCAGTCATTTGTTTTGTTTCAAATATCGAACGTATTTTAAATGTGAACCGACAGTCGATCACTCTATCTGTCACTGTCACTATCAATTACTACTTATATCTGTACAAGTGTACATAATTATTGTAGAAAACTTATTATAATTCTGGATTTAGATTGTTATGTAATGCAACTGTACATACTTAGCTATTATAACAGAATTCTCAGAATTTTGAACAATTTAGATGTTAATGGTAGTAAGATTGAAACAAGAATAATCCACGACGCACCAGAACATTCCTCTGACGTTTCATTTAATCATTTAAATTGTGTTCTAAGTGCGTTTATGTGGCTAACTAACTTTTTCTTCATTTTCTAAAGCATGCTGATTTTTACAAACTTTTATTCAACTTCCTTTGTTAGTATGTTAGTGCAATGTGCGTCAAAACGTAGAAGCTAAATTTGACCCACTTCCCGGTTTCCGATTGAGCTGAAATTTTGCACACATATGTAAATCACGTGACAATGCAATATTATGGTATCATGGAGCTGAATATCTGATGATGGAGCAGAAAGGTGGTTATAAGAACTCTGTTATGAAACGTCGTATCCCCATCGAGTAAGTGCATTTTCACATTATCCGATCCGATATCGGATATCGGACCGATAATCCATACATTACAGGCGCCATCTTTAATTTTTTCTATTGAAATCCTTCCGACATCCGATATCGGATCGGATAATGTGAAAACGGTCTAAGGGGTTTATAGAAACGTCTCGGAGAGCAGTAGATGGCTGTTGAAAGAAAGGTACAGTCGGCGATAAAAGCTTGTGCCAATAATGAAATTTTTGCAAAGATTTTCTTCCAACAGAAATTGCATAAAAATCAATAAATCTTCTACCATAATCGTATCGAATAGCAACAGAAAAACTAGTTCGCAAAGTGCTTAAGGCGCTGGAGAGAAGCTTGACTCTATTAAAAGTTTCGAAATCACGACTCTTGTTATTGGCACTTTTACTTGTTCCGATCGCGGAAAATAACTTTTGCTAGAATGGAAATTGTAACTTGTAAAACTCAGCCATATTGATATTTTTCATTTGTAGTGCTGAGAGAGTTGTACCTATTATTAATATATTTTAATTATTTTTGAAGCCACATACCTCCTCCACGCTCCACGACGCGGCGTCAGGCTTTGCCCATACAGTTGGCCCGACGCGACGCTCGCGAGACGCTAGATGTGGGGGGATCCTTAGAAGGCAACAAGTATTACTTAATGAAGCATGTAAAATAATAAGAAACCCAATATTTACAATGAGTTCCTGTTTCCGCCACGCCATCGTCTGAAATACGCCCTACCAGACATCACGACTACTTATGGAAAAGGATTTCGATGTTAAAGCAAGATGGAAGGACGAATGGAATGCAAATCCACCAAGAGCAGACGTTGCAACCTATGATCCCACGCAGAAGTCAGTTGGGTTCTCGGACCCCAGGCGCGAATAGTGCCAGTTGAACAGGCTTAGAACGGAACATGGGCTTTGCGGAGACCACATGTTTAAGTGTGGCTGGAGAAACTCTCCGGCATGTGACTGCGGAGCCTCTGCCCAGACAATACGACGTATTAATCATGACTGCCCATAGAGGAAATACACTGGCCACTCCCTGGACTTGCTCAGCCCTGATGTGAACGCAGCCCGTTGGGTGAAGAAGCTAGATATAAAATTGAAATGAAAAAGAAATCAGTCCCCACTTTACGTGTAGGGTTTACCCTAATAAAACATATTTTTTTTCACTTTTTATTTTTGCACTATACTCGCGTGATTGATATACATATTGGTACCTCAGCTTCGTATTACTTTCGGTCACTAAGATTATCCGCGGACGGACGGACGAACAGACAGACATGGCGAAACTATAAGGGTTCCTAGTTGACTACGGAACCCTAAAAAGCGAAAGTTTGCTACACAACCGTGGGTGGGCCCCAAATTAAAGCTCGTCTGCAGTACTTAAAAGATTTCTTCTTTAATTTATTTACTTGAAGCTCCAGTTGAAAGCAACAAGTTGTTGTAAGTCTAAGCCAATTAATGGGCCGCATCCATTACGTCTGCTGCATAATGCAGCTGCTGCAACTTAAGCGCATTTCCGGGAAAACCGGAAACATGAAGCGATGTAGGTACTAAAAGCCAATTGAAGTAGAATTATTGTCTAGTTAGTAGAGACAAACATGCGATTAGGTATAAAGTTTAAGTTTACATAAATGTAACATAAGAAGGCAAAAAAGTACGAAAAAATAGGACTAAACAAACTATTTTTAGGTAGTTTTTTGCGCAATTAGCAAAATTTTCGAGATTATGACAATATTAACTGGCCACTAACGAAATGCTACCTATATTTTTAAATAAAACATTTAAACACTTATAGATGTTAAGGTCCTTCGTGTCACGTATTCAAATATACGGATATACTCAGAAGCTGGATCGAAAAAATTATTTCATAACTTTTTTTAAATGTTTCTCTATCAAGTATCTTATCTTATCTTAAATCTGCGGGGGCCCTTCCGGATACACTTCGACCAATCGGGATCTTTTGTGCAATTACCCTCTACGATCTTAAGATCCTCCAGCTATTCAGGAGCTTCTCGACCATCTCCACGTATCGGATGATGAGGCTCATGGGTATCTCTCTGAAGTCCTTTGGTACCAGGTAGCCTGCTCCAAAGTTCTTCATTAGTTGTCTGACGGTCTCTTCCTCTTCGCCACACATGCGACAATCAGTGTTGTTGTTGTCAGCGTGTCCCACGTGTTCTCTATCAAGTAAATAAGCACTTAACCTAACGTTTTTTGTGTGTGTGTGGACATTTATTTGCACAGGTATTTGTTTCTGAGTCATGAATATTTTCTATGTACCAACTTATACATACAAGTATTTGTATATTAGGTATGTATATCGTTGTCTGAGTACTCACAACACAAGCCTTCTTGAGCTTACCGTGGAACTCACACATCAGCGGAACTTATATTGACCGGGATATAGACCGTGATTACCTTTTTGATTTTTGTCGACGATATTTCGACGCAGTTGCATGCATCATGATCACGGAAAACTGACGAAGGCGGGTGGATGTTAAAGTTGTATAAGAATGTCCAAAAATATTTATTAATCAAAACTCTCAGCGTAAGAATGTCCAAAAATATTTATTAATTTCATTTTTTTATTTAAACGTAAAGAAAATTACATAAAATTCTAAAAGTATTTTCTATAGTTTCAAAATCTACAGACATATCTAGAGGTAGAGAGTCAGCAGTGAAATTAAGACCAAGTGTATCCTCTTATCCCCTATCCTAGCTATTAATCCAATTTACATAAGTTAATTAACATTTGGGAATTCCGCATTGAGTAAGTTCCCAAAATAGTCCATTAATTTAAAGTTTGTAAAGGCACTCAAAAAGACCTCGTTAAGGTCATTAATTCGTTTACCAACTATTGGACCCTGCGGTAATAGCAGGACCACGGGAATGTCGAAAAGGCTTAGGTGATTTATGCAAAAATTATTAAGCAATTCAAATGAAGATATGCTACATTTGCAAATAGAAAACCATATTGTTCGTATAACACTAAGTTCTCGCGCTCTGTACATATATTATTTTAAAGTCACACGCAGGATGAACGTGATTAATTAACATTATTTTACCTTTTTTCCTTTTTTGTCGTATTTTTTTTTAAAGGTAAAATAATGTTAATTAATCGTAATTATTCGTATTCAAATAACGTGTGTTGCAATGATAACTAGGATAACATTATACTAAATTGCTAAAAGGTGGATGAACTGGGTGGGAGGATATCGGTCGTGACATTAGTCTCAGAGTTGTAGAAGAAATGCATACTTACAAAAGAGCAACGCTAGAGTGTGACTCACAGCTTGCAGCTTTCGTGTGTTAATTTTTGCAGATGGAAAGCAACGAGCAAATGAGCATTCAAGGGCCAGAGAGATATTTCCTATAACCACGTGATCAGTACAGAATGTGATACGCTCATCCGCTATACAAATATATTAACGTATTTCTAAATATAGTTTTGTGAAGTTGCGGATCTGCACTGGCTACTTGATCTGTGCACCGGTTACACTTACAACCCTTTTCCCACAAGCAATAAGCCATATGAAACTACGGCTAACGACATTTTCCTACTTGAAAATTACTGAATTCCATTAAAGCAATAACTTCCACCATTAACGACCAATAGATGTCAGGTTACGTAGTCGAACGGCACAAACGCTCACGAAACGCTCACGAATTGAAACGCTCGTAGATATCTATCTCTATCGCTCGTGCACAGCGTATTGGCGCAACAGAGCCAGGCACCTTTCGCGGCGTTTCGTTCTCGTTTCGCGTCGCAGAAATTAAATGCCGTGATGCCATTCGGCTACGGCACAAGCTCACTTCTTAAAAAAGCTTAAGCGACTTTTTTCAAATACAAATAACCCTTTTGCATGCACCAGAGAAGTATACCTTTTAGAAGTTATCTTATAAATGGATACCGTTTGAAATAGTACATTACGATACAAGTGCGTAAAAAAGGAAGTTCGAAACGAGTGGCGATAAATTAAAACACGACCGAAGGGAGTGTTTTAAATCGACACGAGTTACGAATTTCCTTTTTGCACGTGACTGTATCGTACGACGTTTTTCAGTACAGAAGTTGAACTTCATTTGCTTCTTTGATCAAGTGCGTAAAAAAGAAGTTTCGAACTTCCTTTTTTACGCACTTGTATCGTAATGTACTATTTCAGTACAGATGGAAACGTCGTACGATACACGTGCGAAAAGGAAATTCGTAACTCGTATCGATTTAAAACACTCCCTTCGGTCGTGTTTTAATTTATCGCCACTCGTTTCGAACTTCCTTTTTTACGCACTTGTATCGTAATGTACTATTTCAGTACAGATGGTGTTTTTTTACGCACTAGTGCGAGAAGTGGTTCATTAATATGCTAGGTCGAAACTCTGGAGGCTCATCTGTACTGAAAAACGTCGTACGATACACGTGCGAAAAAAATTTTTTACGCACTTGTATCGTAATGAACTATTTTACCCACGTTAATAACGTTACAAAATTGGTTTCTAAAATTACTATTTTAACGAACGTGTTTTTTCCAATATTGAAGCTTATTTAAAAGTAATAAGATTAATTTTATACTATTCGATGCATTTTGTGACGGAGAAATAATTTCATACAGGTGCTTGGGACAATTCATTGTGTCATCATAAATAATGCATTGTGAATATGAAAAACCTATTTACTTGTATTGATTTCATGATAATATACCGGCATTTCATAATGATTTATGTGATGAATAATTCCGTTTATTATTAAAATAAGATTGTTAAATAATCAGACAAAATTGTGAAGTAGTGCACTAAAATTATAATGGATTTCACCAATGAATGAAATAAAAGGAATGCTAAAATCTACAAAATAAATAACAAATTAAAATGCAAAAATCTATACAACATGATGCACGTATTCTATACATCATCCTCCTTGCGTTATCTCGGCATCCTCATGGGAGCCTGGGGTCCGCTGTGACAACTAATCCCAAGATTTGGCGTAGGCACTAGTTTTACGAAAGCGACTGCCATCTGACCTTCCAACCCGAAGGGTAACTAGGCCTTATTGGAATTAGTCCGGTTTCCTCACGATGTTTTCCTTCACCGAAAAGCGACTGGTAAATATCAAATGACATTTCGCACATCAATTCCGAAAAACTCATTGGTGCGAGCCGGGGTTCGCAGTCTGAATGCTTTCGGAACGAAAGTCGGAGGTACTTACCGCTAGGCTACCAGCGCTGCTAATGCACGTATTCTATTACTTATTTAAAAATCACGATGATGATGTGGTCCTCCTAGAAGTTACCGTCGACGGCAACATCCTGGAAATGTTATTCATTACACTTCTACCTTATATACAAAATCACATTTATCACATTATCCTGTTGACGATGACGTCATAAGATTGCAGGTACATATGTTTGACATGAGACCCCGTAGGTTAAGTATAAAACCAGCAACTTCCCATAATGATTTAATATAATCTCTTATTTTAATCCGCTGAATAAACATTCAAAAATAAATCCACAGGCAACCCTCACAAACTGTACCCCGTGCCAACCTCAAATAGAAATCTTGACATATCTCCGAATGCCTCTGGACGTAATTCCTTGCGTATTCCGAATACATGAGACCTTATGCGAGCCATGGATTTGAACAAACTAGTATCTTATTTTTTTTAAGCGGCCACCCTAGGCGTTCAGGAAGGCATGGTAAAATTCGCACGCATCCAGCAGGCCTCCGTGGCGCAGTTAGTCATAGCGACTGCTCCGGCAAAGCAATAGATCACAGGTTCGAGTCCTGCCGGAGGTGTGAATGTTTAAAATGTTCCTAAAAATAATTTAAAATAAGCGTTTTACTCAGAAAAGTATTAATTAAGCAGAAATACCATTTGAAATGGTTTCGACGTGTCGTTGAAAAGATCCTCGGAAATGGATCGAAACATGTCGAGCGTTATTTCAATTACCTAATTGATACGTGAGTAAGCTTAAAATATGTTTGGAGCATTTCATGAAATAGTCTACCGCTGTACAAACGCCGGTATTTCTGAAAAGTGGCTAGTGTAAGAAGATCTTTATAATTATATATATAATATAAGGAAATTTGCAGAATTATTTTCAGCAAAATGATCACCGGAGTCACACGCAGAAAAAAATCGCAATATTGCAAAATATAATGCGTTTGTACGGGGCAGCCCCATGGAATGCATAAATATTGATATAGCACGATTGTGACCTAACGTTCGTAAATATTACTGTCTCAGAGAGTCCTCGTTTCTTCAAACAAATATTTTGACACTGACCTATACGATCCATATTGTCTATAAGGTAGAGCGGGGCAAATCTTGTAACTGGTTAATTTTTTCCACGTTTTACAGTGTTTTTGTTTCGTTTTACATTAATTGTGACAGTATTAATAGAGTGTTCACCGGTTATATATCGCAGGCGTGTTCAGTGGATACATGTAGAACTCAACATCATTGTGTAATAATGAAAAAAAAAAATGAATTAGTCACAATTGCCCTCCCAGTCAAGATTTGAGCCGCTGTACCTTAAGCAGATTTCTGACAAAGGTCCGAAAGAGGCCTAAAGCTAGCTATGCAAAGGGAATTCTTGAACGGAAACGCCGAGATAGGGCCCGATAAGATTAGGACACTCCCTTCTGACTGAGTGGAAACGATGATTAAGACGCCCGTTTCGCTGTTTGTATTTAGGCTCCGTACATAAAAAAATGTCTTATTTGCAAAAAATTATAATATTGGGTTGGTAAGAAAGTAATGAGCGATCGATTGAATTCCACATATAATTTTTGAGAGTTCTAGAATCTTCTATGGTCGAAAGTATATAAAGGGCGAGTCGCACAGTTTCTCGTCAGTCATTGACTAGCTGTCGCCGAGCTAATATAAGGAAGAAAATGGACGAATTAAAAGTGCATGTAAGGCATTGCTTACTATATGAATTTCAGTCTGGCCATTCAGCCGCCGAAGCAGTGCGTAATATATGTCAGCGTGTTGCTCCTGAAGTTGTGTCTGAGGCCACGGCGAAACGATGGTTCCAGCGGTTTCGTAGTGGCGACTTTTCATTATCAGATCAACCTAAGTCTGGTCGACCGGTGAAGATTGATGTAGCCAAATTAAAAACCTTAATTGAAGGAGATCCGAGGCTAACGAGTCGTACTCTTGCTACCAAGTTAGGCTGCTCTCATGTCACCATAGAAACACATTTACACGAGTTGGGAAAAAACTACAAATACAGTGTTTGGATACCGCACGAACTTGATAGAGATCAACTAAACCGCCGTGCCGATATCTGCATACAACTTCTGTCTTTTCGCCGCACATTTAACTGGTTGGACCATCTTATCACTGGAGATGGAAAATGGGTCTTATATATAAATCACACACGCAAACCTCAGTGGCCAGCTCCAAACGAAAAAGGAATAGAGGCACCAAAAACAGAGCCTCACCCGAAAAAAGTTATGCTGTCCGTTTGGTGGGATATTCATGGTATTATTCACTGGGAACTCCTACCAAGTGGAATGACTGTTACCGCATCAGTATACTGTAATCAGCTTGAAAATTTAAACCAAAAAATCTGTCAGAATCGTCCACAGCATGCTAAAGTTTTTTTCTTACACGACAATGCTCGCCCACACATTGCAAAAGTGACTCGGCTAAAGCTATTGGAGCTAGGTTGGAAAGTGATACCTCATCCACCGTACTCTCCAGACTTGGCACCTACGGATTACGCATTGTTTAGATCGCTAAGCAATGCCTTGAATGAAAAAAAGTTCGATGATCAAGCCCATCTACGACAGTACATAGCTGAGTTTTTTTGAATCTAAACCTAAGAACTTCTTCGCCGATGCTATTCATTCTTTACCAGAACGATGGAGACAAGTAGTAGATAACGAAGGCCGTTATATTTTTGATAAATGATTAAAATAATAAATTAAATAAAAATTACAATATTGGTTATGATTCGCTCATTACTTTCTTACCAACCCAATACATTAGGATGTAAGTGTGTAAAAGACGAAATTTGAAACAAGTGGAATAAATTAAAACACAACCGATCGAAGAAAATTGTGCTGCTGCTAACCTTTGGTAAACTTAAATTAAAAATATAATATGTGCTCAAGAGCTACACGAGCTTATTCCACCGTCCCCATTCTACCATCGGACTCTTAGACGCACGGCCGGTTTCCATCCTTTCTTGGTAGATATTCCGCGAATTCGCACGATGCGCTTTGCTTCTTCTTTTTAACCGACTTCAAAAAAGGAGGAGGTTCTCAATTCGACTGAATGTTTTTTTTATTTTTTTTTTTTATTTTTTTTTGTATGTATGTTATTCGATATCTCCGAGAATCGTGGACCGATTTTCAAAATTTTTTTTTGATCGAACCGGTATAACCCCGAGATGGTCCCATTGGCACCAGGTCAGGGTCTGATGATGGGATCCTGGAGAAATCGAGGGAACTCTTCAAATGTTATAGGCACATGTAATGTTTTTAGTCTATTTTTCAAAGGTACACCAGTATTTGGTAATAATTTTATGTGGCTGAGCTGATGATGGAAGGTCAACTCCTCAATGGTTAGGAGTTAAAGGATAATTCTTTCACTACTGTACATGTATTCGGACTGATACATATAATATCACTAGGAACCACTAAAAATCAACTGAGCTGATGATGGAAGGTCAACTCCTCAATGGTTAGGAGTTAAAGGATAATTCTTTCACTACTGTACATGTATTCAGACTGATACATATAATATCACTAGGAACCACTAAAAATCAACAAATAAATCAACATTTTAACAAAAAATAAAACCGCCTTCAAAAATAAGCGCGTTACAAAACACGGAGAAACTAAAAAGCTAAAAATAATAAACCTTTCAATTCAGATTTCTTATCGTATTGCAATAAGCTAAACATCCAAATTATAAACAAATCAATTATTTTTGGAGTCGGTACCAGCCTGTGTATGGTTGGGTGGGGCAAACAGGCAATAGCAAGGCGACGAACAGGTCTGGTACCGACTACAAAAATAATTGATTTGTTTATAATTTGGATGTTTAGCTTATTGCAATACGATAAGAAATCTGAATTGAAAGGTTTATTATTTTTGGCTTTTTAGTTTCTCCGTGTTTTGTAACGCGCTTACTTTTTTCTTATGCGCACTGCCAAGGAGTGGAATCCCTTGCCGGCGGCTATATTTCCGAGCTCATATAACCCGGCGGCCTTCAAATCAAGAGTGAACAGGCATCTTCTGGGCAAGCTCACTCCGTCGTAGGCCACGTCTTTGCCTTTGGCTAGTCTGTGGTCAAGAGTAAGTCCATTCATAATTAAAAAAAAAAATATTTTTTGGGGGCAAGTCTTGACCTATATTTATCTGATCAGGTTTTCTTTTATAATAAATGGGCTTACTCATTGCCACAGACTAATCAAAGGCAAAGACGTAGCCTACGATGGAGTGAGCTCGCCCAAAAGATGCATGTTCGCTCTTGGTTGCCGGGTTCAATCAATGGTTCAAGTTCAACTCATCATGTAGGTATAATAAATAATTATTTCTGTTTTTCTTGATTTAACCAACGTATCTTTTATTAGATACCTACTCTTCGTACGAATGGCTGGATTAACTTTCTTGACCTTTGACTTTTTGCCTCCCGTTTTTTGCTTCACCTTAGAAAAATATAAAACTAATAAGACAAACTTTCAACGAGACGTCGTTAGACTTATTAGGACTTTTATTATTTTTCTAGAAAACAACTTATTTTTGTGCTGCATTGCAAGCTACGGTTAGTATTGATTATAATTTAATAGACCTTCTACAAGGGTAATAAGAAATATTAGCAATTATAATTCGTTTTCGTAGCGTTAAGTGTACCCACTGCTTTTCGGCGTATATAATAATGATGATGATACATACATAGTACACATCCATAAGGTGCACTAGGGTATTTCCGAATGATTTTTGCACTAGTTGATAAGGTGTATGTGTTTCCATGAACCAGTCAGTATAGCAAAGTTTTTAGACGGAAATAGTGAATAACGCACTTACTGGATGGAATAGCCTAACAATGGATTACAGAATTTTTCATAAATAATGTAAGATTTTTAAAATACAAGCATTTCAAATCTAGTTTGTTTTTTCGTTGCAAACGTGCAATTCCGAATTGGTTCGGGTAAATCCGAATACACTTGAAAACGAGTTTTATGTGTATGTCGCATAAGAAACGTATTACTTTTTTGATTTAAATTACCCTCCCGGCTCTTTTTACTCGATTTGGCGTATAGGAGTACTTATACATGTGTTTGTCAAGCTTTTATTTCGGATTTACCCGATCAGGAATCTGTGGTACTCAAACTTTAATGACACATTTATATCCACCATCAATAGTTTCCAAGGGGTCGCCTTATGATAATGTACCCACTTAATAAAAATCCACATATTAAAGGCTTAGTCTTTAAACCTTTAAAAAAACGCAAGTAATGTACATAAACTTAGGTGGAAGACCTCCTAGGCCTAGATCAATCCATGTTGATGACACACATGCTTCGTTGAAATTCACCGAACGGACCTGAAGGCAAATGTACTGTAACGTATATTTTAGAATCGTTATATCCGAATAACAAAAGAACTTAATTTTGTTTGTTTGAGAACCACTAAGCTATTACTTTGAGAAAACAAGGTCGGGTAATTCCGGTACACTTTGTGACACGGGTAAATCTGAAAATGTAATAAAATTCAAGCTAGAATAGTTTAAGCCGATTTAAAATGGCTAAAAAACGAAAATCTCTCAAACACAAAGGCAGTCAATTCATTTACTCACCAAAGTACAGAGTTAGCGATGGTCGTCTAATTCCGAATGACAAAAAAGCGGGAATTTTTCACTCGCTCACTAATCTGATGCGCCACAAGCGTAGTTTCGCCGCTAGCGTCTCGAGCCAACTTACGCTGGGAGGGAGATACTTGAACGTCATAGGGTGCGTTGCCAGAGCAAATTATGTAGCCGCGTTTAGTAGATATTAGTAATTTTCGTAACATCCCGAATTTCGAAATTAGCCGAGTAAACCTTACTTATAATACTATAAATGGGAAAGGGTGTGTGTCTGTTTGTTTGTCCGTCTTTCACGGAAAAACGGAGCGACGAATTGACGTGATTTTTAAGTGGAGGTAGTTAAAGGGATGGAGAGTGACATAGGCTACATTTTGTCTCTTTCTATCGCTAGGGAAAAGCGGGCAAACCACACCTACATAAATTCAAGCCTGAATCCCAAACGAAAATGATGATAGGTATTTAACAAAATCTATAAATTATCCTTTTTTGAGCCTACAACTATCTGCATACCATTTTGAAATAAGAGACAATATAAATTATCCTTTCTTAGACCTAAAACTATATCCATACGATTTTCGATCTTTTCAGCTGTTCCCTGATGCAATAACGTCAGAAAAACAGATTTTTTTATTATTGTGACTATATGCAAATAAGATTTGCTTAATAATTGTCATTATGCTGTTAAGTAGTAAGGGAATTATACTAGCAGAAGTTATACAACCGTTTTATCAGTCAATTGTCAGCCGCTTTTCGAGCATTATCTAACATCATGTGCAGGCACTAACCTAACATTGATGCACCTAGATTACCTAGGACAATGTAGGTTAGGTCGTACAGGTTCCATTAGGCAGTTATTGAATAACGTCCGAGTTGCGATAACTGGACTTCCGCTTAAAATAATCTAGTTGCTAGTTTTACTGAGTGGTTTCCATTTAGCTGGGACATAGTGCAATTGGTGCAGTAAGTTAAAAGTACCCGCGCTCAATAGATAACACTCTTCTGTCACCTTTATTGACATTGACTTATGATAAATATTATAAGAAATTTATTTTATATCCAAAACATAGAAACCATCATCCAATCCACAGCGCAGGCTTCGTCAAACGCATAAGTACAAAATAGCATCCGCAACAAACTTCGTCCAAACTACATAACCAATAATCCACCACAGGTTTCGTCAAAATTAGATGTAAGTACATGATAAAATCCGCAACAAGCTTTGTCTAAAACCCCAGCAATACCTACACGCTCCCATTAATCCCCAAGACGACATGTACCCGGTGCAAAAGTCCCAAAAATACTGGCCTGCACTGCCAACGATATTTGCTGGACCAGGTATGAGCCAGCCCGTGGACCCCAACCTCGCTCTCTTAATCGCAGTCCCAGGCTTTTAATAAAAGAAAAATGATCTATGATTGAAAGTATGGCACGAGCATTTGTACCTTATGACCTGATTGAGATAGGCTTTACATGATTCAGATACATTATGTTTACACCTGGTTTACACTGATCCTATAGATTGCATGAATTTTGCCTTTTAAGTACTACATATGTGTATAAAGAGTTTCCCCAGATGATTACCACATATCTTAATGTTGACGTGACATAAGCGTAATAGGAAGTTATTTGTGTCTAAGGTTAACGATATAAGAGTATTTAAATTACATAGAAGCTTAACGCAGTTTTACTTTGTGATGTCCATTTAACTGACACTTTTACAAATTAGTGTAACCTACACAGTATTACTTGATTAAAATTTGCTTAAATGATTAAAATATGTTTCAACTAAACAGATCTTAAACACCTATGGTATTTAAACACTAAATTTGTAAATGAACAGTTTCCTCAGTTGATTACCCCATACCTTGATGTGGACATGACGTAAGCATTATAGGAATCTATATCGGGAGAGATAAAACTATTATCCTCGGCTAGCGTTGAGGATGCATCCAGGTTTCCTAGAAGCCTAGATCTAGTATTCGTAAGTTCCGGACCCATTAGCCAGTGATTGAATAATGTCCGAGTAGCCCATAACTTGGCTTCCGCTTGACAGTTTATTGAATGGTTTACATTGAACTAGTATGTACAAATGGTATTGACATATAACCTCAATCTCGATTATTCAAACTACATTAATTGGAGTTGTTGATAGAGATAACTCCATAATTTATTTAAGTATATCATGTGACTTTTTGTAGCCATAACCAAGACCCGTTGTCAGGGTTCAAAAATTCGACGAATGTCTTCGAGAGTAGGTGGTGCCCTTGTGCTTTCTTAGGCTCGTATTTCCAGGGGAACTACCGTACCCCCAGATTGATTGTTGGCAGGTGTTGGCCTTTGTCAATGCACAACAACTTATTTCGGCCCCCTAATGTGCCAGAGTACATTGATTTACCTACCAACAGCAATGCTGATTGCTGATAGAGTCTGAAACTGAATGTCACCTATACCAGTGTGCGTAGCCGAATGCACAAACGCTCACGGTAATATCTCTTTCGTAGCTATCTATCTCTATCGCTCTTGCGTATTGACGCGACAGAGCCAGACTACATTTCTGCGGCGTTTCGGTGGCGTTTCGCGTCGTAGAAATGCCATTCGGCTGCGGAGCCAGGACACCATGCTTATTTTGCGAGAAATGATTATACCTACAAGCATTTTTGACGACCGATATGGCCTAGCGCGTAGTGACCCTGCCTTCTAATTTTAATTTTAATTTTTTTATTTATTTAGGATTACCAACAGATAATACATCTTACCTACATGCTCTTAAATCTAGTTACAAAATTCTTAACTGATGCTTATCCAATTATAGGTAACCACAACTTACATAGGTGTCTTTTACCAGTGAACTACAGCTAAACATGCAATACCTAAACTTATTATTACCTAATAAGTACATAATTTAATACCGGTCCATTAAATTACAATTGCTACGCCGCGGTCCCGGGTTCGAATCCCGGTAAGGGCATTTATTTGTGATGAACGCAGATATTTGTTCCTGAGTCATGGATGTTTTCTATGTATATAAGTATTTGTATATTATATATGTTGTTGTCTGAGTACCTGCAACACAAGCCTTCTTGAGCTTACCGTGGGACTCAGTCAATTTGTGTAAGAATGTCCTATAATGTAATATTTATTTATTTTATTTATTTTTATTTATTACAACATAAAATTACTTTTTAAAACTACCCTTATTTGCTGCGTTTTTCAACCAGGACGTAACGACCGCATAAGATCGGTCAACCCGGGGTGATTCCACCAAAATGAGATTTTTTTTATCGACTTGCGAAATAAGTTGGCAGCAGTTGGCGGCAAGTTTCGTAATTTCGCAACTGGGACGCTACTTACCGGCAGATGATGGACAATCTACAAACTTTTGTAACAGTGTTTGTTTTGATACGACTAATGAGCTTTTTTGCATTTAAATTAATTAAGGATAAGCAGAAGATAAATACATTCATTGTTATTGTTTAATCGCGATCCGCTTAAGTACCATCATCATTTATAATAATGTAAATAACGTTAGGAAGGTTGCTGTTGTTTAAAGGCAAACAATTATATTATTTTGCTTAAATTACAACGTGTGTTTAAAATATTAACATTTTTAAAGAGAACAGCTTTTTAGTCACAGAACGCCCTTGAGGAAGATTCACCCTTCAAAAGAGACGATGTTAGTTATAGGATCCGAAGAAATGTCACAAGTGGCCAAATCAAATACATATAATAGGAGAAGCACATTGTCTCAGACAAAGGATGAGTGAAGATCAGGCAGCAAAAGGGCCAGGACTTGGGTCGGCCAAATGGAAGTCGTCCTACCCTACTGTCAATCGAAATATCGTTGGACGGATAAAGTGTAAGTTGATGTCCTTGAGCTTGGTGTTTGCGAAAGCTATCGATATTATATTACAAAATACTATCACCAAATATGTGTTACATCTAACTAGACATAATATAATCAGGGTGCCAAAACGTGGCAACATGTGACAACGTGGACGTAAACCAAATACACGTCATATACGTGCGGTAAACTCGTGCCATAATTATTAGACGCACGACTGCCAAAGTTTTAATTGTACAACTTAAAATTAATAGCGGATTTCGCTGAGATATGAGTGCCGGGAAATCTAATAAGCAAGTTTTGTGTTCATTGTTCAATTTATAGTTAACTAAGTTATAGACACATATAGATATCATATATACCATAGATCAAGCAAGCGTATCCTACTTAGCGTGTCAAATGAACTCAGTAAAATTCACTGAGTTGTCCGTCTTTAATCGCAGCTTGCAGCTTTCGGGCGTCAATTTTTGTAAGTTGAAGTCAACAAAAAGAATAAAAATGCCTCGTTACGTGATATTTATTTGCAACAACACCAAAATTATGAACACTCAAGGGCCTGAGTCATATTTAAAATCACAGGCAAGTAACAACTTCAGTACAAAATCTGACACGCTCGGCCGCCATACAAATAGATGAACTTGTTTCTTCTATCTAAATATAATTCTGTGGTTATAGAGGAGCATGAATTTAGGAAATTAGGCGGCGACAAAATTTATAACGCGACCGAAGAAAAGCCTACTTATCTAACGAATTTTATCCTTTTTGATCAATTTTTTAAAAAGTCAAATCAGGAGTGAACAGGTAGCTTCTGGGTGAGCATGCTCCATCGTAGGACGTCTTCGCCTCGGGTAGTCTTTGTGGCCATTGAAAAAAAAAGTTTTGTCTAAAGTATTGATTGCACTCATCTTTATTCGTCGCCTATATTTACAGGCCCGTTTTGCGCATGACAGTCCTTTCTCTAAAAATAACATTAATAGGCGAGACGACTAAAAAAACTAATAAGTCCGTCAATTAAATAGATTATAAAAGAATATTAGACAGGTATTTTTTCTTTTTTCCCGTAAACGAAAAGTGCATTAGGCTTGTGTCGTTCACGAACTATGAACTGTTAGGAATAAAATCCCATCAATGACCGAAATGAACTGAATCTTACCGTGCTCTGTGAATCGGTCTTTGCTCATTTAGTTCAGTATAGGATCGGCGAGCGCGAGCGGTTTGGATCAAGAAAGAGTATGTGACGCCGCCGACCGGGAGCGAGGTATTTAGCAAAGCGACACAAAAACGTCAAGTTTTCATATTAAGCTTCGGTTACTTACAACCTTTCGGCCCGGAATTGTTATTGTCTGTGGAATATTCGTATCATTTTGACACTAGTCGGTCCCATTCGTTCTGATCTTTCCGACCGTAGTGGTCGCTGGTCTGACTGAACTAAATGAGCAAAGACCTAAAAGAGCGAACTAGTTCGTGGGAGCGATTGAACGAGATCGGAGCGCTCCGATCAACGAACGAAACGGCACAAGCCTAAAGTGCATTGAAGTTTCGCGTGACGTCATGCCTAGGTACAATTTTTACTTAGAAGTGACGTCACAAGCCCCCACTCCGGAACTTTGATGCTCTATATCTTTGTATTTTTTCATTAATTAGAAAAAGCGAAAAATATGTGTTCAGCATTTTTGGACGATCTAACTGACGGACTAAACAGAATGCCATTTTTTATGTAGTCGTCATCCCTATTGAGACCGATCGTCGAAATAACTGCATATAAAGAATGGCTTCGTAAATTATTGTTGCAGAAATACATTGCTCATAAATTTCATTAACAAACATTTCCATCTATGTCAGTAGCATCGAGCTGGTGTAAACTCTCCCAGGTAGTCGGGGGTTCGAGGCTTGCTCGTGACGCCTCATGAGTTTCTCATTCAAAGAAGAACCAGGCCTTGTAGCCGAATGGCACAAACGCTCACTAAACGCTCACGAAACTAAACGCTCGTAGATATCTATCTCTATCGTTCTTGCGTATTGCGACAGAGCCAGCCTACCTTTCGCTGCGGTTCGTTTTCGTTTCGCGTCGTAGAAATTCCATTCGGCTACGGCACTAGGCATTTTCATGCTTGTATTGACCATCATACATATATACATACATACTATCACGCCTGTATACCATAAAGGGGTAGGCAGAGCACATGAAACTACTAAAGCTTCAGGGCCACTCTTGGCAAATAAGGGGTTAAAAGAAAACGAAACTGTGGCATTGCAGTGACAGGTTGCCATCCTCTCGCCTACACCACAATTTAACCCAATATCCCATAGTCGCCTTCTACGACACCCACGGGAAGAAAGGGGATGGTGAAATTCTTAACCCGTCACCACACAGGCTAACACGCCACCATTGACCATCATCATACGCATAACACAACATTCTGTGCCATTTAAAACATTTTTCACTATATTTAATCTACTGCTGCCGTGTGGTGACGGGTTAAGAATTTCACCACCCCCTTTCTTCCCGTGGGTGTCGTAGAAGGCGACTGTGGGATATGGGTTAAATTGTGGCGTAGGCGAGGGGCTGGCAACCTGTCACTGCAATGTCACAGTTTCGTTTTCTGTCAACCCTTTATTTGCCAAGAGTGACACTGAAACTTGAGTAGTTTCATGTGCTCTGCCTACCCCTTCATGGGATACAGGCGTGATTGTATGTATGTATGTATGTATGTATTTAATCTACTCTCAACAGTCTCCGCTTATCACATAAGTCTTACGGGACAAAAACCGGGATTACAAGCCGAGCCTTATAATCTTGTCGACCTAATTGCATATAAAGCGTCTCGGAGGCTAAACGGGTGTTGATGAATAATCAATAGCCTGTTCGCATGCAAGCGTTTATCAGCGAAATGTATGGACGCTTATCTATTTTTAACTTCAATATCTGGGCGACCGAGCTTCGCTCGGTTCTGTTTCGTATCCTTGACATGTGTCGCCATCTAGTTCAAAAATGAATAGTACCTACATCGAGCGAAAGAATTCTCAGCCTTAACAACACAACTACTCCACACGAGATGGCGCGCATTTCGCCACAAAAACTCAAATAGTGTATTTTTCTATTCGTTTTAGCCTTGACCTGTGTCGCCATCTAGTGTTTATAAATAGTACTTACATCGACCGAAAGAATTCTGTCTTAAGAGTACAACTACTGCACACGAGATGGCGCGCGAAGAAAAACGCATGAAAACTCGAAAATTCGCGTTTTCCGGGACCTAAGGATAAGTTAGACCGATTTTTCACCCCCAAAAACCCCCACATAACAAATTTCAGCGAAATCGTTAGAGCGGTTTCCGAGATCGTCAGTGTAAATAAATATATAAA
The DNA here is from genome assembly GCF_023078275.1 of Leguminivora glycinivorella. Taxonomy (NCBI): domain Eukaryota; kingdom Metazoa; phylum Arthropoda; class Insecta; order Lepidoptera; family Tortricidae; genus Leguminivora; species Leguminivora glycinivorella. Next base: position 25,056,446 of record NC_062973.1, on the reverse strand, counting down.
TAAATATACAAGAATTGCTCGTTTAAAAGTATAAGATTTTAGGGCAAGTCAATGTCGCCAAAACGATCTAAGCGAAGCAGAAGGGTTCTACGTTTCTAAAGGCATCTAAAACAGAAGCTACCTTTTCTGGAAATGCTGTTGTTTTGAACCATAACTTGGTTTTTTATTATACGTGAAAAATGTAAGGCAAAAGCTTTAATACTTTAGATTTTAATCAAATATCAAAATATCAAATATCTTTATTTTGCATAAAATGTGGTACACAAGGTGGACTTAATATAATTTAGGACATGCATATTTCACCAGCAGCTGGCATGAAAAACACAAACATAATATATACAACTCTAGTTTTCTAAGCGAGGCTAAAATTTGTAGGTACATGTCAATTCTTATAATTCCCAAGCTAATAAATATTCAATATGTTATACTTAAATAGATTTTCATAAACCATAAATCTATCAGTCGTGATCATCGAAATTCTTGTTTCATCTCTTTCGTTGCACTCTTCCCGGCAAAATTTTAGGGTTCTCAAAGGCCGGCAACGCATAAGTGGCTTCCTTAAATATGTCCATATGCGGCGATAACTGTTTCCTATCAAGCGGCTCGTCTGCTCGTTTGCTGCCTATATCATAAAAAAATCTGTATGGCTTTCCGTGTACATATGACAAAGGTCGTTGCGTAGGTGTTCCTAATAATTACTTATACGAGACGCGCAGGTGATGAGTTCTGCTCAATCTTTGGTAATGATGTTAATACGTCAGTTGCTTATCTCGACTTACGTATAATCCAAAGAACGTATGGATAACTAGCTTATGCCAGCGGCTTCGCTCGCGTTAGAAAGAAACAAAAAGTAGCCTATGCCACTCTCCATCCCTACAACTATCTCCACTTAAAAAATCACGTCAATTCGTCGCTCCGTTTTGCCGTGAAAGACGGACAAACAGACACACACACTTTCCCATTTATAATATTAGTATGGATAATATGGGTTATGTACCTAGTACCTACTCTTCGAACTAAAAAAAAAAAAACATTCGCCTGCCCTTATCCAATAAGCCATTTAGTACATAAGGTACTCCCAATTTGATTTTATTTAAAATAAATAAATAATTTCCATGTAACACACTAAAAATAAAATATGCTCAATTAATAATATGGCTAGGTTTAAGATAAAATGAATAAACATTATTTTAAGTTTTTTCAACTTTTTAATTTTAATATGGGTTAAGTACCTAGATACCTACTAAATATACAACTAAGTAGGTAAAAAAACATTCGCCTCGAACCCTTATAAAAACCAATAAGCCATTTAGCCCAACATATGGTCGGTGCAGCATGTAAAAAAAAATTGGGCACACCTTACACAGATCAACTTAGCCCCAAACTAAGCAAAGCTTGTACTATGGGTGCTAAGCGACGATATACATACTTAAATAGATAAATACATACTTATATACATAGAAAACATCCATGACTCAGGAACAAACATCCTTGCATAATTACCTTTTTTTCGCCCGTCATCTCATCAATCTCATCATTCACTTTCTTTCGTTTAATATCATCTTTCACACAATCCATCTACATTTTTCTCGTTTTTTTTTTAAATATATTTTTTTCTAATATTTATGTAACTATAGGTTAACACAAAATTAAAATTTAGAAAAAACCCCAACATGGTGAACCGATTTTCATGAAACATGGCTAAGAACACTCCCGATTAACTCAGCTTTCAAACAAAAAAAAATCTAAATCGGTTCATCCGTTCGGGAGCACACACAGAGACAGACAGATAGACAGACAGACAGGCAGACACGTCAAACTTATAACACTCCGTCGTTTTTGCGTCGGGGGTTAAATAATAATCTAACGTCAATAAAAATAAGAGACTATCACTTAACACTTTTACAAACAGTTCTAAGTTTTTAATTCTACACGGAAAACCTTTCGACCACCCGGCACATGCCCTATTCATTAAGTACAAAATACTAACATTGCCTAGCGTTTACATATTAGAAGCGTGCAAGTACGTAAGAAAAAATATCAGCTCGTATAAAACACGTGAACAGCAGTCGGGTAGAAGCACACGCGGTGCAATGCTTCTTCTGGTCCCGGCCCACACCACTGCAAAAGCCAAAAAATCCGTTGGCGTGTTGGGGGTCAGACTGTACAACTCGTTGCCTGCCGAGATAGGAGCTGCCCCGAGCGATATCGTATTTTCCAATAAAATCAAAAATATTACTGGAATTAGCTTGCTACACCATAGATGAATTTTTCGATAAAGTGTCATTGATCCACGGTCTTGAAATGAAATGTGAACTGATTTTATAGTGATAATATTATGTATAATAAAAAAATTGTATAATTTTATATTGTTTTCAATTAATTGTATGTGTTATTGGATATTGATAAAAAATGACATTGTATTTTCTGTTTATATAATTGTAAACTTTTAGTGATGTATTTTGTGACTTATATTTACATACAAGTGTAAACCATTATATGTACCTTATTCTTGACTTGTAATTGACTTTATCAATAAATATATGAATATGAATATGAAAAACATTTTCGTTTGTCTACCTTGTTCGTTTATAAATATCACAAAAAGCTATTCTTGTTCTAACAAAGAATTGAGAGAAAAGTAGAATTCTCTATAAAGAAAAAGCCTGTCGTAATTCTCTCAGAAACACGTTTAAACAATCACGAAAACTAATGTAATATTTATACGGGCTCCAAAGATGATTCCCAATGCTACACAAATATGTTAGCCAGTAAAGATGGGCAACACTGAAAGTTTTAAGAATAGATAAATCCATAAATTACGAATCAAATTTTAGATTATTCGATTCTACAACTTTGATTCGATTCATTAAATACTTACTAGTATTTATTGCGAGTTTATAGGAAAATGTAACCACCACCATAAATAACCTGACTGATATCAAAACTTAAAAAAAAATTAAATTGAAAAATCCATAAAAATAGTCCGAATTAATGGAGTCCCACCAGTATCGAATCCGCAGACGTACTTAATTGCTCAAAGGTTAACTGGAAGAGATCCCTTAAAGGGATAAGTTCGCCTTTGTAATAGTGATAAGCTCTTTTTCTTGTGTGTTGTATTATTTTCTGGTACAATAAAGTGTTTTACTACTACTAGTACTACTACTTGCTTACTAGCAACTATACCATAACTGGTATTCAGTGCCACGTATGTTATTCCAAAAAACTTTTAGTTAACAACAAGAGCAAGAGACTCGAGCAAGGACGCACGGCCGGTTTCCATCCTTTCTTGGTAGATATGCCGCGAATTCGCACAAAGCCCTTTGCTTCTTCTTTTCTTATGCGCACTGCCAAGGAGTGGAATTCCTTGCCGGCGGCTATATTTCCGAGCTCATATAACCTAGCGACCTTCAAATCAAGGGTGAACAGGCATCTTCTGGGCGAGCTCACTCCATCGTAGGCCACTTGCCTTTGGCTAGTCTGTGGTCAAGAGTAAGCCCATTCATAATAAAAAAAAGAGATTTCAGTTACATTTTGAATTCGGCACCAGCCAAAGAACTCGACTTGCCCGCACTCAAGCAAGTATTAAGAATATTATACGCACCCAAACATAAAGCGCGAGTGTGAAAAATCTAAGCACGTTTTTATGACGTCCGTCTTCACAAAACCTTTACTTTTAACTTCAATTCCCAAAATAACTGGACCTTAGAATGTATATCAACTACACCTAATCATAGGTCTGAATTAAACTGGGCATTTAAGATAGTTTTCTGTGAACAGCGCTGTACCAGGAGCATTTTACAACCGATGTAGTACCTAGTATGCAGTAAATGTTACAGCTTGGGTGCGATTCCAAAGTTTTATGGTACGGCCGAATGGCTAATTCGTGTTTTGGTGATACAACCATTTGTTATTGGAAGTGGATAAGGGTAGTGGAGAAGAGGGGAGGTTATTTGAGATTTCGATATTGTACTACCCTTGTCTTCAAGAGGAAGCTGAAGCCATGGGCCTGCGAATCAACCGACGGAAGACTGTCAATATGCGAGTACAATCAGCTTGTAAGGAACCTTTGTTGCTCAAAAACGACCGCCTTGAATCAGTCTCCAAGTTTGTGTACCTCGGCAGTACACTGTCGTGTCAGGGAGGTGCAGACGATGACGTCGAGAGCAGAATTAAGAAGGCAAAAGCTGCACTTGCTCAACTCAAGCCTGTTTGGGATTCAAAAGTGCTTACTCGCCGCGTGAAAATCTCCCTCTTCGAATCCATTGTCAAGACCGTGCTTCTCTTCGGCTATGAGACATGGAGAGTGACAAAGGGGCTGACGCACAAACTTCAAGTGTTTGTCAATAAGTCCCTCCGGTCGATCCTCCGTATCTTCTGGCCGAAAACTATAAGAAATGAGGATCTGTGGAGTATGTGCCGACAACCTCCGATTGCCCAGGAAGTGGCTCTGCAGAAATGGAGATGGATCGGTCATACCCTTCGAAGAGGAGCTACCAACAGCGCCAGTATCGCGTTTGAGTGGCGGCCTCAAGGAGGAAAGAGGGCCCGCAAACGCCCCGTACACACCTGGAGACGGAGCGTTGAGAACGAGCTGAGGGAATATGGACTGAGCTGGAACGAGGCCAAGGTGGTGGCTCAAGATAGAAAGGCGTGGAAGGATCTTGTGGAGGCCCTATGTACCTATGGGGTGCCTTAGGACATACAACAACAACAACTACCCTTGTAGACCTATTGTACTACCCCTCAAGATCCTAAAAGGAAGTATTCTTAAAACTTTTTATTTACAGATGGAATGCCTTTAAGGATCCGAACCGACAACAGAAGTTTCACCCTACAAGAAAAGGGCTTTAACATAAAAGTCAACCTGCTACTTTCAGACGGACATTATCAATTAGTACAAGAACCCATACTAATATTATAGATCAAAAGCTAGTAAGTAATAAATCGTGAAAAAAAAATTAAACGTAACTAAATATGCTCTATCCACCCTAGTGATACCTATGTATTAGAGAAAACCAGAATATTTTTAATTTTAGCTTGTTTTAGCATTTCCAATAATGTAAATTTTAACGGTATAGACAAAGGTATTTAGATGTTTTAAGGCCACCTAGTCAAACTCTTTTTAAATTCAGATAAAGAGAAATCAAAATTTTTGTCGCAGAGAAGTGACCACATTTACATAAAAACATCTTCAGCCTGCGGTCTCATTCCGCGAACTTTACGTCTGTTGTTTTAGTTCTTACGCCAGTTAAATGTGTTTATCGGACTTACAAACAAACTTTATCCTGTGCCGTGTTTATTTTCTACTGTGGGATTACTTTTGCAAACTTTTAGCCACTGAAAATATGGTCACTGCCTTTTTTGCCTACAAGGAGTGTTTAAATTGTATAATGACTGAATCGTTCATTATACGATAGAAAACTCTGAAATTACAAAAATATTCTGGTTTCCACACATCGTTTATCGTGTCATGTTAAACTCTAGTACGGAACAAGAACTATTCTAAGTATGGAAAGTTTCCGAAGTTTTCCTATGCGAAAATTTCAGAATTTTGGAAACTTTCCGTCGGCACATCAGTAAGTCCGTACTTATTCAGATCATGTGAACATAACAACGCTTATAATATTAAAACTAACATGGTTCTTTAATATTTCAGAATACGTGATTTTAGTATAACTATTTTTAAATTGTGTTTGAGCTGATATTCCACTATCACCACTGAAATTTGGAAGTAAATTGCATTTACCAGGGATAACAGGTGATTCCTATGCGAGGGATGAGAAGGTAAACCGCAGTGAAGGAAAATATTACGGCATTTATAGTGGAAAACTGTTTTCGAAATAGTATTATTAAAATAAATTCCATATTACAGGGTGGCCCAAAAATACGTTGAGAAACATTTGTAAAGTTTTTTTTCTGTCCTTACACGAATGATTGTCCAACAAATCAAATTGTAAAACCTTAATCATTTTTGACCAAATAAATCGAATCGTCTTCAAAATCCAAAGGAGGATCCCTTGGCTTTGAAGTACAAACGCAAATATTAGAACAAAAAATTAACGATAAGCCGCTGCACGTCCTCTAGTATGACTTACGTCTAACTTATTGCACGTATAGCTTGTATAATATCCTAATTTTTGTAATAAATAAACGGGCTAGGGTTTTAAGATTGATTACAAACTATAATTTATAGTTGTAAGTTAGGCGAATTTATGTAAGTAGGCTGAAAGGTATCGAGCTTATGAATATGGAAAAAAAGTCTGCACAATTGGTCTACATTGCAAACCTTGCAAAATGGACATGAATGCTGTTGAAATGTCCATGGTAAATGTAGAAATATACAATATATATAGGCCCAAAAAATATTTAACTTCGATATTTTGGTTTATTTCAACATTTACCAATTCTTTGTCAACGTAATTTTGGGTCACCCTGTATAGAAGGTAGTAAAAAGGTTTTCGAGAATTACCACATAATTTTACTATGGAAGCTATGATGTATGTTTAGTTCGCGACTTTCGATCCGGAGGTCGCGGTTTCGAACCCGGTTCGTACCAACGTGTGTTAGTAGCAACCTAGCATACGGCCCGCCTGATGACAATACTCGTGTTATATCCCCGTAGGTACCCTAACACTCCAAATCGTTGAGCTCTGACAACCTCAGGCACAACATTATGAGTAAGGTCTAACTTTAATTGGTTTTGTTTTTATGTAGGTAGGTATATTGTTCTCTAAGAACAAATTAAATTAATTTCATAGAAAATATTTTAACTTGTTATTTTAAGTAGTAACACTACTGATACTACAGAGGGCGCCACGAGCCTTCGGAAATGTCATATACTTAGAAATTTCGACCCTTGCTTTCGTGGACCGATAGCCGAGTGGTTCTGGCATTCCGGTAAGCGGAGTACGCTGGTTCGATTCCAGCTCGGAGCACTGGAGGCTTTGGTCACTTTTTCTTTGTATATGACATTTATTTAATGTTTAGGTATATTGTTTTTAACAACTTTATTAAGAAAGTTTATTAGGTGTAATGTCCACAAAGAGTATCGGATTCAGACAGCGTACTTGGATTGTAATTCTAATTTTATATGTGCGGTTTAACTCCGCTAGGCAATATCAGTTTCCATATAGACATTTGAATATTGACGTAGTTCTGCAATCCCGTAGTTCGACGGAATCTTTTTGATCGCAACTAAATTCAACAGTAACCAGTCCAGTGAAATGCAATATTCGCGATAAAAGCGAAACGGGGGCAGCTTTTTAACCGGGGCGGATGTGGACAAGGGGTCATTGCAGTGTTTCATGTTTTTCCTGGCCGATTTAGACATAACAATTTGGAAAAGTCTTGTGCTTGCTTTTCTTTAGTTCATCTTCTTCTTCTTTGCATCCTGTTACCTTCTGCTGGGGTGTAGGGCTCGAATCATATTTCTCCATTTACTCCGGTCATTCTGAGCTCCTAGTGAACCGAACGACGCCAGGTCGATTTAGGGCGGCATTGTTTGCGCTTTCCGGGTATTTTCCAGGTGAGGGCCATTTTGGATAGGTGGGTATCAGGTTTTCTGAGGATGTTCTTAGTTCATAACATTGAGTTTTTAGCGTTTTAGAATACGTTACACCAAATACATAATTATAATACAGCGTGTATTCGTAATACGGGCGATAAAAGAAACCAGGCATTGTATTTATTAGTGTTATCATTATTTGAGAGGTGTTTTTGAGTTAGGTTCTCTTAATTTTCACCCCAAAATGATTTTTTGATAAATTTCCCAGCAGCGATATACTGTAAACGTGGTTGCTATGACAAAGAAAAAAAACATTCAATTTTAAGTAAAAGTAATCTAATTACATGTTTTTATGTCCTATACTCACCATCGTTAAGAGCTTCTCCCGTATTATTGTATATTTATATCCTGTATAACATGAAGGGTCGTCGGGATGACTCTCCTCGGCTATATTGCACTAATATTTATTAATATTTGACTTAAATCAACGTATTAAATTTAACTCAGACGTATGTAAACATGGGTTCAATATAAATAGCGTAAGGTACTAAATATCAACTACAACTTAAGGTAAAATGAGCCATTTCAGCTGAAACCTAGTAAGGTAAGCTTAAGTGGATGTAAGATCATAATACATCCAGATAGCGGCACTTATCGCGGAGCATAAAGAGCTCCTCGGCAGACTTTAGCTCCGTCGGGGATTTATTTTCATATCTTCCCTGCCAGTTCGCCTCTGTATCGGGAGAGACCACGATAAGTATTATTTTAACGAGAATCGAGTAGTCATAATGCATAGTGCATATTAGACAGTCATCTCTCGACACAGGATTAAAACATTTGAACACACAGAACTTAATTTAGATAGAAGAAACAAATTCATATATTTGTATAGGGGCCGAGCGTGTCAAATTTTGTACTGAAGTTGATTCTTGCCTGTAATTTTAAATATGTCTCAGGCTCTTGATTGTTCATAATTTTTGTGCTGTTGCAATTGAATATCACGTAACGAGGCATTTTTAATGTTTTGGTTGACTTCAACTTACAAAAATTGACGCCCGAAAGCTGCAAGCTGCGAGTAAAGAGACGGACAACTCAGTGGATTTCACTGAGTTCATTTGACACGCTAAGTAAATACGTTTGCTTAATCTATGGTATATATGACATCTGTGATTTGAACATCAGTTTTCGCAATTTGACCCACGTCGATATGTATTAAAATTTGTTTTTTATCATGCAGAAACGTCTGCAAGCGCGATATTAAATACTTTTAAATTAAGGAAAAAGTCCGACCTCTACCTGTGTCTATATCTTTCCATTTATCCTTTAATTTAAAAGTTTTTATTAAAATTGTCAAACCGAGAGTCAACTAAGTGTGTGGCGCCAAATGAAACCATAATAAATGATTTTTAGACTTTATTGACACAATTTATACGGAGTTATATAATTATGTAGTAGATATGCTAAGGAATGGAACATGCTCCCCTCATGTGTATTCCCGGCCGAATACAATCTGGGTGTAATTCAAGTCAAGAGTGAATAGGCTATTACTGAACCAGTGAGCTACAACTTCGGCGTTGTCGTCACTTTTCACCAGGTGCGACTAAGGTCAATCACTGGCCAGTTTATAATTAAAAAACCGGCCAAGAGCGTGTCGGGCCACGCTCAGTGTAGGGTTCCGTAGTTTTCCGTATTTTTCTCAAAAACTACTTAACCTATCAAGTTCAAAACAATTTTCCTAGAAAGTCTTTATAATGTTCTACTTTTGTGATTTTTTTCATATTTTTTAAACATATGGTTCAAAAGTTAGAGGGGGGACGCACTTTTTTTTTCCTTTAGGAGCGATTATTTCCGAAAATATTAATATTATCAAAAAACGATCTTAGTAAACCCTTATTTATTTTTAAATACCTATCTAACAATATATCACACGTTGGGGTTGGAATGAAAAAAAATATCAGCCCCCACTTTACATGTAGGGGGGGTACCCTAATAAAACATATTTTTCCATTTTTTATTTTTGCACTTTGTTGGCGTGATTGATATACATATTAGTACCAAATTTCAGCTTTCTAGTGCTTACGGTTACTGAGATTATCCGCGGACGGACGGACGGACGGACGGACGGACGGACGGACGGACGGACGGACGGACGGACGGACGGACAGACAGACATGGCGAAACTATAAGGGTTCCTAGTTGACTACGGAACCCTAAAAAGATATTTGATTATACTAAGCCCGCTATGCCTTTTTAGGGTTCCGTAGTCAACTAGGAACCCTTATAGTTTCGCCATGTCTGTCTGTCCGTCCGTCCGTCCGTCCGTCCGCGGATAATCTCAGTAACCGTTAGCACTAGAAAGCTGAAATTTGGTACCAATATGTAAATCAATCACGCCAACAAAGTGCAAAAATAAAAAATTGAAAAAAATGTTTTATTAGGGTACCTCCCCTACATGTAAAGTGGGGGCTGATATTTTTTTTCATTCCAACCCCAACGTGTGATATATTGTTGGATAGGTATTTAAAAATGAATAAGGGTTTACTAAGATCGTTTTTTGATAATATTACTATTTTTGGAAATAATCGCTCCTAAAGGAAAAAAAAGTGCGTCCCCCCCCTCTAACTTTTGAACCATATGTTTAAAAAATATGAAAAAAATCACAAAAGTAGAACTTTATAAGGACTTTCTAGGAAAATTGTTTTGAACTTGATAGGTTCAGTAGTTTTTGAGAAAAATACGGAAAACTACGGAACCCTACACTGAGCGTGGCCCGACACGCTCTTGGCCGGTTTTTTTATGATTCTCTGCGCTTCATCTAAGGCCTTTATTTCATAGCAACTACAATAGATACTCGATTTAAACGCTTATCGTCGCCTAGCACCCATTAACCTAACCGTGTCCTTAATTTAATTTTAAGCGCTTAATTTAATTTTAAGCGCTGGTAGCCTAGCGGTAAGTGCGTGCGACTTTCGTTCCGGAGGTCGCAGGTTCGAACCCCGGCTCGCACCAATGAGTTTTTCGGAACTTATGTCCGAAATGTATTATGTGGTGATATTTGCCAATCGCTTTTCGGTGAAGGAAAACATCGTAAGGAAACCGGACTAATTTCAATAAGGTCCAGTTACCCTTCGGGTTGGAAGGTCAGATGGCAGTCGCTTTCGAAAAACTAGTGCCTACGCCAAATCTTGGGATTAGTTGTCAAAGCGGACCCCAGGCTCCCATAAGCCGTGGCAAATGCCGGGATAACGCAAGGAGGATGATGATGATGCCCTTAATTTAATTATTAGATAAAAAAATACAAACTTTCTAACAAAAAATTTAGTAAGTCATGACAATTACGAAGTGGACGCAGTATGGTACATTGACTGTGCGAATTTCGAAAAAATATTTTTGCAGTTAATTTAAATAATTATCGTTTGCTAATAACCGCAAACGATTGCTAATGGATCATGTGTGGATCATAATATTATTATTATCAATAGTAATAAATGCCCGGGTCGTGAACACACTGTATACCTAAGTACGACAATACATCATTTTCTAAAATAACGTAATTTTGCCTTGTTATAAATGGGCCTTTTTTTTTTTTCAATGTTGTCCACCCCACTTTTTTATTTCGAAATTTTTAATGTGGTTTCCAATCAGAATCGCGAGCTCTTTCAATCCTTATAGGAAAAAAAGTGTCTTAAGGTTTTTTTCCCATTCCGTTACCATTTTTTCATACATTTTGTATGGCGGTAACGGAATGGAAGGTTTTAAAAATGTATGGAAATCTTGGGACATTTTTTTTCTCCTATCAGGATCGAAAGAGCTCGCGATTCTGAGTATGAATCGCGTAAAAATACCCATGTTACAAAAAAGTGGGGTGGAAAATTTTGAAAAAAAAATGGCTTAAATAAAAGAAACATCAGTGTCAGTGTCAAAAATCAACTTTTTTAAAAGTCTTTTTTTGGCACGAACTTATCCGATCCGATTTCTGCTGAATTTAAAGTGCTGAAACGAGAAAACGTTAAAATTAACTTGATATCGCTGAATGGGTTAAACTTACGTTCAACATACTTGAGCAACTCTTCTAATGAGCACTTCAACTCTAAGTTAGATTAGAAATATTTTAATCCTAACGGAATCTTTCAAAGAGCGATCAAAAGAATATTTTTGAGGGCGAACCTTTGGAACTTGCAACTATCTAACCCGGTTTAATCAAAACTTGGGGCTACGTGTGTTCAGAGACTGATAGACAATAAAGACTGTCTGTTATGGAAGTTATTACCAACCTTATTAATCATACAAAGTGTCAGTTACATAGCTTTTATACCCCGGCTCGTACAAATGAGTTTTTCGAAACTTATTTGCGAAATGTCATGATATTAGCCAGTCGCTTTTCGGTGAAGGAAAACATCGTGAGGAAACAGGACTAATTGCAATATGGCATAGTTACCCTTCGGGTTGGAAGGCCAGATGGCAGTCGCTTTCGTAAAGAGCCTGGGGTCCGCTTTGACAACAATCGTCGGTGGTGGATCAACAAATAATAAATATACGAGCGTTCCAGGTGAGATGCTTTCTAAAGTACTTCGATCGCCTTATCTCCTTATAGCCGTTGAGCAAGTATAAAATTCACAGTTCTTATTATACACTTTTCTCTGATATAAACAAACAATAGGACGCACGACCGCACGTGTGATCTCACTAACAGTAACAACAGTATTTAACAAAGGTTACAAGTTATATTTTATTCATCATTTTGTACTATTTAGCTACAGTTGAGATAATTATATTGCTTGCTTTCAGAAAAAGGAGTTATTATTGAAAACAATATTTCCTTGCAAGCCGTATGGTATTCAGCAAACCCAACATAGAAGATTGTTCAAATTGATAATGAATGAGGCAGTTACGAATCAACTAATTACCTACAGCAGCAGGCAGTACCAATTCATAGGCAGTTTTGTTCCTCAATGCACAATACTTGTACCTACAGTCACCATAACACCATATCTCGTGGGTATATATTAGAAGTGAACCAAAGGAAAAAACTTCAAAAAAATTATCCTATTACTGAAATAAAGTATCTCATTCTGTGACTTTGTTTATTTTGTAATATTCTTAAGTAACAGGCTAAGTATTTAATAAATTGACGTGAAACGAAAACTAAAAACTTAAAATTCAGCGTTTACGTACATAATATATCAAACATCAATTACAACGACATCGACATAAGGACAAAGTCTAAGGTAAGGTATGAAACTTTTGAAGGCCATTATGGGGTGTATATGAAGATTATAATTTGATTCAAAAGTGAGTAGAAAAAGCATTTGAAACAAGTAAAAATTGTATCTCATTTTTTTGGCAGGACACGTAGCCAAATGCACAAACGATTATGATAACATCGTTATCGTAGCTTAGCTATCTCTATCAGTTTTCCGTATTGACGTGACAGAGCTAGACTGAATTTCGATCGGCGTCTGGCGTCAACGATTGACATTTAAGCTAAGTTCTTGTGTCAAAATTGACAAAGCTATTTTTTTTTATTTATTGGGAGCATTGGCAACTTGGCCATCAGCTCAAACATACAATATTTAATACATCATACAACAGAAGAAACAACTACAGGAATAACAATTACTATGTTAAACATAAAAGTAATAATTGCACATACTGAAATGCTAAACTTATGACTATTTGGTAACTACACAATACAATGTTTTATGAATGAAAAGAAGTATTTTTGAACAATTACAAATTATTTACAAAGCGCCAATAGTGTGCATAATAAATTCATAAATTACAGGGTGTAATTTTGGATACTTTAAAAGAGCCTTCAAGTTGATTTCCCGGTTCTTTGCTTGGCTGAAAATCCCGGGAAATACCGGTACCGAAAGTACCGGGAATTCCCTATCCCTATTAGGGAGCAAACCCTAATAGGGATAGGGATAGGGGTAATCGGTAGGCAATCGGTAATTGTAAGCTATAATGTGAGAAAGTACTTTTTACCCACCGACAATAGTGTCGAGATACGGGCTATGTGAGTTCTGTTGTATGTAGTTTCCCCAGTGTATATAGAATACATATCTACTCGTACCTACTACCTACGCTGTGGTCGCTGTGTAACATTTCTACAATCATTGCAAGCATTTCTTTAAAAACAATAGTAATATGAGTAATCGAAAAAAACGCAGATAGACGTCTGCATAGAAACCTACGGACCCAAATGAAAATTTTATTTTTTGTATATGTTTGAATAATTTGAATTCTTTTAGTACGCCGGCGAAGCCGCAGGCAAAAGCTAATTCTATATAAGATGCTATGTACCCTTTTTCTGCAAATAAAATATTTCTATTTCTTTACTACTTGAGAACATCACAAATAAACAAAGTCAATTAATGAAATAGTTTATTTTAGTAACAGGATTATTTTTTTGGGGTTGAGGTTCCTTCCTTTATTGGAGCACTTCTATACATATACCTGTGATGATCATGGCCAATAATACCATTAAGTGCATCGCGGAACAAAAACACCTATTAATTGGTACTGCTTCCGAAGGTAATGAGTAGCGTAACTGCCACAGTGCCACAGTATTCATATCAATTGAACTATCTTCCATGTTGACTGAATACCATACGGGTTTGTTCGGAAATATTGATTTCAATAATAGCCTCCGTCATCTTTCTGAAACCAAAAACTGCTTTGAGCAATATAATCATCTCAACTGTAAATAGTACAAAATGATGGCCAAAAATAACTCATTACCTTATTTGATTTGTTCACTGGTTTATGATGAATTTCACGTAATATTATAAATTAATACAATATGTTAGTCATAATTTTATTTAAGACTGCAAAAATAATCGTGAAAATTCCGTGTGATTTTTGTATACTTAAGTTGACAGAAATGTCACGTCAGAATGACTTTGCCTATGGTTTGAGGCCTACTACCGAATACCGAAGTTATCGAAATGTGGACATGCGTCTCTTTTACTCTTATCAGTATGAAGTGAAAGAGGAAGAGTCCCTCAATGCGTATGTTTCGGAATTCGCAGTAGACCCTATATTGACAGATTTCGATAGGTAAATTTATGGAGATTAGAGGTAAGGAGCGAAAGCTTTAAGTATCAGAAGTGCACATATAAAAGAAAAGATAGGTGGCACTGGAATAGCAGGTACATAAGGGTTTGACAATCTCTTAGCCTTCTCGGTAGTGACCCCGCCTACGGAGCAAGAGGTCCCGGGTGCAAATCTTGATAAGAGCTTTTTATTTTTTTGTACTACATAATATCTTTTCCTGGATTATTTTATATTTTTACATACATACATACATACAATCACCTCTGTATCCCATGAAGGGGTAGGGAGAGCACATGAAACTACTCAAGTTCCAGTGTCACTTTTGGCAAATAAGGGGTTGAATGAAAACGAAATTGTGACATTGCAGTGACAGGTTGCCAGCCTCTCGCCTACGCCACAATTTAACCCATATCCCACAGTCGCCTTCTACGACACCCACGGGAAGAAAGGGGGTGATGAAATACTTAACCCGTCACCACA
The DNA here is from genome assembly GCF_023078275.1 of Leguminivora glycinivorella. Lineage (NCBI taxonomy): Eukaryota > Metazoa > Arthropoda > Insecta > Lepidoptera > Tortricidae > Leguminivora > Leguminivora glycinivorella. Next base: position 25,041,400 of record NC_062973.1, on the reverse strand, counting down.
CGGCATATTTTATATTTTTAATATCAAAAAATATTTTGTTTTGTTACAACTTTTCGAAATTTCATTCGCAAGACTTACAACATTACCTAAGAATCCTAAGATGGGGCAAACAATGTAAAAGGGCTTAAGTTGACATTTTTATTAATAAAACAATAACTAAACGCAAACAACAGTATTCGTCTATTGTTTACAATATAACGCCTGTTTGAGGGTGTACTCCTCGAAATAGATTTGGGTCTACTGTGGAATGATATATTTCGTAGTAGGTCTATTCATCGTTAAATTAAAGAGCTGTTGTTATGGTATGTAAGAGACTACATTACACAGATGGGCCATTTTTTTTTTCAAAGTTGTCCACCCCACTTTTTTTGTAGTATGTGTTTTTACGCGATTCATACTCAAAATCGCGAGCTCTTTCGATCCTGATAGGAGAAAAAATGTCCCAAGATTTCCATACATTTTTCAAACCGTCCATTCCGTTACCGCCATACAAAATGTATGAAATAATGGTAACGGAATAGGAAAAAAACCTTGGGACACTTTTTTTCTCCTATTAGAATGCAAAGAGCTCGCGATTCTGAGTGGAAAACACATAAAAATTTCCAAATCAAAAAAAGTGGGGTGGGCAACTTTGAAATGGCCCAGATAAGGGGTCATTTACACGCATGACTGTAAAATATCAAACTAAATCATATTTTATATAATTTTTCATCATTTATGATTCAAAATCGTCATTTAAACGGCTATTCTATTCTACCAGTCACCTCTGCTCTTGTGGATAAAATCACAGAATATAATAATACAAGTACAGAAGGCTCACTCCTGGCAGGCAATTATGGTCGCGCGATAAATGATAAACAGCAGGCCATCCCTATCGCACTATCTGTAAGTGTGGTAGGGACGGCCCGATGTTTTATCATTTATCGCGCGACCATGATTGCCCTACTGTTCACAAAATGCCGCCATTCTAAATTCTTATCTACATTAACAAACGGACCGCACGCGAGCACCCAACATTGATGCGCCGCGCGAAGGTCTTCACCACTGAATAGGCCGCGAACTCGCAGCTGCCGGCACGTACTTGTAGCGCGGGGACAGAATCGCAGAGTGAGCCGCCCCTGATAAAATGAGACTTTGTCATTCGTTTGTGAAGTATCAAGATAGCTTTTTACCAGTTGTTTTTTTTTATGAACTAGGAGACAAACGAGCAGTCAGGTCACCTGATGGTAAGCGATCACTGCCGCCCATGGACACCCGAATCGCCAGAAGTGTTGGAGGTGCGTTGCCGGCATTTAAGATGGTGTATTCTCTTTTCTTGAAGGTAATGAAATAAATATCTCTTCTGAGGACCACAACATTAATTTTTAACATTTGAATAATGTTGTTTAAAGTGTAATTTCGATAGCTTATTATGCAGTAAACTAATGTTGTAGTGAGAAGCTGATGAAGAATTAATCTCGAAACGCGTTTAGCCACTTTTTTGGCCGAATAGTCCACGTGCCCTTGTAAAATCTAGCTATCAATTTACAAGTGCCAACTACCGTACACCATCGTACTTATCGTACCAAAATCAATAACAATTAGCTCAAGGTGTAACTGGCCACCTTGACATGTTCTCGAAATAAGAGTTCAGTGCATCACACGCCATCTACCGATATTGAATCCCACCAATTGACTGAGGCCATTTAATTTTAAAAATTAACTTACTAGGTTCATATCCGGTAAAAATATCAATAAGTACTTTTGTTACTGAACATGCTTGTTAGTGAACCTCGCTTGACATTTGAGGTAAAGGTTACCGAGGGCCCTGAAGGGCAGTTATAAAGTCATTGTGCCATTCAGCAGTTAAGTACTTTGTGGCTGAAGTTCTCTTTACGAAAATAGCGCTGGTCGAATTATAAAAAAAACCGGCCAAGAGCGTGTCGGGCCACGCTCAGTGTAGGGTTCCGTAGTTTTCTCAAAAACTACTGAACCTTTCAAGTTCAAAACAATTTTCCTAGAAAGTTTTTATAAAGTTCTACTATTGTGATTTTTTTCATATTTTTTGAACGTAGGGTTCAAAAGTTAGAGGGGGGGGGACGCACTTTTTTTTCCTTTACAAGCGATTATTTCCGAAACTATTAATATTATCAAAAAACGATCTTAGTAAACCCTTTTTCATTTTTAAATACCTATCCAACAATATATCACACGTTGGGGTTGGAATGAAAAAAATCTCAGCCCCCACTTTACATGTAGGGGGGTACCCTAATAAAACATTTTTTTTTTCATTTTTTATTTTTGCACTTTGTTGGCGTGATTGATATACATATTGGTACCAAATTTCAGCTTTCTAGTGCTTACGGTTACTGAGATTATCCGCGGACGGACGGACGGACGGACAGACAGACATGGCGAAACTATAAGGGTTCCTAGTTGACTACGGAACTCTAAAAAACAGGCAGCAAGGCTAGCATGTAATTGGCGCATGATTATATCACTAAGGCGACTATGGGCTATGGGTTAAATTGTGGTGAAGGCGAGAGGCTGGCAACCTGTCACTGCAATGCCACAGTTTCGTTTTCTTTCAACCCCTTATTTGCCAAGAGTGGCACTGAAGCTTTAGTAGTTTCATGTGCTCTGCCGACCCCTTTATGGGACACAGGCGTGATTGTATGTATGTATGTATGTATGATTATATCACCTCGATATAGACTGCCCGTCATTATGTCAAAAATAATAATTGTAAAAGACAATATAAGTTGCGTCGGCGAGATGCTGTTGGGCAAATCATATGCTAGCCCTACATTAGTACTCCCTGTAACCATGGTTATTAGTCCAGAGGGTGGAATTGCTCATGGCAAAAATAAAACGTCAATAAAGTTGGAACGTTATTTTTTATCGACTGTCGATAAAACTGAAATTATCAGTATATTGTTGAGTGGTTTTCGTCGTAAGTAAGGCAAGGATACTTTTTTATCCATATGTTGTCTGTGTTTCGTTTTGGATTACAATACAACACAATACAACTTTAACCATTTTTTTCAAACGTGAATTAGTTGAAGGGCTAGTGACAGAAATGATAATCAAAGTCAAAGGTCATACAATTTACTTTTAATCTAATCAAAGAGGTCAAAATCAAATGGTCGAATAGCTAATCAGAGGTCATGTTAAAGTCAGAAATGTAAAAGGTGACTGAATTTATCGATAGCTGAAAATGTCGATAAAATTTAACGTTCGAACTCTATTGCCGTTTGATTTTTGCCATGAGCAATTCCGCCCTCTTTATTACATACTTCATACTTAGAATCGTACCTAGATTTTTAACGCCACCTATTAAATAGTCTATGGACGTGATATCATGATTTTATATAATTTGTTCTTATAAAAAATAAAAACACGCAAAAAATCTGGGGAAAATATGATTTTGGCCACTTCCAGGCTGCGAACAGCGAGATCTAGTTTTAAGCCTAAAATGTATGGGCTACATTTCAGGGGTACGCTTTTTATTTTATTGCTTTGTCAGTCCAGTATTAAATGAGCATTTATTTTTTTTGCCATTTTTTATTTTGATTTTGAGAATTTTAGGTCAATTGTACTCAGAATCACGAGTACTTTCAATCTCACTGGGAGACAAAAAGTGTCCCAGAATTTCCATACATTTTTGTTACTTTCCTCTTTTTTTACCCCACACAACATGTACGGAAAATGGTAACAAAATAAGAATAAATCGTATGGGATTTTTTTTTTAACTACTAGGATTGAAAAAGCTAGTGATTCTGAGTAGAAATAGCAAATTTTTTTTTCAAAAATATCACATTTCATAAAAGTGGCGAAAAAAAAAAGAAATACTCAAATCGTTCTTGGTACCAATAAAACGAGTAGTTTTGCCGACTGTACAGTTATATAAGTACCTACATGAATTACCTACCATATTTTTAAAGAAAAATTTACACTGGAAGCGTTTTCAGTAAGAAATATTGTGTGTAGTATACCTACTTACACAAAGAGATAAAAACCAATCATAAAGTGTGCATCATGAAATGGACCCAACTCGGTATGATAAATACTAAGCATAGACTGGTAGTTGTCAAACTAGATTAATTATTAATAATGTGATCCAAAATTATTAAATAGTCCCCCACAAACGGTGTAACTTAACATTATAGCTACAGCTTAAAAATAATTAAATCGCTCACGGGCGGCAAAGCATACCTTTCGGAATACCGTCGGTTATTGATATTTTCCAGCACAGCGCATTTTCGGGCCCCCTAGATTAGACCGACCAAATTCGGGTATACATCGTCTCATTCATTATGTCCCCTCAGTTTGTCAAATGTAACCTTTAAGAGAATTATAATAAGAAGCAAGGCACGCGCCTTTCTATATGGCACGGTTTATCAACCCAGATTGAGTTACGCAAGTATACGTGAGGTGGATTATCTTTACTAGAAATATATTACGGCATCTAGAGATTCGTATCAAATTTACGATTTTGCAATAATCCAGAATGGAAAATTAAATAAATATACTTAACTTGCTCTTTCCCGCGGCTTCGCCCGCGTACTAAAGTAGTAATTTTGAAAAATCTTAGTGCTCCTCTACACCTTATCAGGAACCTACGATTTGGAATCTCTAGGATCAGCAGTTTCGGCTGTGCATTGATATATAAATATATAAAATATATAAATATTATAGGACATTCTTACACAGATTGACTGAGCCCCACGTAAGTCAAGAAGGCTTGTATTGTGGGTACTCAGACAACGATATACATAATATATATACAAATAAACTTCCAAGACTCAGGAACAAATATCTGTGCTCATCACACAAATAAATGCCCTTACCGGGATTCGAACCCAGGACCGCTGCTCAGCAGGCAGTGTCACTACCGCCTGAGCCAAACCGGTCGTCACTCACTCAGTCAGTCGGTTTTTTTTATACATTTAGATTTTTAGAATTTTTTTACACAAATTGACTGAGTCAGGTTAAGCTCAAGAACCTCAAGATGGTTTGTGTTGTGGGTAGCAATGCACGGTCGAGAAGTTTCCAAAGTTGCAGAACATTCCTCATGAGAATTTTGGGTAACTTCTGAGAATGTTCTCGAGAACGAGAATTTATCAGAATACTTAGTAACTTCGTAGTTTATACCATAATTTCGTCGAACTCAGCAAGTCAAGACGTAGTCCTGTGGTAGTGCGCTGGCTTCGTATGCCGGATGTTCTCAGGTTCGATCCTGACAGCTATCTTTTTGTTTTTATTTTGTTTGTTTTTTTTTGTATATACATATATTGGCATGACCAAAAACAGGCATCAATAAATAATAGTTCGGTACCTAATTTAAAAAAGTCAGGACTAAAACTGTGAAGTCTGAAAGTCGAAATGTTCCCTGAAGTATAGTGAGAATTTACTTGAATTTGGGTACAGTAATAGACAATATCATATATAACATAAAGTTTTATATTATGCCCATAAACAATCAAGTATAATCTATTGTTAAAATAATAAATATAAAACACCCATGACTCTAGTTGTGGGAACATCACATATAAAACACCCATGTGAACATCATCACACAAATAAATTCCCTTACCTGGATTCGAACCTAGGACCGCGGCGTCGTTGTCGAAACAAATCTAATTAAAAAGTAAAAAACTCTTGATGGAGATAAATAGGTAAATAAGTAATGCTTTCCTTTGAATTTTATGAGGTAAGTAATACTGAGAAGTATACACTTCAGACATACCTCACAAAATGCTTGTAAGAATAATAACGCTTAGAAACCAACACTTTAGTGAAATGCTCCACCGCAAGTAAATGAAAGTTGTCCATTATCAGAGAACGGCCGCTATCTGAAGCGTTAAGGTGCTTATGACGGCTCTTCACTTGGCAACAGAAGGTCAAGGCGGGGAGAGTAACTATGGTATAGAATGAACACTTTTTATTCAATAATAAGTGTTGATTAGACAGTGAATACAAAGTTGTTTAGTTAGAATTACGATGGTGCTTATGACGGCTCTTCACTTTTCAACAGAAGGTCAAGGCGGGGAGAGAGTAACTATGTTATAGAATGAACACTTTTCATTAGATAGTGAGTGTGAAGTTGTTCATTATCAGATAATGGGGCTCGCTATCTAAAGCGTTACGGTGCTTATGACGGCTCTTCACTTGGCAACAGAAGATCTAAGCGGGGAGAGTAAGTATGTTCCAGAATGAACACTTTTGATTTGACAGTGAGTGTAAAGTCGTTCATTATCAGAGAATGGGCAGCAATCTGAAGCGTTAAGGTGCTTATGACAGCTCTTCACTTGCTAACAGAAGATCTGAGCGGGGAACTCTCCTAGTTAGTCAACTATGATATAGAATGAACACTTTTATTTTAATAAGAAGTGTTCATTAGACAGTGAGTATAAAGTTGTTCAGTTAGAGTTACGATGGTGCTTATGACGGCTCTTCACTTGGCAACAGAAGGTCAAGGCGAGTAGAGAGTAACTATGGTATAGAATGTACACTTTTCATTAGATGGATCAATCCGCGGCAAGAGTAACACCAGTCACGATTTTATGGCATGTTCCATTTACTCACGACGTAAGTTCAAGTAATAGCATGTCTCTAAATAAGTGTTACTTTCCCGATATAATGAAAATTAAAATGAAAATTAAATATTAATTTTTCAAGTAGGCATATTACAATGCGCATATGAACGTCAAATAAAGCTACTTAGGTTCTTTTAGGATCTATATGCATTATAGATTCTAAAATTTACAGCTGTAGTTCAAATAAACACTCAATGAAGTCGTAACTCACATTACTTTTACGTGGATTCACCCAGATAGTGAGTGTAAAGTTGTTCATTATCGCTTCACATGTCGCTTCTACACTATCGGAATCAGTCGTTATGGGCGCGTCGCCTTTCAGTAGAATCGCAGAACAAAGGCCGAGCTCGTTCCATTTAACACCGGTGTTATGGTGCCCTAGTACCTGCGGAGACAACGCTATTATACTACGAAGGGATCTTTGGATTGTAACAGATATAGAGACGGACATAGTCGCATCATAAGGTTTCCTTTTGTACCTGAAAAAATACTTCAGGGCCATGTTCAATTTGTAACCATTCCACATATCGCTGAAAGTTTTACAATACAATACAATACAATACAAATCATTTATTCATGGTAAACACACATAAAAAAAATACAAACAAATGGTTATAAAAAAATACAGTATAAATATTGTTTACCACGAAATGGTCCCGCCTCAGCATATTGCTAACCATAAGGTCAGCGCTGATCTTCCGTCGAGACCATTTGTGGGCCACGGACGCAAACGTGCAGCACGGTGCAGTATCCTGAACGCGTCCACAGCGTTTTACAGCTTTCTGTCTGGGATTGATAGCAAATATAAAACGCTAATAAAAAATATTAATTTTTAGTTTTAGGTACCTACTTGTAAACTATATAATAGCCTACCAACAAATATTAAGGACATAAAGAGTTTCAGTAAATTCAGATCAAAATTAAAAACATATACACCGTGTTTCACTTAACACTCAAAACCTGAAAACCGTTTGTTCAGAATCGAGAGTAGAATCGATTGAGCTATATCTTGATGGGGGTAGTATATTTCTTTTTAATTTGTATTATTAGTTATTTTTTACGTGCCCATTCTACAAATTCGTAATACAACAGTGTGCATATCGCATTGCTAGAGGTTGTATACCTTTTTCAGTATTTAGGGGTATTCATACTGGCTGGTTACTTGGACGACTATTTTTTCCGCTACGAGTTTGACGTTGTTTGTTAGTTTAATTTTAATGTTTACCTCTAATAAGTCATAAGTCATAACAAATTGAACTCGTACCTAATTACAACCTTGTTATTTTAAATGTTGGGTTTAAATTTGCTTACTGAGATGATCTGTCCAATTTGAAGTTTGCTGTGACAAAGCTTTAAAGTGTTACAGTGACATTATGGTAAACCTTATGTCGTTGCAGTAACGTACACAAATAAGTAGTTTTAAGGTTTATGATGGTAGCTAGCAACTATTTTTTTGAGTGTAGAGTTAAAAGTCGAGTAGAGCTGCACAGAAATTTAAACATTCAATTTAAAAAATAAATAAACATCAGATTAAAAAATGAATACTCTAGATAAGTTTAAAAAAATAAAAATCAGTTGGGATGTCTGAGGTTTTGAGTGATAACGGAAACACCGTGTATAAAAGACAATATTCAGGAATAAAACTTAATTACTTATTTACTTGGCTGGCGCGACAACAAATCAAACTAAAAATGTATACAACTTGCGGAATCTTGTTTCCAACTGAAATTCATGTTATACCAACTATGGTCATAAAAATACTGTAGTAATTTAACTAACCTATAAAATAAGTACGCATGCTTGCTACTGCTAACATACTAATCATATATGTATATTATTGTCTTATAAGTGAAATTTTGTAATTTCTTTAGACAATAAAATATTCTTTAAACCGATACTTATATGACTTTTGTCGCTTCTACACTATCGGAATCAGTCGTCGTTATGGGCGCGTCGCCCTTCAGTAGAATCGCAGAACAAAGGCCGAGCTCGTTCCATTCACCACCGATGTTATGGTGCCCTGGTACCTGCGGAGCCAATCCTATTATTCTAGGAAGGAATCTTTAGTACGATTGGATTGTGGTTTATTTATTAGAAAATATACACATACTGTTACATTTTATTTACTTACCAAAGGCCTTTTCTCTTTTATTCGTCGGGCTACGAATTCTTGGACCATAAACTACCTATGTATTTAGTTATAAGTACCTACCTAAATTAAAAACTGAGACTTTGACGACTCGACTTTAATAATTCCATAATTCCAGCGCTCTGCCAACTAAGCTACCAAGACCTTATGCATAGCCAGCTAATCTCTCCACTTTATTAGTCATAGGGACCTTCACCCAAGACAGTAGTTTCTCCAAGTTTTACTCTAATCTTTATAACATCGTTTGCAGAAGTTTTTGTTTAAAATAAATTAACAAACTATTTTCATTAACCAAGTAGTTCAGCAGGTTCGAAACTAATCGCAACCAAGTTAAATATATTGGTTTTTACATATTCAGTTTTTTTTACAAATCCTGTCGATATACATGTACGGAAAGAGTTAAAAAACTCCCGGTACCGATGGTTCGATTACGCAAACTAACCTAGTTACCGTTTCGTGCGTTGACCCAGAAGAGTTAGTTACCTGCGTGATGTACGGATATCCGTACGAGTGTTACGTATAGGTAAGTAATTACTAATTGAGCAATTCCCGTTAAGTTTGTACATTTGGATCACGTCTCCGATTAGGATAAAAATTGGTAGGCTGATAGAGTCCATGATGCTGAGCAAGATCCACTAGGTTTCCCAAAATGTCCTATGTAGTTTGTATGAAACCTTCCTTTTTTGTTACCAGATTATAACGTTAAAAAAAACGGTAATTCCAGTTTTTGTACTTTTTATAAAGCATAGACTGATTAATATGCCTATAATAAAAGGTAACTCACAAACGTTTCAAGGCGAGTATAAAATGTAATTTTGTGAGTCTACACACACGCGTTTTATTCACTCAACGATTTTTTTAAATTATAAATGGTTTACTCTTGACCACAGATTAGCCAAAGGCAAAAACGTGGCCTACAGTGGAGTGAGCTCGCCTAGAAGAAGCATGTTCACCCTTGATTTGAAAGTTGCCGGGTTATATGAGCTCGGAAATATAGCCGCCGGTAAGAAAGTTCACTCGTAGTATAGTATAGTACTTATTTTTCACTTTTTCTTACATTTTCAAATTGCAAAATTGCATGTAGAAGTAAATAATTCATTCCTAAGTAAATTTGGCATGCACTTTTCCAGCTCACCGTATACACCTCAAATTAAAATCAAATCCTTCACGTCAGCCAACCTGCCTCAACCGAAATAAATCAACACGAAACACGTACACAAAATGTTACGTAAAATATTCTCAGTATGAGTAACACGTCATCCGTCGTCCCATGTGTCGATATAAAATAGATGTATTGGAACCGACGATGATGAATGCTAACGTAGGTATCGTGCACAATATGTTTGCGAACCGATTTTTATTTTGTTTTTGGTGGTTTTTTTTTTTGACAATTGGTGGATAGTACAGTTTCCTATTTTTCTGAGCTGAGTGTTTAGTCAGCAAGTAATCTACAGGATGAATGACAATTTCACCGTTAATACTTTTAGGATACTTTTATGAAAATATAAATAAGTGACATTTTTATTTAACCTTATAGGTCAATTTAAGATTTACGTATAAGGTACAGCGGGGCAATTCTCGACTGGGGGGCAAATGTAACTGGTACATTTTTTCCATGTTTTGCAATGTTTGCATTATTAAATAGAGTGTCCACCCGGTTATATTTATGGTATACATGTAGAACTCAATATCATAGTGTAGTAATGGAATTCACAATCCCCAGTGCGTTTTCACAGTATTCGATCCAATATCAGATGTCGGACCGATATCACATACATTACAGGTGCCATTTTGGATTTCTTCCATTGAAATCGGATAATGTGAAAATGGCCTCATTTTTGACCCCGATATAAAAAATTCCGATTCGTCTTATTTACCTAATAAGCAATTGACGTGATGATATTAAAGATTGAAAAACGCTACTATATCACCTATTTATCCAAAATGGGAAAGTGTGTGTGTTTGTTTGTCCGTCTTTCACGGCAAAACGAAGCGGCGTATTGACGTGATTTTTTAAAGGGGAGATAGTTGAAGGGATGGAGAGTGACATAGGCTACGTTTTGTATCTTTCTAACTCCCCACTTCTCTAAAATAGGGGGTGGAAGTTTGTATGAAGCATTCAGCAATTTTCGAATTTAACGCGAGCGCAGCCGCGGACAAACGCTAGTTCTGATATAAAAATCAATGTTTTAACTATAAAACTCCCGTGAGACTCATACATATTTAAAAATATTTTAAGCGGGTTACTCACGTATTAAGTCGATATAGCGTTCGACATGTTTCGGTTCAATTTCGAGAACCTTTCTCAAGAGTAGCGACACCCCGCCTTTACATGTCGAGAGCGCGACGCATACTGCGGGCGCTTGCTCGGTGCGCGCGGCTGCTGAGGACAGGCGCAGGGGGGGTCGGCGGCGCGGGCGACGTCACCGTGGCGAGAATATTTTTAAAAATCAATGTATTTTGTACCATATCCCATTTTGTCCCACTCTCCCCAGAAAGAAAGGCTTGTGATCTCCAATATAACAGTGGCCGCGCGTATTTGTACAAGAGCCAATAAATTCGAGTCCTTTGATTTATTTCAGTACAGTACTAGCATTGCCTGTGCCTTCGTCTATGTAGAATACAATACAATACTCTATATTGTACATTTCAGTACGGAAACAATACAGTCATCCCATTATAAACGTTCAATTAACAAGCCGATAAAATCGTTTTTCCCTTTCTATCTTTCTCTTACTCTTTCTATATGCTTAGTTAAATGAGAGCAAGGCTCCGCCAAGAAACTATTTTTACAGTTTGGTGGCAGCTTAATAAATGTAGCTAGGTTATTTTTTTCTGAATAAATGTTTTTTTTACTTTACACACCAATACGTGGTTTAGGGTTAAACGATTTTTATCGGCTTGTTAACTTTAGTGAACGTTTATAAATTAGAATACACATCAACTTTGTGAGTAATTTTCTAACATTTAAGCCAAGTTGGCTTATTTCATTCTGGGTAGAATTAAGACAATATTTACTGGATTCTGTCCCCGAGACTCTATCTGATAAATAAAAATATTCTAATCAACTAAAAAAATTACAATTTTGTGAAAACCCCCGACCGCGACATAGTAGACCGATTTTGATGAAACATGGCTAGAACACTCCCGACTAACTCAGTTTTCAGACAAAAATAACTAAATCTAAATCGGTTCATCCGTTCGGAAGCTACGATGCCACAGACAGACACACAAACAGACAGACAGACAAACAGACAGACAGACAGACAGACACGTCAATTTTGCGTCGGGGTTTAAAAACAGATCACCGTTTATGTTTAAAGATGTCACAAATAGATACTCACTTTCGCATTTATATTATATAGTATGTACTAGCTCTTGCCCGCCGCTTCAAAAAATTGAGCGGAAAATTGCGGAGTTCCCCATACAAAAGTCTACTTCCTATTTTATGGAAGTTGGGGGTCAGAAAGAGATAAAAAGTAGCCTAAATCAGTCTCCATCTGAACTATCTGCATTTAAAAACCAAGTCCATTCGCAGCTTCGTCACTTTGCCGTGAAAGACGGACAAACAAAGAGGCACAGACACACTTTCCAATCTACAATATTAGTATGGATTGATGTAGGTAGTTCGGATTAGGTATTTCGGAACGAGAGAAATTTATTTTGGATTGACGTAGGTAAGGGATGAAAAATGCTAACTCAATTCGACGTTTACTGAAGGGACAGTTTTAGACCGACAAAATAAATGGTAGGTACCTGACATTATCATTGGTCACTAAAATAATAATAGAAGATTGTATCACGTGTTACGCGAGGCACGCGCCCACCACGCGTGCTTTAACGCTTCTCCAGGTGATGCTCACTCAGCACGTTGACGTTGACATGTTTGCTGATCGTTTAGCATACTTATGCAAAACTGCTAGACAATTTATGAATTTTTATTTGACTGACCCGTAATCTGTTTGACATTATTTTAAATTTTCTTATTTTATTTTACCTCTTAATTGTTTATTTGATTAGTTTGACTTGTTCGACATTTATACGACATTTTACCTAAGCATGTTTTATTTTTATTATATTGCATGTATTGTTAATGTGTAGGTGTATTGGTTCAGACTGTAAGCTTGCACTATGTTCAATAAATAAAAAAAAAAAAAAAAAAAAAAAAAATCACAATGTAGCAAAATTACATATTTATGTCAAGGACGTACATACTTACATTTAATTTTGAAAGAGGCGAATGACTATACTTACTTGTAATTAAATTCGTAGTGTAAGGTGCAGCGGGGAAAATCTCGACTGGGAGGCAATTGTAACTAGTCTATTTTTTCCATTATTTACTATGATATTGAGTTCTACATGTGTCCATTGAACACGCCTATCATATATAACCGATAAACACTCTATTTATTAATGCAAACATTGTAAAACATGGAAAAAATGGACCAGTTACATTTGCCCCCCAGTCGAGATTTGTCTCGCTGTACTGAGGTATTCTAAAATATAATTCTTAGCTTAGTTAGGTAAGTACCTATTCAAGTGTAAACACCCAAGGTTGACATTATTTTGCTTTCAGAAAACCTAAGTATAAGAATATTTTTTTGGTTTTTACCCATTTGCGTGCAACCATTACTTTTTTGGCAACCTTATTAATATGTATATAAGACCACAGGCGGCGGAAAACTAATCGGCACATAGTTATCAAAACGGATGTAAATGTAAATATTTTTTAATACAATAACAATGTTTTGTCAAACTTATGGTAAGGCTGCGTAGACATCGGCAATCACTTACTCTCCGTGGCAATGGAAGAATGATCAAACAGGTGACTACATTACGCTACGGAGCAAAAACGATTGGCACATTGTCTATGCCGGCAGATCTAAAAAACTATAGGAATACACTTGGCCGCTCCTCTACACTTAATCGTGAATTTTCCATCAGTTTCCGTCCTTTCTGTTGCTTTTGTCGTAGGATTATTGGACCCACCATTATTTGTTGAACTATTCGAGTCTGTAGTAGGCGAGTTATTCGACCCACCGTTATTTGTTGAATTATTCGAGTTGTAGAAGGCGGGTTATTCGATCCACCATTTCTGGTCGTCGACGTCGACGTTTGCGAGTTTGTTGTAGTCAATTTTGTAGTTCTTGATGTCTGTCTGGGTGTATCCTGGTCGAATGATATTGGTATGCACTTAGCCGATCCCGTACAGTGTATTGGTTTTATGTTCGGACCCGCCTGAAATAATATAAAACACATTAATTGCGGAAATGTCCCAAGCATGCTAGCATGCTTAGTAAAATGGTTCAAGTGTTTTAGATGTAAGCTAGCTATAAAGTTTTATGGATAGTCTTAGTATCTATCTGTGAATTTGTTCATGTTAATAAATGTTTTCATATTATATAATTGATTATCTTATATTATGCTATTTAGAAGAATCAAAGGAAAACCTTGAATTCATACTAAATCTATTAAATACCGAAGTAAATAAATGCCAAAATACTGTTTGAAGATGAATGATTAAAAACAAATGTTATGTTGGTTACAAAAAAAAATGTGAACCAAATGTGAAATGTGAATCAGTCAGGTGACGACATATGATAAAATGAGTAGAAAACTACAAATATCTCGTAGGTTAGTCTAGCTCCTGGGTTAACCAAGAATGGGACCCAAGCAATGAAATTTAAATTTGAATAGAAATAGCCCAAATCACATTTATGAAAACAAAGCTGTTATGGATTGAGGCGAGATAAAGAACAGATCAAAAAGTACTCAAAATAATAAACAAGAAACAAAACTAGTAACTACAATCATGAAAAAGAAAAAGCTTATTTTGGACATGTACAAAACAAGTAGTAAATATGAAAGGATGGATACATGGGTAGTGGAAGACCTAAGAAAATATGGATAGACTACTACCTACTACTAGAAGGTGTTAATATGAAAATGACGGCTGATAGAGAGAGAGGAATGGAAAAAGAAGATCTTCTGGGCCGACCCCAAGTAATGGGAAAAGGGCAAGTGAATGATGATATTGATGATGATACAGACATAAACAAAGTTTGTCAAAGGCAAAGAGGGAAAAATCGAGTCAAAGAGGCTAAAGGGGCAGAGGAAAAAGAAAAACAACCTGGATTGGTAACCTTAGGAGCTGGACGGGAATAGACGCTGCCGCGGTAGACAGAAGAACTGCGAATAGAGAGGAGTTCCGGATTGTGGTAACCGACTTCCGAAGAGGATATGGTACCTAAAGAAGGAGAAGATACATTAATTGACGACCGGTCTGGCTCAGTCGGTAATGAACATACCTGCTAAGCCGCGGTCCTGGATTGGAATCCCGGTAAGGGCATTTATTTATGTGATGAGCACAGATGTTTGCCCTGAGTCATGATACTCATGATGGATGTTTTCTATGCACCTATATATCGTCTCTTAGCACCCGTAGTACAGGCGATGCTTAGTTTGGGGCTATGTTTATCTGTGTAAGATGTCCCCAAATTAAAAAAAGAGAAGCTTTACTTCAAGGTCGAATAAATACACTTTATCTCCTCTAAAGACAGAAATATTTTATACGAAGCACGAAATAAAATATCAGTTAATCAAAATAAAAACTTACAATAGTTATTTTTAAATCCAATTTCTATTTAATAACCCAGATAAATTGTATAAGTATGTATAAAGTAAATGAGCTGACTGTGACGTCACTCAACTAGATTTCATATTAATTCCATCATATTAAGTAATTGTATTTTAGGTAATAGTTTGAGTTCTTAAAAAGAAGTAAGTTAATATTCTTTATTGCACCACAAAGATAACAGATTACAAATAGCAGACATTAAACATATAGGTAGCAACAGGCGGTCTTATTGCTGTAAGCGATCTCTACCAGACAACCTTAGGGTAGAAGAAGCTGATTTGACTGGAAGAAAAGTAGTGAGGCATCTCCCTCTATCACTACCGAAGTCATGCCACAATAATCTAATAGATGGCGCTTAACGTCTGCGAGTAGGTAAGATTTGCATCAATCTTACAACGCTCTAACGTAGTTCCGAAAGTCAGTGGAATGTATGTGTGAGTGTGAGAACGCATTCTTAGTGAACGCAACTAATGCGATCTCCTTCTCACGGGTCGTGCTCGCCCTCTCTCTTCCCTAAGCTAGAAATTAATGGCCGACTGAGATTTGATATAATATCACAGTATGTACAACTTCTGTCAATCTCTCTATGGGCCTTGGCCCCAGAGAGTGCCAGAGAGTGCTCTCTACAGGGTGTAACAAAAATGGTGGTGATCCGTTTAAGGGCGTATTCAGTATCGTATTCTCATCAGGAAAAAGTAGGATAAAAATTTTTTTTCGCAAAATTTTTTTTTATCTTTGTATGGAGATTCGACCGATTCGCGCGGCCCGGCTCATAAAAAAGTGAAAATTTTTTTAGCGAAAAAAAATTTTCTTCTACTTTTTCCTGATAAGAATACGATACTGAGTACGTCCTTAAACGGATCACCACCATTTTTGTTACACTCTGTATTACCATGCACCTCACTTTAAGGACTAAGAGCTCTTAGTCCTTAAAGTGAGTCCTTAAAGTATAGGCTAGCCTATAGAGCCGCCAGACCATCATTTTCTCAAATGTGAAACTTTGGGATAATGTAGAGTTCATATCGACGTTTATGAAAATGAAAATGAAAATGAAATATTTATTTTTCAAGTAGGCATATTACAATGCACGGTTACCTATCAAAAAGTCGAAAATTGTAATGTCGAATATTAGTAGCCCGAAAACGTTTCCCATTTTATTAATTGCCCTAAGTTTTGTTTGCCCGAAAGTACTTTTCCCCTATTATTATTTTCCCCATTCTTATTTCGCTGTAATTTTGTTTCGCTTATGATTCGAATCAACACTTATTAAAATGTCTAAGAATCATTTGACAACTACTTTTTGTCGCGTAAAGTTTCTAATCCGAAATATTATTTAGCCGCTATATCAAAAGTTCGAAATTCGAATTAATACTTGTTAAAATTCCTAAGTATCATTTGACAGCTATTTTGTATGGCGTATAGTTTTATAATTCGAAATATTATCAAGCCGCTATATCAAAAGTTCAGTAAATCCTTAATTTTTTAACAAAAGTTTGTTGCCGACCCTCACGGTCGCAGTTCTTACTTGACTTAAGAATCCTTGCCATAAGGGTTTATGGCAAAGGTTTGTTTCTGTATGTTCTAACCTAACCTAACCCACTTTTCTAGCACAAGTTTGTTTCTGTGTGGTCGCAGATCTAACCTAACCTAACCCACTTTTCTAGCAGAAGTTGGTTTATGTATGGTCGCAGTTCTAACCTAACCTAACCCACTTTTCTAGCACAAGTTTGTTTCTGTATGGTCGCAGTTCTAACCTAACCTAACCCACTTTTCTAGCACAAGGTTGTTTCTGAATGGTCGCAGTTCTAACCTAACCTAACCTACTTTTCTAGCAAATGTTTGTTTCCGTGACGTAACCTAACCAATTTTTTTTACAATAATATAAGGGAAAATGACATTTCGATGTCGCGTTAGCATCGGATTTATGAAAAGGTAGTTAACGAAACGGTTGTCAAATGATAAGATTGGCAACCGTTCTTCTGGTTATTGAGTTTCTATAAAATGATATTAGGGAAAATGACATTTCGATGTTACATAGCATGGGATTTATGAAAAGGTGGTTAACAAATCGGTTGTCAAATGATAAAGTTGGCAACCGTTCTTCTGGATATTGAATTTCGGGAAAACGATAATGTGGGATAGCAAACTAGCGGCATATTAAAAGTATGGTAAACAATGTATTTGGATTATAAAAATTCTGTCAACCGTTTTCGGACAAGTGATAATCGGACAAAGGATTTTCGAAACATCGATAGGTTACCTACAATGCACATATGAACGTCAAATAAAGCTACAGTTTAAAGTCTGCATATTACCTAGTTCGGCCCGTTGGCTATTTTTTTGCCACTAGGTTTTTTTTAAACACTAACTTCCCTTTAATTCTCAAGGTTAATTTTTATATTTGTGTTAGAAAATAATGTTAGGAATTGACAATCATCATTTTCCAACCATTTGCGCAAGCCGTAGTTTGAGAAATTAGGGTGAGTTAGAGAAACTTTCAAGCGTCTGGGAAAAATTACGGCCGGCGGAAATGGTCAGGATTAGGGTGTGCAAACCGGTTAACCGGTTAACCGAAAAACCGGTTAACCGAGACTTTTTGGCCTCTGTTAAAAACCGGTTTTTATAGTCTCTAACCGGTTAATAACCGAAACTGTATTTATTTCTCAAAATTTGGAAAATTAGGCATTAAAAGGTTCAAAAATACGTAATTATTTAATGTTTTGTAATAATAAAGATTTATTCATTACTTTTCATTGACAACATTATTATTTGTAATGATTTTATTTTAAAAATTAGTCCCGAGTCTACTCAATTATACATTTTATACAATACAGTAGAGTCCGGTTAGTATATTACGACTCCGCATAGACCTAACGTCCAACCTCTTACAACGACATAAGCACAGGTATTTATTTGGTTTTCGTATGTGATAGTATGAAAGTACATCCGTTTATTGTATTACGACTCTGATTTTAACGACCAGCCGCTTTTTACGACACATTTTACACAGAATCCGTCCGTCAAGTCCGGTTGCAACGACGAGCGACAACGTTTTTAGTTTTACTAGTAAATTGAGGAAACAAAGCTACTTCCACCCGAGCACGGCCCCCTGTCTTGCCTACAACAAGTAGCAAGATTACATTGTGGCCATGTAACTTTTTGAAGTATTGCTTTTAAAATTTTAACAATTTGTTCGCCTCGGGTCTAATCTTATAAGCTAAATAGAACCCAATTTGTATTTTTCGATTGCGTATAAACTAGCTTTACTTACAAATGATGAGCAAGCACGCATACTAAAAAGGACTTTTCTAACTAAACAAGTCACAATAAAATAAGGTATTAATACTATGATAATAATACCCTGTAAATAAACCTATTGATTGAAATGTTTTAGTAATAGAGATGTAAATATTACTTTTAATTAAAAGAAATGAAATTCGTTTTGTACGACATCCGGTTAGTACGACGTAATATCAGCGGTCCCTTGAGCGTCGTTGTAACCGGAGTCTACCGTATATTTCAAACTATATTTTTTAAAAGAAAGGTAAAATGGAGATCTTGGTTTTCTTACATCAATTGCTTGTATTACTAGGGGCTCTGGGAGCTGTAGACCTTCGCGACATGCCTAGAAAACGCAAAACTGACGAATCACATTCAAACCACACAAGCCTTTTTTAGCAATTTCCGCATTTACCAAATTTCTAAAAACTGGATAAAAATGATCTTCATCGTGCAAATAATACCTGCTACGATATCATCAACATCAGAATTCTTAAAGGTAATGGTAATTATTGCGTAGTACGGTCATTTACTAAAAATCCTCAAAACCGGTTAATACCCGGTTAACCGGTTTTGAAGGAAAAGTCTCGGTTATTAACCGGTTTTTTAAGTTAACCGGTTTTTGCATACCCTAGTCAGGATTGATGATTATCACATCCTAACAGTATTTTTTATTACATAAAACATCAGCCTTGAGGAAAGTTGTTTAAAAAAACCAGCCAAATGCTAGTCGGACTCACCCGCCGAGGGTTCCGTATCCGTACAAACTTTCAACATTTCAAATATTTAATCTCATGTTTCTTAATATACCTAACCTTAAAACTTGACTAGAAGTATAGGTATAGCGCCATCCATCTCTCGGTGAATTTACTACCTAATTTGCGCGACCTGTATGGTCTGGCGGCTCTCGACTCTTCGTCCAGTAGCTTATTATTTGCATACTGATAATTGTTCATTGTTGTTCGTTGATTGGCCGTCGTTCGTCCGTCTTGTCGTCCGCCCTGGGTCGGTTCTACTACGCGTAGTACTAGTTCTGCCATCACGCGTAGTACTGGTTCTGCCTTCACGTGTAGTACTTGTTCCAACCTCACGCGTACTACTAGTTATATCCTCACGCGTTGTAGTGGTTCTATCTTCACGCGTAGTACTAGTTATATCCTCACGCGTTGTAGTGGTTCTATCTTCACGCGTAGTACTAGTTCTATCCTCACGCGTTATACTAGTCGTAACTGTACGCATTTCAGTGGTTGTCACCAGCGTTTGGACTAGTTCTGGTGAAAGAAATTTGTATGTGTGTGGTCCCGGTCCAGCGGCAGTAGTGCATATTGTCTAAAAGAGATGATATTGACTTAGTTTAGTAGCCCCAGATATTCATACTTTATTATTTATTTATTTAGATAAATAGGAAAGTGTGTGTGTCTGTTTGTTTGTCCGTCTTTCACGGTAAAACGGAGCGACGAATTGACGTGATTTTTAGGTGGAGATAGTTGAAGGGGTGGAGAGTGGAATGGCTACATTTTGTCTCTTTCTAACGCGAGCGAAGCCGCGGGCAAAAGCTAGTTTATAAATAATTTGGAGATATCATGCTGTGCACAAAAATTTGGGTTAAATAATTTATAGAATAATTTTTATCAGTAACGATAGAAAACATGATTTGATTTATAATTATAAGGAATTTTCCTGAATTACCTATTTAAACAAAAATGATCTACTATTAAACTGTTCTAATGAATGATTTTAATATCAGTGTGTGCGCGCGCAAGCTAACAATTACGGCCCGTGTTTGACCGTCTCCGACAACATAAAGTATAAATTGTTTTATGTCAGGAATATACTGTTAAAATATTTCTTCGGGTTATTCAGGCCCACGGTGTATAAGAATAAAGATCGCAGTGTAAGCTTACTTGTCTTGGGTTGTCAGGTTAGGGTAACAAGTTTCAAACTGTTGCCTCGTGTCAATAATAAAGTAGCAAATATGGAAACCCATAATACTGATCTTAATATCATGGCCACCTCTCGTTATATACGAGTAATAAACTAAAATAATTACAAATGATAAATTTCTGAATTTTAATTAAATTTTGATTGAACAGTAGCAGAACATGTCGCAAGAATCATCGTTGTTCAATTAATACTGAAAATAATTGGAAAACGTATTCTTAAGATAAAAGTATACTTTGACTAGCAAGTTTCCAATTGAAAAAGAATTAATGGTTTCTAGGTAGTAATGAGAATAAACCTTATCTGAGATTATGTTAAGTAATAAAATAAAAATTATTGGCCAGGTATATTTATGGATTGTTACTACTAATCAGTACGACGTACGGCACTTTTTCCAACTGACAGACCGTTGGCGTTAGACGCGACGCACGCCAGACTGATTGTTTGTAAGCTCACTAATGCAATGGTGTGCTCTAAGAACAAATTAATATTATTTTGCTATTTTTGTGATTTTTTCGCTATTTTTGTTTTGAAAGACGCTAGAGCCAATCAAGAATGTCTAAAAACGGCCTTTTTCATAATGGCTCAAAAAAGGTGTGATGCTCAAGATAAGAGATGTTAACTATTTGAAATAAAAGCATTTCAAATAGGAATACAAAATACAAAATACCTATTTTGTTTTTGGTATTTTAAATACTTTTATCGAAAACTATTTTCTATTTTATTTGAAATACTTTTTAGTACAAGTATTTTGCATTTTCTACCACTTCCAAATACAAAATGCTTTTTGTCACTTTTTCACGTAAGATAGATGGTACCGAGCCGAGCGCGTATTCTATTTTTTCTTTGTCTAAGTTATGTACTGACCGGGACAACACGTTCAGAACCGCTTAATTTATTTTTTTACAAAAACACACTTATTTTCAGTGCTGACGACATAGCAGTTCCTATAATAATTAAGGTTCAATAAATAGTAAACGATTTGTTGCAAAATCCCAAAGCACCCTGACGTGAACATCGAAAAATCGGGGGAAATCCATATTATGATTCGTGTACATAATGATTGTAGGCATTTCTATTTAGTACAGCTGTAATGTATGCTTAATTAATATTAACTACTTTTTTTTCATATTTCATACATGTTGCAATATAACTCTTTCATTCGATTTTTACAATATTAGGTAAAAGACATGGAGACAGTCCATTTATATTTTATAAAGCCAGGTTTCTGGGCTCCCTCGTGATTCTGTGTTTTAAACATATTCTTCAAATAAAAGTAAAAGTTTTACCTTATGTCAAAAAAGTATTTTATTTGAGTAAAGGTATTTTGAAAATACCTATTTTGCATTTTGTATTTCAAATACCTTTTTGTAAAACTATTTTGTATTTTTATTTGAAATAGGTAAAAACCCAAAGTATTTGCATTTTGTATTTAAATACATTCCGCTACCTATTTTTTTTAACATCTCTGCAGTCAAGATCGGTAACAATTAGCCAAAACATCTAAACGGTCTGACACAGATTATTTCATTGTTATTCAGATTCTCAAATTTCGTTCCATTTAAGTAAGTTTTGAAGGAGGAAACAGTCGAGAGCGGAACCTCGATTTTAAAGATTTTTTCTCAATATCTTTTAACTGAGTTGTTCTTAATGGACAAATTTTTTTCGATAAATCTAGTTAATAACACTATATTTACTTGAAATTCCCAAATTGATGGCGGGACTCCTTTCCATTTTTGCATTTTCGCTCTCGTAGCGTCTTAATTTGTATTTTTTAAGTAGTACTACTATTCAGCAGCAGTGGCAGAGGGCGCCACGAGCCTTCGGGAATGTCATATACTTGGAAATTTCGATCAGGCATCCGTCCGATTCCAGCTTCGAACACTTGAGGAGGCCTTGGTCGACCTACTGTAAGAGGTTTCATATATGGAATGAAACCTTTTACAGCATGTTGATGTTCGCTGACTGGCAGTCCCCGATTTGAATTTGAAATAATAGATAAACGTCAAGGAGAACGAACACTTGACGGGGCATTCGAATAGAAGCAGCGATTGGGAGTATAGTTGTTTGTGATTTAACTCCCTTGAAATAAAAAGATATTGAAATAAAGAGTGTTTTGAATATAGGATGCCCTTCACCAATAGGCCGTCTCTCTTACAGTACAACCGTATAGTGAATAAATTCGGTAGGAGGTAGGGCATAGCGAATGATATTCCGCTTTGTGTGGTAGGGCACAGCACAGCGGATATCGTCTCGCTCGAATCTAGAGCAGAGCCCAACTGGGGAAGTGCCTCCGCCTTACAGAAGACCGCAGCCAAATAGCACTAGACCCTACTCATAGTGTTGTGTTCCTGTCGGTGAGTAAGGCTGCCAGAGCTCAACGAGGGTGCGGTGTGCTGATGACGGGAGGATTTACGGAACTAACCCTCCTTGGAACTTGTACACTCCTTTTTGCTGTGTACTTAACACAGCAAAAGAGAATGTACAAGTTTCTAATGGGGTGGCAAAGCGCATGTGACACTGTTTGAGTTGCAGGCGTCCATAGGTTACGGTGACTGATTTACATCAGGCGGGCCGTATGCTTGTTTGCCACCGACGTAGTATAAAAAAAAAGAAATATTTGAATATGTTTCACGAAAGTTTAACGTCTTCTACTAAAGCCTAACCCTAATATATGACTACGCGCCATGTTGATCAGTATAAGGAACTCTGTATATGACTACGCGCCATGTTGCGGAATTCCATTAGAACTATTTTTAACCCCCGACGCAAAAACGAAGGGGTGTTATAAGTTTGACGTGTCTGTCTGTGTGTATGTCTGTCTGTCTGTTTGTCTGTCTGTGTGTGTGTGTCTGTCTGTGTGTGTGTCTGTCTGTGGCATCGTAGCTCTCGAACGGATAAACCTATTTTGATTTAGTTTTTTTTGTCTGAAAGCTGAGTTAATCGGGAGTGTTCTTAGCCATGTTTCATGAAAATCGGTCTACTAGGTCGCGGTCGGGGTTTTTTCAAAATTTTAATTTTGTGGTTAGGTTATCTTTATACTATACTGAACTGTCACCGCATAATATATCAAAGTAACACTAAATACTTAGTCATAATATATTTCTGACTCTTTAGCACAACTTGCCTTGTCGCGCGAGTCCATACTTGAAGTCGCGCTTGATGTATAGACTCGCGTGCGACAAGGCTAGTTGTGCTAAAGGGTCTGGTCAGGGTGCGTAGTCGAATGGCACAAACGCTCAAGAAACGTCAAGCTCGTAGATATACATATATCTCTATCGCTCGTGCGTATTGTCATCACAGAGTCAGACTACCTTTCGCGGCGTTTCGTTTTCGTTTCGCGTCGCAGAAATGCCATTCGGCTAAGGCACCTGTAAAGTAATTTTATTACTTGACATAATCTTAGATAAGATTTATTTCCAATAATAACTAGAAGCCATTAATTATTTTTCAATTTGAACCTTGCTAGTCAAAGTACACTTTAATCTCAAGAATACATAAGTATCCAATTATTTTCAGTATTAATTGAACAACGATGATGTTTGAGACATTTTCTGTTACTGTTCAATCAAAGTTTAATTGAAAATTCATAAAATATTTTAATTTTGCAAAGTGGCCATGATATTAAGATTAGCATTATGGGTTTCTGTATTTGCTGCGTTTATTATTGACACGAGGCAAGAAGTTTCATATTGTTTCGATGATCCTAACAACCCAGGACAAGTAAGCTTACACTGCGATCTTTACATCCACCGTTGTATACACCGTGGGCCTGAATAACCTGATGATTTTAACAGTCTATTCCTGACCATGTTTAGAGACTATAATGTCATTAATATGAAATATCAGGATTTCGAACGGATAATTATATCTTCCTCTAAAACTTTTTTTCGTCATAATTCTGGCAAAAACGTATTTTTAGCTGACGTTTACACCACTATGTAGTCTTGTCATACTAATTAACTAATACAAAAAAACTTTGCAAAAACTCAAAAAAAAAAAAAAAAAAACTCCAATACTTAATTTTTTGGTTGTGATTTAATAAGAGGCCATGTAAAATAATGTTAAAAGTATTAAAAATATATATAATTATAAATATTTTAAAAATATATATAAACAGCCTCTACGTATTGGATCTAGATCCCCACGCACTATTATTAGGCTACTTTTTATTTAGTGTTAAAGAAAATTTGTTAAAATATCTATTTAAGATTTCTGGTTTTCCAATAGTCAAGGGTCCTTATGCGTTAATCTTGAAATCACCTGAGTTGATTCAGTTGTGTGTGTGTGTGTGTGTGTTCGCGATAAACTCAAAAACGACAACGGATTTTCATGCAGTTTTTACCTATTAATGGACTCTATTCATACTCTGAGTGATTCTTGAGGAAGGTTTAGATTTTGTTTAATTTAGACTTATATTGACCGGGATATAGACCGTGATTACCTTTAAAAAAAAAAAAAAGTAATCACGAAAAAGGTCATCACGGTCTATATCCCGGTCAATATAAGTCTAATGAAAATAACCGTGAATCATTCAAAACTCTTATTGGTTTAATTTGGTTGAAATATGATGATAGTTTTGAAACTGAAGCGCTTCCCAAGGAAGGTCTCAGGTGTTAGCTTCGAAAAATGGGCCCCTGATCTGTCACGATGCCCTTTGACTATCTCGGCCCAAATAAAGGAGCCTGTCCTGCATCTATGTGTCCCCATCACTTGTTGAACCTACCTCCGTGTTTATTTAGGGCAATGTTATAATGTTGCCACACTTCAAAATTATTTTATAGAATGTACCTAAGTAAACTTTCTTTTATGAAAAGCAAAGAACTGTAACTTAACCAGTTTTCATATTTTAACTGAATTTTGCCATTGCAAGATCATAGTTACCGTTTGATTCGCGTTAGAAAGAGACAAAAAGTAGCCTATGTCACATTCCATCCCTTCAACTATCTCTACTTAAAAAATCACGTCAATTCGTCGCTCCATTTTGCCGTGAAAGAGAAACAAACAAACAGACACACACTTTCCCATTTATAATATTAGTATGGATTATACACTATTTTTAAGCTTTGATTGTACATTATTCCGAAACTAGATGTTTCACTATTATAGTTATTTTTTCTTTGAGATACATTTCATACTAGAAACACGATTTTTATAACGGTTTTAAGTAGCTAAACCTTTTAGAACAATTTATATTATGTTGTCGGAGACGGTCAAACACGGGCCGTAACAATAAGCTTGCGCGCGCGCACACTGATATTAAAATTTTTCATTAGAAGAGTTTAGTAGATCAATTTTGTTGAAATAGGCAATTCAGGAAAATTCATAATATGTAGATCAGTATCATGTTTTCTATCGCTACTGATAAAAGTTATTCTTTAAATTATTGTAACCCATTTTTTTGTGCATAGCGTGAATATCTCAAAATTATTTATAACTAGCTTTTGTCCTCGGATTCGCTCGCGATAAAAAGAGACAAAAAGTAGCCTATGCCACTCTCCGACCCTTCAACTATCTCCACTTAAAAATCACGTCAATGTGTCGCTCCGTTTTGCCGTGAAAGACGGCCAAATAAACAGACACACACACTTTCCCATAAATACAATAATATTAGTATGGATTATCTAGGGCTACTAAACTAAATCAATATCATCTTTTTTAGCGAATATGCACTACCTTCGTTGGTCCGGGAATACACACATTAAATATTTCTTTAACCAGAACTAGTCCGTTATCGCGTGTGACAACCACTGATATGCGTACGGTTACGACTAGTATAACGCGTGAGGGTAGAACCAGTACTACGCGTGAGGATATAACTAGTACTACGCGTGAAGATAGAACCACTACAACGCGTGAGGATATAAGTCGTACTACGCGTGAGGGTAGAACCAGTACTACGCGTGAAGGCAGAACCAGTACTACGCGTAGTAGACCCGACCCAGCGCGGACGACGAGAGCTGACCCAACGCGGACGACGAGACGGACGAACGATGGCCAGTCAACGAACAACAATGAACAATTATCGGTATGCAAATAATAAGCTACTCTAGTAAAAGCCCATAGAGAGATTGACAGAAGTACATACAGGCTGTCCCACGGCTATGTCACATGGAGGGAAAGTACCTTAAAGGTCACAGAGATACTTTCCTGAAAGAAGACTTGATTTATAGTATTTTGTCTTTTATTTTCCTGAATAGTTCACATTTTTTTCTTGCTAAATTTTTGAAACATTCATCTTCAAACAGTATTTTGGCTGTTTCTTTACTTTAGTGTTTAATAGATTAAGTATTAATTCAAGGTTTTCCTTTGACTCTTCTAAATAGCTTAATATAAGATAATCGGTAACATACCAAAAGCTTTTATTGACATGAACAAATTTACAGATAGAAACTAAGACTATCCATAAAACTTTATAGCTAGCTTACATCTAAAACACTTGAACCATTTTACTAAGCATGCTAGCATGCTTGGCACATTTCCGAAATGAATGTGTTTTATATTATTTCAGGCGGGTCCGAACATAAAACCAATGCACTGTACGGGATCGGCTAAGTGCATACCAATATCATTCGACCAGGATACACCCAGACAGACAACAAGAACTACGAAATTGACTACAACACACTCGCAAACGTCGACGGCGACGGCCAGAAATGGTGGATCGAATAACCCGCCTTCTACAGACTCGAGTAATACAACAAATAACGGTGGGTCGAATAACTCGCCTTCCACAGACTCGAATAGTTCAACAAATAATGGTGGGTCCAATAATCCTACGACAAAAACAACTGGACAGACAGAAACTGATGGCAAATTTATGATTAAGTGTAGAGGAGCGGCCAAGTGTATTCCTATAGTTTTTTAGATCTGCCGGCATAGACAATGCGCCTATATTAGCGAGTGAGATGGTACTGCTATCTACAACATCAAACAAAATAATAATAATAATAAATCATCACACGCTTTAATTAAAATTATAACTATGACCAAAACAGCGTGCGTAGCCGAATTCACAAACGCTGACGAAACGCTCGTAGATATCTATCTCTATCGCTTGTGCGTATTGGCGCGACAGAGCCAGACTACCTTTCGCGGCGTTTCGTTTTCGTTTCGCGTCGCAGAAATGCCATTCGGCTACGGAACCTGAGCAGATGGGATAAATCCTCTCTAATGGACTAATCAGAACAGATTTAAAACAAACTACCACTATTATCCTATTAAAATGGACTCCAATACGTCGGAATGGGACAGACGAACTTTATCGGCTTTATAACTTTAAAGTACGTTTATGAATAAGAGGGTTATAATACAGAGAGAAGAACAATTCATATGCGGCTGAAGAAGATTAAAATGTATTCAAATTAAATTAATTAAAGTAAAATTCATAAATTCTACGTATTTTTGTTACTAACAATACCTAATGGTGTCCAAAATGAATTTGTTGTTGTAGTCTTAAGGCACCGCAGAGACCGATGCAAAGGATCTTCACGAGCCCGCGCCATGCTTTCCTATCTTCAGCGACCCTCGTGGCCTCGCTCCCTCAGCTCAAACCAGCCCAGCCGCTCGTAGCGCATTTTCGATGGACCGCTTCCATGAGTGTACAGTCAACCAATTGGAACCAATTGGAGGCCACTGTTGAACTATCTCATAGTAACGTTATAAATAAGATTGTAAGAAATCTCTTACTGCTTGACATTTTGACATGGTTGTAAAGTGGTCTAGGGTTCCAATTGGTTGACTGTACAGGGCGCCAGAGGCCACGTCTTGCATTTTGCGGTTACCAGTGAAAAGCAAAGCTTGCGTTATTTCTTTCCCCTCTGCGAATAATGTGTGTGCGCGATTTCTTCGCCACCTTGTTCACTCTACGCGCCATTTTTAACAGCCGAAGCAAAAACGACGGCGTGATATAAGTTTGACGTGTCTATCTGTGTGTGTATGCGTGTCTGTCTGTGGAATGGTAGCTCCCGAACGGATGAACTGATTTAGATTTAGTTTTTTTTTTAAAGCTGAATTATTCGGGGGTGTGTGTTGATGGCTTGATGGGAATTGGTCCACTAGGTCGGAGATTTCTTCAAAATTTAGATTTTGTGGTTATTAGATATACACAACCGGACTACGAGTGCGAGTGTTGTAGTGATGTAGCAAATAATTTCACACAAATGTTTTTTTTTTTTTTTTTTAATAAAATTTACGAATTTCGTGTATAAACAAATAAAGTTTCAGACCTTCCCATTTAACAAATCATGCCTGAGTGCAGACAATTATTAGAGCGCTCTACTTAAACCTTTTAAATGAACTCATTTGATCAAACCAACATTAACTTTATGTTTCCACATTAGAGTTGAAAATGGTTTTCAATTAAGAACAAAGACAAAAGTTTGCAATGGAGCCATCGATTGAGGATTCCGGTGAAACAATCATGCACAGAATGAGTGGAATTTAAATATGTCATTGGTTCCTAGTAAAGTTTTTGACTAGTTCACTGTTGTCTATCAGTTTATGAAAATATACCGATCCTCGGAAAAGCACATATTATTTGCAAAATAAACAAAAAATTCGGGTATAAATGTATACTCGTACCTTAACTAAGAATATCGTTATTGTGTTGTAAGCGTAATCCTGCCGGCGAGTAAGTTGGGAGAGAAGAGATTGTTAGGTTCGGGAACGCACTTGTTAACATCTATGGCACCATCAAGCTTTGTACTTGTTTGTCACTTAAATCGAATAAAAAGTAAGATATGGGCCAGATATTATGATGTCAATATGAAAGGTGACGATTTTGTTCGTAGAAACTTATATTGTTTCCTACTGAATACTTTACTTATACAATTTACCACACAATCATTTTTGATATTTCATGATTTCTAGCTTTTTTTGAGGGCATAAACCCTCAAAAAAAGCTAGAAAACTTATCAAACCTTAAGGCTGCACAGTCTTAATCTTCAGTTGATAAATGACAAGGATTATTAAAATCCTCACGCTTGGTACATAATAGGCTGATGGGACGTTGACCGATTTTAGGCAAGCCTTGAAAAAATTCTGGCCATTATTGTTTGAACAGTGTGTTACCACCACCCGGATAGAAACCAATAATAATACAGTCATTTTAGCAATCGTTTGCGCATATCTTCAAATCAAAGTTATTTAAATTAACTGAAAAAGAACACACTGGTAGCACACTGTATACAAGTCGGCCACTAACAGAGCTACGTATCCATGTAAAGCAAATAATAGACTTAGATATTTTTTTTTTTAATTCAATATGACTCATAATATTAAAAAAAATTATAAAAATAAGAGCGAATCGACTAGCATGGTATGGACATGTAATGCGGAGGGATGAAAGGCATGTGACGAGAAAGGTATTACGAATGAATGTGGAAGGTGGTGGAAGTAACGGGAGGGGAAAACCGAAGAAGAGGTGGATGGACTGTGTGAGACATGATATGGAACTAAAACAAGTTAATGAAGAGATGACGAGTGACAGAGATGTATGGAAGAGAAAGACATGCTGCGCCGACCCCAAGTGACTGGGATAAGGGCAAGAGAATGATGAATGATGATGATGACTCATAATATTGTCTTCGGTTATCGCGATAGTTACTCATGAAATAAAACTATGGAAACGGATTAAATCGCGTATAATGAATTTACAATTCATCCCGACGTTTCGAACACTTGACAGTATTCTTGGTCATCGGGTAACTGAGGAGAAAATTACACCACCGCGAGGCTCATCACAAGAAATTATACAAAACAAGTCGATTTCCTTTGTGTTTGTAACTATAGTACCGGGTGAGCCTCGCGCGGGCTTTGTGCCTGATCCGACATTATGTGTATATCATTATGTGTCGACACACGCCTCGTCAAGGGTGTCTATTTATAGACAAAAGCTTAGGCTGGGGTGCACTTGTATAATTTTAATTTCTATTAATATATTATACAATACTTCACTTTTTTGGTGTTGACCAAGGCTATGAAATTGGAAGTCTCCGGTCCAAATACCTACAAAACTCCCGTAAGACTGAAACATATTAAAAAATATTTTAAGCGGGTCACTCACGTGTGAAGTCGATATAACGTTCGACATATTTCGATCCATTTCCGAGGATCTTTCTCAACGAACTTTATATCGACTTAACACGTGAGTAACCCGCTTAAAATATTTTCAAATACCTTCCTCTATTTGTGTCCGGTTATAATATGGCATTATCGACTGTCAACACATACCTTGTGTGATGTGTGAATCTATACTAATATTATAAGTGGGAAAGTGTGTGTCTGTTTGTTCGTCTTTCACGGCAAAACGGAGCGACGAATTGACGTGATTTTTTAAGTGGAGATAGTTGAAGGGATGGAGAGTGACATAGGTACTTTTTGTCTCTTCCTAACACGAGCGAAGCCGTGGGTAAAAGTTAGTTAAGTAATAAATGCTGGCATATATGTGGAGTGGAGGGTACCTTTATTATAAATTTAATTTTTAAAAGATGGTACCTACATTAATATACATATTGCCTGCCTATGAAGAGTATGGTCATAGGTTCCGATTTTATAAGCTTGTCCATGAGATATTTTAGTACAGATAATAATACTATTCTTCTACTTTTTACTGACCTCACATATTTCTATGAACAAGATTGCACTAGTGTAGTCAAAGGTTTAGATTTCATATACCTGTGTGTTCACCCTTGTAATGTTTGAGTAATGATAACAGACGCGGATGTATAAGCGATATCTTCATATCCATAATGGATTCATTATGATAGATGGGTATTGGACTATGGCTTGTGAATATTCATATTGCATGAATATAAAATGGTTCATCATCTTTCTTGCATCATCCCGGATTTTTGCCCGTTTATGAGAGCCTGGGGTCCCTTGCTAGAAACTAATTTTAGGAATTAGCTGAGGTACATTTTTTTTATATTTAATTATTATTGATCCACACATTATATACAAATATAAATTATCAGCACGGGAAGCATGGTCGCGCGATAGACGATAAAATAGCAGGCCGTCCCTATCGCACTATTTGTAAGTGCGATATCCCTATCGCAGTTACAAATAGTGCGATAGGGACGGCGGCCTGATATTTGAGGAGCCGCCCTGTATATCCACTTAGTTAAATTCACAAAAAAAAAATCACCGTTTTCATACATAATAAATGAATTAATTACTGTGAGAGGTCTCGGTACTCCATTCCGCAGCATAAACGTAGAAAGTAAATAAATGTACAGATAAGTACTTTATATTTATTTATATTTAAAGCCTACACTGTGTCCCACTGTTGGGCAAAGGCCTCCCCCTTCGATTTCCTCTAGTCCCGGTTATGAGCGATCTCCAGCCAGTCGCTGACATACACGTCCAGGTCATCCCGCCATCTCCGCCTGGGCCTGCCAGATCCTCGCCCGTCTTGCGGCACCCATACCGTGGCTATTTTAGCCCACCTCTGTGGGTACATCATCTTCTTCCTCGTTCCCTCAATGCTGAGGATCGCGACCACAAGTAGCGTGTCTCCATTGAACGCCGTCATAAGCCATGTGGACTGCACGATATCTAGGCTGCCGCCAGTCGACTTCTTCACACAGTTTGCAGCAGCAGTGTGTGGGTGCATACAGCAGTCATGGCCTGCCCACTCTGCCCAGTCTTCTTTGAGTTTGGAGGCCTAAAATGACTACATGTGGCATGTGACTACAATATTACAATTTAGCCTCATTTCAACCACCTTTATGCTAATAGTGGCACTGTAACTTGAGCATTTTAATGTGCTCTTTTGTGACCCGTTAAAAAAAATACAGGCGTGGGTTTATTTATTATGTACACCGTGTTTTTTGTTTTCCGTTAAATTCGACACGTAGCTAGTTCATTATCAGGAACCACCCTGTATGTCACTTTTAGTTAAATTCGCAAAAAAATAATTTTTGATCATTTTCATACATAATAAATGAATTTATTAGTGTGAGAGACCCTTAAGAATAACATTCAAGTTAGTGTCAGGTGATTGACGGCACATGTCAAAACAAATAACATTAGGAATTGGTAAAGGCTGTCACACACGTGTTCAGTAATTATCTTTATTTTTTTAATAACTCGATAACCGTAAGAGTTAAGACGCTAGTTTCTTAGAGAAATTTATTGTATTTGATCTAAATAACCTTCCCTTAAAGTTAACGGAATTCAATAAAAACAGGATGTATAAGTCTCTAATGCAAGGGTTAATAATTTAGATTGTTGTTGCATCCGTTATTGATGCTGACTTTACTTTTGCACAAATGGCACGGTAACAGTGGCACACTGGCAGCTCTGATCGATACGGTGAACTTCATCGCATGACGAACGCGTTCAAGGTTGCCGTGCTGGCGGGTCTTTCCTCATTCTACTCGCAAGGGATTTTTTATAAAGTACGAAAAGTATTTTCTAAAATATCTGTTGCCTGAGTTGATTAGGATAGCACACAGCTTACTTTACTAGTTAATTTCTAATGATTTAAAGGCGCTGTAAGAAAAGTGCTTAGAGTCCCTAAAAATTACCTGTAAGTATTAGTATGCTGAACAAGGGTGGCTCGAGTAACCGGAGTAATGTAAAAGAAGGGATTTCGAAACTTCTTTGGCATTAACTACACTTGCAGTTAATAAATCTAAATATATAAAAGAAGAAACTGACTGACTGACTGACATAACAACGCACAGCTGAAACCGCTGGTCCTAGAGATTTCAAATTTGGCACGTAAGTTATTTATAAGGTGTAGAAGAGCACAGAAAGGATTTTTCAAAATACACATCGTAAGGGGGTGAAATGGGGGTCCAAAGTTCAGCGTTTAAATAAAATTACTTGTAGTACGCGGGCAAAGCCGCGGGAAAAAGCTAGCTTAATATAGTTTTTAGATGACATACAAGTATGTTTGTTGTATGTTTCGAGTGTCATGGGTATGAAGAAAGTATTTATCTATCCATCTATTTTATGACATTTACTTCATTTAATCGAATGACTTTTCCAAAATACACAATTTTACTTAGTCATAGGGCAATTATGACAGCATGTAGGTGCTGAAACGAGTTTAACACCAAAGAGGATCGAGAATTATAGAGAGTTACTGTCAAAGTAAAATGTGTAATCACAGTGCATAGACTGCCATCTCTCGGCACAAGCTTAAAACTTTTGAACCTATTTTGACAATTTGGCTCATATTGTTAGCTTGATAATATGTGTTAAAATGTCAAATATTAATATTAAGGCCATCAAACCGAGCGTTCCCCAAAGGTGTAATGCCATCTAGGGCACCGTAACATTTTTCCTACCGCTTTGAGGTACGTTTTTTTCTTAGACTTTATCCGTCTATATGGAGTTACATATGTCTTTGTTAAAACTCAATTTTTTTTTTGCCTAAAGGCGACTTGAGAAGACACCGTTACTGCCAGTGTTTCGTGCAGCAATATTAATCGAACCAATGCTCGGCAATAGAAATATTTCAACGGAATGTAACGACCCTTTCGAAAGTCCTTACATGCCGCACTAGTGTTATGGGTTTATTGAAATTGGGGGGAAAACGGTTGCGTGCGGTAATTTCGAGTATAGAAAATGTGTCGTAGACTTGGTTAAATTATTTTATTTTCTTTGCGTTATCCCAACAGAACCTTTGGGCTGTAAATACACTAAACTTAAAATACACTAGTACTTAGTCAATATGCTACAATTTCAAAACAACCTTTACACACTAGACCCTAATTACTATATTCCCAAAAGGAACCTTGTCCTCGATATGCACCATTCTCATTGCGTACTATTTCCAAAATACTATAATCCCAAAATACCATAAATGATGTCCACTCGGAAGTGCCAAAATACTCTACTGTCATAAGGCATTATTCCCAAAATACTCTAATCTCAATACACCCTAGTCCCAAAACACCCTAATTAGTTTTTAATGCCGTCACCTGGCGTTATTGGATTGAATTATGAGATTTTATAGCAATGCCACACTAACTTATTATTGGGTTCCATTTATGGTGCGGGCGATGGGCTGGCAACTGGTCACTATCACAATTTCGGTTAATTTCAACTCCTTACTTAGGAATTGATAACCATCATGTATTGTGCTGACTATTTCCGTCGGCCGTAATTTATGAAAACCATTTTGAATTACAAAATAACAATACTACCAGTAACTGGTGAATACGCATATTCATTTAATTATTATAGAGAACTAATTTTAATGCGGGAAAATTTAATTTCACTAAAATTAACTTCAAAGTCTTTCCATCACTTTTCTTAAAGCGCTGGTGGCCTAACGGTAAGAACGTGCGACTTTCAATCCGGAGGTCGCTGGTTCGAACCCCGGCTCGTACCAATGAGTTTTTCGCAACTTATGTGCGAAATGTCATTTGATATTTGCCAGTCGCTTTTCGGTGAAGGAAAACATCGTGAGGAAACCGGACTAATTCCAATAAGGTCTAGTTACCCTTCGGGTTGGAAGGACAAAATCTTGGGATTAGTTGTCAAAGCGGACCCCAGGCTCCCATGAGCCGTTGCAAATGCCGGGATAACGCAAGGATGATGATGATGATGACTCTTTCCGTCACTTTCTAAACATACATGTATTATAAAGTTGCCATGGTTTTTATTTTACCAAAATAAAAAACCACTTAGCTAATCCTCAAAAAAGATTATTATCCTTTTAAAAATTACCTTTAATAACTCATTTCATAATCTGCCCAATTTCATTAACGAGGTGTTCATTTGACTTTTAAATCGGTTACCCTCATTAATAATGTTGTTTGACAGTTTTATAAGGGAGTCCGTATAAAATGGACCATTAACAACGTATTGGAAAATTGCGGATTATAATTTATTACCGCGTAATGAAATACAGGTACTTATGTATTTTTATCAATAACAGGCAGGCGAGCATGGCCGCGCGATAAATGATAAAACATCAGGCCGTCCTTATCGTGTATAATCCTTTGAATGTGCGGTAATATCAAAAATACACACTGTATGTATAAATATCGAAATAAGCCGCAATTTCGAAAGTCTGCTCACTACTAACTCAAGCCTTGAACCAATGGAGCATTCGAAAGATCAAAGTGAGATCTCGTTTACCAAACACACGCAGTCAAGCACGAAACGCGCTAAATCGAGTAGTATGAATACGAGTGATCATTTACGAGATTTTAGGAGTAATCTGAACTTAAAATTTGAAGATACAAACATACAGTATGTGTATGTTTGTATCTTCAAATTTTAAGTAAGTAAATAAGAGCAATACCAGAAAAGATTGTACATTTGGATCACTTCTCCGATTTTTACAAAAATTGGTAGGCTGATAGAATCCATGATGCGAGCAAGATCCACTAGGTTTCCCAAAATGAGCTGGGTAGTTTGTATGAAACTTTCCTTTTTTGTTACCGAAAATGTATAGAAATCTGGCAATAAAAAAGGAAGGTTTCATACAAACTACCTAGCACATTCTGGGAAACCTAGTGGATCGTGCTTAGCATCATGGACTCTATCAGCCTACCAATTTTTATCAAAATCGGAGACGTGATCCCAATGTACAAACATTTCGGGAATTGCCGATAAACTGAAATGGCAATTAATGATTTTTAATTTAATTTAATTTAAAATAAAACCATGGAAACGGATGAAATCGCGTATAATATAATTTACAATTCACCCCGACTTTTCGAACACTGTAAATGTCGGAATTGTAAATTTATTATACGCGATTTAATCCGTTTCCATAGTTTTATTTCATGAGTAACTATCGCGGTAACCGAAGACAATATTAATTTAATTTAAATTTAAATAGATATCATATAGTAAAGAAAACACGGCAAGGCAAGGTGGCCGAGCCGGAAATACATTAGAGAATTTTCGTCGGGTACCACGGCGGGCGGGTGGTCTAGTGGTCAGGACGTTAGCCGCGTAAGCTGAAGACCCGGGTTCGTCTCCCGGGTCGGCCACCAGTGGGCCTTGTCTTTTTTCTTTCGTGTTCGTTCTGTTGTGTATAATATCTATTTCAGTTTACAATACTCTAATAACCCACATGAAAATGAGCATTAGAAAAATCAGCCATGATATCAAAATGAGATCAATAAAGCCGCTTCTACTTCCAGCGTGCGTAGCTGAATGCACATATCTACATATCTCTATCGCTCTCGTGTATTGGCGCGACAGAGCCGACTACCTTTCGCGGCGTTTCGATTTCGTTTCGCGTCGTAGAAATGCCATTCGGCTACGGGACCAGATTCTCCAGATTTCATGAAGCTTAACTTTCTTAAGGTTAATCTTCTACGCCGGTTGAAGCCAAACTTCATGTTGGGTGGATTACGAAGTTGTCCGTAACAAACTCGGGGTCTATTTCGGAAGCGCTATTATTATGATGCATTGAAAGTTCATAGAAATTGGAAGTTTCCCGTACGACGTACGTGTATTAGGCAACGAAACAGAAGTAAGATAATATGAGTTAACCGAATAATTTGAACATCGTATTCCATAGATAACTTTTACTTGCAATTGGAATAATAATATTCAATATTTAATAATAATATTTTTGACGACCGGTCTGGCCTAGCGCGTAGTGACCCTGCCTGCTACGCCGCGGTCCCGGGTTCGAATCCCGGTAAGGGCATTTATTTGTGTGATGAGCACAGATATTTGTTCCTGAGTCATGGATGTTTTCTATGTATATAAGTATTTATTATAATATATATATCGTTGTCTGAGTACCCACAACACAAGCCTTCTTGAGCTTACCATGGGCCTCAGTCAATCTGTGTAAGAATGTCCTATAATATTTATTTATTTAATATTGTCCATAAAAAATAATTCGGCCCACAATGTTATGTAAACACACTTACGTTAAACTCTCGTTGACAGTTGTCATTGGCTGTCATCGCAATCATGTTTACAGTAAGTACCGATATTGCTCCTGATATAATATTCAAAAATTAATTATGGGGTGAAAATTACAAATTACAAATTACAAATCATTTATTCAGCAAATAGGCCACAGGGGCACTTTTACACGTCAATATACAAGTTGAACTGAAATTACAATTGATAATACTAATTCTAAGTTCTAACTAAAGTATTGTAGTAACAATGATTAGAGATGTTACATACATACATACATACATACATACATACATACAATCACGCCTGTATCCCATAAAGGGGTAGGCAGAGCACATGAAACTACTAAAACTTCAGGGCCACTCTTGGCAAATAAGGGGTTAAAAGAAAACGAAACTGTGGCATTGCAGTGACAGGTTGCCAGCCTCTCGCCTACACCACAATTTAACCCATATCCCATAGTCGCCTTCTACGACACCCACGGGAAAAAAGGGGGTGGTGAAATTCTTAACCCCTCCTCTTTCTTTTCTTTTTTCTTTTTTTAGAAATGTATAAGGTCTCTAAATGTCGATATTCAACTAAAAACTACACATAATTATATAGAAAAGTACAAATACAAAAAAAAGAAGTCTAGTTAAGAGTAAGTAAGTCAAAAACACCTCTTAAGACGATACGGGTGGGGTCAATTCTCCATACAAACGCTCTCGACTATTTCCTCCCTGTTTTTTGAAGATAGAGCAATGATTTTTTTCAACACAGATTGTTATTATTTTTATCTGTGTCGGACCGTTTTGATTTTTTTGATATTGTGCTTTTTAAAGACTCTAGAGCCAATCAAAAATTTCCAAAAACGGCCTTTTTCATTGTGGCACAAAAAAAGGTGTTATACTCAAGATTGGTAACAATTAACCAAAAAAGCTAAACGGTCCGACATAGATTATTTCATTGTTATTCAGATTCTCAAATTTCGTTCCGATTGATTAAGTTTTGAATGAGGAAAGAGTCGAGAGCGGAACCTCGATTTTAAAGATTTTTTTGAAATATCTTTTGACTGAGTTGTTCTTAATGGACAATTTTTTTTTCGATAAATCTAGTTAATAACACTTGTATATTTAACTAAAATTCCCAAGTTGAAAGGGGGGCTCCTTCCCATTTTAGCATTTTCGCTACCGATAACATTAATGAACTCCGTCTTGAGCTTACCATGAAATTTGTCGCTCGTGTAAGGATTACACACTGTATTTATTGGTTATAGTGAATCTTTATTCTTCAATATACTTTTAAATTAGACATCGGACCAGATGGCTTATAAATAAGGCCATAAAAAGGTAAACTGTTCATCCTAAATGTAAAACAATTCAGTTTACAACCCGCCTCTTTAATTACTTTCTAAGATAAATGAAAATAGATTGACCCTTCTTTCTTATTAGGAGTTCGTTTTTTCCTGTTTTCCTAAGAAACTGGGCCAAAAGTTAATTATGTTTGTTAAAAAAAGGGATATTATTTCACTTATCTTAAAACACATTCAGAATTGTATGTTTTATTTAGCATTTTATTTTGTTAGAAATATAGAGCAATTGTTTTTTTTTACCTTTTGTAATATAGAAGTTCAAGACAGACTCTGGAGTATACATATCATCAGGGCCCGTCACTTTCATGCCGATTACATCAATTTGACGTCACGCTGCTTATAGGATGATTCAAATAGTTTTATTGTAATAATTAATCATTATTCATTAATCAATTTTTATCATGTACAAAATGACTTCAAAAGTAAGCTATTCATACGTGGAATAATTAATACCTACTTGATACGTGAAACGAAAAGGAAACAATTTGTTTTGTTTTAATAATTTATTGAAATATAGTAACAAACAATGTAAAATGAATGTAAAAAATAAACAAATAATTCAATTTACTTTTCACGTATCAAGTAAGAATTAATTATTTCACGTATGAATATATTAGTTTTGAAGTCATGATTTAAATGATTGATGAATAATGATTACTTAATTATTAAATAAAACTCTTGAATCATACTATATGCAGCCTGACGTCAAATTTATGTGACCGACATGAAAGTTACGTGCCCTGCATATCATATACACACGTGTACACAGCAACTTGTTAAGATTATGCAGTGTTTATATTGTCATTGCCGTGGCAAATGCCGGGATAACGCAAGGAGAGTGATGATGATATTGTCATTGTACCGGATGCGAGAGGCTGGCAACCTGTCACTGCAATATCACAATTTCGTTTTCTTTCAACCCCTCAATTGCCAAGAGTGGCACTGAAACTTGAGTATAATTGCGGGCTGTTACCTTCACGTAAAAACGTTACAAAAGTGATGCGTACATGCTAATTGCGGGCTGTTACCTTCACGTAAAAACGTTACAAAAGTGATGCGTACATGCTAATTGCGGGCTGTTACCTTCACGTAAAAACGTTACAAAAGTGATGCGTACTGCTAATTACGGGCTGTTACCTTCACGTAAGAAACGATGCGAGCTACTATCCTGGGTAGTCTCTGTCGTAATTTAAGAAAGCTAACATTTGCGAAACCGGTGAAGACCAGTTCGATTTGGCGGCAATGGACCACGTGCTTGACGTCGAGCCTCATCGGGAAGATCGCAGCTGCCTGCTTCACCAGCGCCGGGGACACCGCACCAGGAGCTATCGACTCGATCCAGCCAAGAACGATCACGATCAGGCCAGTCGTCCGCAACAGATCATATGTAACCGCGGACCCTACTCAGGCCGCGCAGCGCAGCCCGCTGAGCTCACCCGGTCCACGGAACCCGTGGAGCCGTAACGTCCTAGCAGGGGGACATATTATTAGACGAGGATATCCTCGATTTATCTACTGGGCCAAGCCTAAAAATCGGACACGCCTTTAAAAGGACGTTCCTTGTTGAAGGATTATAAAACATTTTAGCAGAAGAATACCTAATAAACAAATCGCTTCAACTTTGTCAGCACTCTTAGAGGCTACGGATTCAGCAAAGGACATTCAATGTGTCGTTGATAACACATTTCGCATTATATAAGCATGTGGTTATCATTTCGCAGAAAGAAAAAGGAGACAAATCGTTTGAGACTTTAACGTTTCCTGATTTTAAGGATACTTTAAAATACAGAATCAGACAAATAATTATTGGCAGGAGGAAAATCAGGACAAATACTACGTTAAATGTTCACAAAACTCATTTAATCCAGTATCTCAAGAGAATCGCAACAGCAGGTCGGATACGGGGCAGCTTCGTGCAGCAGCGTGGCGCGGCGCGGCGGCGCCCTGCGGCAGGGGCGAGTACAGCGCCCGCCGCCAGGCGCGGGAGCGCTCGCGCACGCCTCCTCGGAGACACCAGCGGAGACGATACGCCGGTCGCTTGCAGCACTTCACTTCACTAAAAATCCTGGTCAGATATCACCAATGATCCTGTTATTGTACCCACACGGGGTTGTAATATGCTATTTTTTAACTCATTGGCCACGATCCTCCTTCATCAGTGTATTTGAGATACAGAACAAGAAAAGCTTTTATTACAATATACCTATGTAATTATTTAATAACAAGCGTATACACAAACAAAAGCGCATTTTTTATTTCACTATGCCTATATAGCATATTTTTAATACTCAAATCCGATGATAGTAGGATATTTATCCTGGATTGAAAATCTTCACTTTATATGTGAAAACAACCTGTTTTAAAAAACGATGTTTATCGCACAATGACCACAGTCTATATCTACGGTAATCTGAATGATGCAAAATTATTATCGGATTCCCATTTACAAAGTACCTACATAGAAAGTAAATTTGACTCATGATAGTGTGGTTCTCTTCAAGTGTGTCGACCCGACGACGACTTCAATTAAATTAGAATTATTAAATTAAAGTTAAAATTCGAACTACTAAAATTACGTAGGTATGCCACTTAATTGTTAATTGTTCTGGGTTGTTGTATTCCAATGATTCCGAAGTTCCAAACATAGCATACTAATCTCTCTTACGTACCTTTTAATACGAAAAGTGTGTCTTATTTTTATTTAAATAATACCCTCCGTTTAGAAAAAACATCGATAAAAGTTGACAACACGTCAACGAGAAATTTAAATGTATCTAAATTGATAGTTTTAGTTAACTATTAAAGAGGGAACATATTCACCAGCATAGATTGCAAATTTCTAGAATTTGTATTTGATTCTATATGCATTTTTTTTTTATAACTACCCTTACAAAGTATAAACAAAATTAGAGATAATATCAATCCTTTTTAAACGATGATAATGGCAAATAACGTAACCTTGAAAAATGTTAAATGGTTATCTTGCATTTTTTTTGTGGTTGCACGTACACTAAATTACTTCTTTTTTTAACACGCTTTTATTTTACTTGATCAATCTCAAATTACAATGCAGCTATGTATATTAATAATGTCTTAAGAGTATTATACCTCTTGACAATAGATCTATACTTTGTCTCGTTGTAGCGAAATTATCTGTTTCTTAATTTAAACCTTTTTTGAGTACTACAGGATAGAGGGCTTACAACACTGGTATGCCCAAGAGTATGAGAAGCAGTCAGAAATGCTATGCCATAGTAATGTATTGAAATTGAAAAGAGCATTTTTGGCTCAGAATATTAATCTGATAGTTTTTAAAT
Organism: Leguminivora glycinivorella; assembly: GCF_023078275.1. NCBI lineage: Eukaryota > Metazoa > Arthropoda > Insecta > Lepidoptera > Tortricidae > Leguminivora > Leguminivora glycinivorella. The sequence goes on along the minus strand of NC_062973.1, from coordinate 24,999,291 downwards.
AAATAAACTATAGTGGGTACACTCTCTACACCACTCCAGACATATATTTGCATGTAAAAGACCAAGTAGCATTTAAACTTGCACACTACCAGATAATTATCACAGTAGTACATGATTCATACAAAAGAAATATATATATAAATATAATTATCCCATAATAATAAAAATTTATCATTGAATGTAAATTTCCATACCGGAAAAATATCCTGACATTTAGAAAATAGATAAGATGCGCTTATTTTATTTCCTTCCACTCGGTTTACTTAATATTAAAAATGCAAGGTACTTAGTTGGTCTAAATTAACCAACACGACCTTGTTTCTCATTATTTCAACAATAAATAGTCATTAGAATCCAGAAACTTTGACATGAAGTCGACAAATATTTAATTTGTTGCAATCTGATTCAGAGCAATCCACGGTTTTCACAAGACTAGGTATCTAGATTCTACATATTTGCTTCTAGATTATCAGGAAAGCACTATTGGAGAGGTTATTAACCTCGGGGACTGAAGAAGTAAAACGCATTTAACCTTAATAATTAGCAATATGTATTTTTTTTTTCTACAAAAGCAAGGGATATGCTTACGAAAAGAAAAACAATAATACATACTTAGATCTGTAGATACTGGTCTTCGGTATGAGAAATTTGAATTAAGAACCAAGTATGGCATTATATAATAAATGTACACATTTGTGTATAAATACGCCATATAATGTTATCATGACTACAAGTAAGAGCCCTTCATGGCGGATAATATAAGCATTTTAAGAACATGTTTTAATTTGCGACTTAAGGTACATAAGTATAATTTGACCTGAGGCCTCAGCATTGTGTTTAACTATCTGGCTCATAATGAAATCTGAATCTAAAAACACTTCCCAAAAAGATACTTATCCTGTTAGCTTCGTGTACAGATTCTTACGTTGCATAAAACTAATATTGATTAGAATTGTGCTTTGGAAATATTTGCAAAAGCACAAATCGAAGACCTCTATCAAATATAGGTAAGGTATATAACAACTTCTTTTTAAAACAGAAATCCTGAAATGTATTTAGCTTGACGTATACAAACCATGTACTTATGTAAATAAAACTTCCTCATTTAGAAAAAATACTAATTTATTAATCAGCTATTAAGTATAATCATAAAGTTATCAATAAATCATCCTCCTTGCGTTATTCCGGCATTTGCCACGGTTCATGGGAGCCTGGGATTCGATTTGACAACAAATCCCAAGATCATCACAAACTGTCATTTGTTTAATGTGTCATAAACTTCATAATTATAGTCATCCTTGCCATGTGCAAGACTGGTGCTAGCCCTCATTTTGTGGGCTTTTCCATATCGTCGTTGTATGGTATCAAATTATCTCCAACGTCCGCCGACTCCGCCGATGTCATTAATATTATATATAAAAATCAGCACCACTAAGTCCTGGTCACACACACAACACACGTTGCCAAAATAGTAACATACAAAAATATTCACTGCCACTAGCACTATACTTCCGGCCACTTCGAAATACAACAAATAGGCTGTTAGCCTAGATGATAAACGAAAAATAGCAAGTGGGAGTGTATCTTCTTCTGTTTTTGCTGATTTACAATAAAGAATTGTAATTGCTTAAATCAGTTTAGTTTCAAGTGCTCTGCCTCCCCATTTATAGGATACAGGCGTGATTATATGTAGTATGTCAATTAGAGTTTTTCTACAACTTAAAAAAATATGTATAGTCTTTCACATTTTCCCATTGAATTATCATTAAACACTTGCAGCTAAGCTTGTCGCTTAGGCACTGATCCCACTTTGGTGGGAGCGAGTAAGCGATAAACTTTCTACAATAGAAAGGAACAAAAAATAGTCGCTCCCGTTTCAATAAAAGAGACGTGGTAATAGCGCGAGCAAGTTATTATATAGTTCGTCGCCGAGCGATGAACTAGGTATCAATCGCTCGCTCTCTCTTTTATTTACACGAGAGCTATACTATCTTTTGTTCGTTTCTCTCGCCGATAGCTCATCGCTTACTCGATTTTGATGAGACCAGGGGGCCGATTTTTGAGTCTCACTGTCACTAAAATACCAGTTGAAAACGGTGAATTGCCTATTATTTTCAGTGACAATGTTCTGAATTCGAACGCCGTGAGACTCAAAAATCGGCCCCCAGTGCCTATAGCTCCCGTCCGCGCCATTTGTAAAAAAATCACGTCCTTAGGGATCAACTTTTTGCTGGCATCGAGGATTTACACTTACAAATCCAATGGTGATATAGATGAATGTATTTTATAGGTACTCTAACGAGGAAATGAATAGAGTTCTATATTCCTTATTCTTTATCTACATAAACTCACTCCTCTATTGTCAAAAGGGGAAGTCAGATCAGAAAAATCCAATTTAACCAATATATTCTGTGATCAAATATATTAGTACAGCGGGGCAAATCTCGACTGGGCGGAAAATGTAACTGGTCCATTTTTCCGTGTTTTACAATGTTTTCATTATTATATAGAGTGTCCACCGGTTATGTATGGTAAGCGTGTTCAGTGGGTACATGTAGACTTCAACATCATAATGTAATAATGGAAAAAATTGATCAGTTACAATTGCCCCCCAGTCGAGATTTACATTCAGTGTCTTCGTCTCTATACAACAGTCAACTTCTACTTACAATCTCACCCAGTTTTTATCAATCTGATGCCTAATCATAAATTCAGTTTTTCTGACATTCTGAATATTAATTCTTGTTTATTTCTATACATGTAAATGCTTGAAAAAAAGACGCAACAAACGCTTAGGAAATGAAAATACCAGGCAAGCAAGCATGATCGCGCGATAAATGATAAAACATCATTCCGTCCCTATCGCACTATTTGTAAGTGCGATAGGGAGTGCTATTTGTAAATTTTAAAACGTCAAAGTCATAAAAAGGAACAAGTTGTATTTTTGAGACAAAAACATTCAACGTGAACCAAAATGTAAAATGCAAAAGCCTCTCAGAACCACTAAAACAAAGCTTTTGGTACAAAATGTACTACAAATTAAGTTTAATCTTCAAACGGCTCTGTACCTTTCCGTTACTTGAAAACAAGGAAAATAAATATTTCAATTGAAGATTTTGAGGACTGTATCGTATTAAATGAGTTCTTAGAAACGAAAAGATAATATAATTACAGATTAAACGAAATAGAAACATGGAGTTGGAGACAAGGAAAAACAAGAATAAATAGGTTTCTATGATGAAAAAGCCTTTTAAAGGCAAAAAAACTCCACGCTTTACTAGAATTATACACCCTGTTTTTATTGAATTCCGTTAACTTTAAGGGAGGGTTCATTAGATAAAATACAATTAATTTCTCTAAGAAACTAGCGTCTTAACTCTTACGGTTATCGAGTTATTGAAATAGATACCATACACGAAAAAAAAAACGGCAAGGCCCACTGGTGGCCGAGCCGGGAATCGAAGGCGCGGACGGGCGTGTGGTCTAGTGGTAAAAACGTTAGCCGCGTAAGCTGAGACCCGGGTTCGATTCCCGGCTCGGCCGCCAGTGGGCCTTGCCGTTTTTTCTTTCGTGTATGGTATATATTTCAATTTAACTAAAAGTGTTTTAACGGTAAACAAAAAAACACGGTGTAGATATAAATATTTTCAATATGTATAATTATATGTTTTATTATTAAGTCTGCTTTTTTAGGGTTCCGTACCAAAAAGGTACAAACAGGAACCCTTATGGTGCGACTCTGTCCGTCTGTCACATTCCTAAATATCTCGAGAACTACTAATGCTATCAACTTGAAATTTGGAATAGTTATGAACATTGTAAACCTCTACAAATAGAAAGTATAATTTTTTTTAATTTATGAATTTTAATTGTAGAAAATGGCCAAAATGAATGGGGGGCAAACTGTAAATTTCAAGTTACTAGATCAAGTGGGATATCGTTAGAAAGAGCGCAAATTGAACGTAAATAAACTATTTTTTATTTTATTTTTTGTTGTGGAAAAAAAAGAATTTTGAAGGAAAATGTAAAAAAAAAATACCGTTCCCCCCCCCTTATCTTCGAAGTTTACCAACTAAAAATTATGAAAATTTTAGGAAACATTGGTTTTATGCTAAATATTACAGGAAAAATATAATCGTGTTTGTATCTTGGAAACTTTTTTTTTAATTCACAAAAAACTTTTCATATTTTTACTTTCAAGTTACCCACCCTTGCGAATGTATATCGTACTTCAAATTAATACGAGATGTTACGTAAACCGTCTTCTTTCCAATAAAGTAAAAACTGTTTAAATTGGTTAACATTATAAAGAATTATCCCTGAAAAACCAACATAGTATACAGGTCGCGCAAATTAGTTAGCGAATTCACGAAGAGATGGCGCTATACACAATAATGCTCATTAGTACCTATACTTTTTGACTTCTAGTCAAGTCATTAGAGTTATATGAAAACATGAGATTATTTTAACTAGGTAGTTTGAAAGAAAGTTTGTACGGGACCCTCGGTGGGCGAGTCCGACTCGCACTTGGCCGGTTTTTTTTTTATGGACTTGAGGGCGGTGTAAAGTCTGCTTTTAATGATTTAGAATTGTATTATTTTCAACTATCTCATAATTTATTTGTAATGTGTGTAGGCACGTTCCGTGGTTTCACTCGATATGGCCCTGACGGAAGATCAGTGTTGGCCCTCTCAGGCTAACACCATGTTGTCACGACCATTTCGTGGCAAATATGTACCTAACTACCTACTTAATTTTTTGTAATGATTTGTAAATCATTTTCTATCGTTTTTTTCTGTACGTGTACCTTTATTTCTTTTATAAAATATTTATATTTCATTTCTTTACATGTAAAATGGTGCAATAAAAAATATTTACTTACTATTTCTATTTCTATAACATTGCAGTGCAAAAGAACACAGATATCGACGGGGAAAATAGGTGAAAATCATAACCGATAATTTCAAAAACAATATACCTCTGGGTGGGACAAAGTAACGTAAACATCAAAAACTCGCAGTCGGCGCTCTGTCGTTGTCCTAATAGGCGAGACGACTAAAAAAACTAATTAGTCCGTCAGTTAGATTATGAAAGAATTTTAGACACGTATTTTTTCCTTTTTTCTCGTAAACGAAAAATGACGACGGTACAGTGCGTTGAAGTTTCGCGTTACGTCACGCCTAGGTACAATTTTGATTTAGAAGTGACGTCACAAGCCCCCACTCCGGAACTTTGATGCTCTATATCTTTGTATTCTATAATATGTGTTCAGTATTTTTGGACGATTTAACTGACGGACTAAACAGAATGCCATTTTTTTATGTAGTCGTCATCCCTATTCTATTGTACCTCACCCTGAATATAATTCCATTGTTTATTCAAATTCTATGCAACATAAATAAACATGTTAATGGAATATGTATAACGTCTCTCGTAAGAGACAGGTATTTTATTTAATCCTTTTAAATAAATTACATTAAAATTTGTAGTTTAACATAAACAAATTTTCCAAGTAAATCGGCATTGTAATATTTATAAGTTATAACATACATATCAATATTGATTTTCTTTCAACCCCTTATTTTTGTTTCACGTGCTCTACTTACCCCTTTATTGAATACAACCGTAAGTGTATGTACCTATGTAGGTATAGCATATCTAATTTAACACTTTATATTTAATCCTTAAAAAAAAGTTGTTTGAAATAAACAAATTATCCAAGTATTCTAACGTTTTTGTGTTTTCTCCAAAGAAACTAATTTATTAAAGAAACTTTAATAATGATGTAATGAATTTTGATATTATCAAAGCAATGGAGTTAGTTAGCTTAAAGTCGGACAAATTCTACGAAACAGGCTTCAAAGTAAAATGAAATTTTGTCATTGCTATATTATTACAATAACTCTGGGATCTAAGTACCAATATGATGCTACTAAGAACTTTCTGTGTTTTATTCGTCTTGATTAATTTTGATATGGATTTAATAAATGGGGCTTAGTTTCGTAAATAGGTAGAATAGGCTACTTGACCCTTTTTTAAAGTTTGTCTTATATTATTAGTTACTGTCCAATTGGCTGAAAAAAAATCAGTGACTTTCTGTGAATGAAGTCATTCAGTGCAAAAACAACAGTTTCTGACACTTTAAGTACGAGGCATTATGTCAGTGATTGATTTGACTTGAATTATATGACGTCACTACATGGCCGACAGCGTTTTTGGTGGCTAAATTAAAAAAAAATCACATACATTTTTGAAATAAAAATACGTGGTCATCGTACACATTTAATACCCAAAATCATCAAATATTGGTTTCTTATGTCAAATACTCCAGAAAACAACAAGTTACCCTCATCTGGCAGAATAATTTTAGTCCGAAACACACTTCGCATAACATGTTTCGCAGAAACACTTTCGGTCGAATGGTAATTTTGCAGAAAACTTAGTTGGCATTATTACTACCACGCATAAGACACATTTGGCAGAATATTGTTTTACAGAACATTACTTTGGTCGACTTTGATTTAGCATAATTGTATGTACCATAATAATCTTATAGCATAATATTACATTAGCAGAATTATTACTCGCTATCAAAAAAGAAAATCTGCCTCAGAGTCACCGTTAGGTACGACGACGAGCGAAGCGAGGAGGAGTGTTAGGTATCTTGTATCCCCAACACTTCCAACTCGCTATCAAATAGCAAATTGCAACTTTATGTCGCCTAAATATTATGCACATATATTATCTGCAAATGTATTGTTCGACTAGAAGACTATTATGCTCATCAACATTATGACAACAGACGATTCGGTATTATAAAAATCTGCGAAATGATTTGTGCCAAAGCATATTCTGCGTAAGGTGTTTCTGCCAAACTTGACTTCTGCCAAGAACTATTATACGTATCAAATATACTTATGCGTAAAAAGTTTCTGCCAGATAATAGTGAACCAAAGCAATCATTTATTGTGCCAAATTAGACATGAGTCTAGTAGCCTATAGAATAGGATAGAATAAACTTTTATTTGCGAACACAGGCAAGACAAAATACACATAATAACAACAAGACAAATAATGAACTGCCACGAAATGGCCTCACCTCAGCGTGTTGCTGGTGACTTCCAGCGCTGACAGATCTGAAATGACACAAAATTAATATAGCGGGACACACATAGATTGACCCAAAATAAAGCATATATTATATTATTTATAATAACCACAAAATTAAATTTTTGAAAAAACCCCCGACCGCAACATAGTGGACCGATTTTCATGAAAACATAGCTAAGAACACTCCCGACTAACTCAGCTTTCAAACAAAAAAAAACTAAATCGAAATCGGTTCATCCGTTCGGGAGCTACGATGCCACAGACAGACACACATACAGACAGACAGACAAGTCATACTTATAACACCTCGTCGTTTTTGCGTCGGGGGTTAAAAATAACTATAATTATATAGAGGTAGCATCATTTAGTTCGTTTTGCTTACAATTAATAAAACCGCATTATACTCGTGATCTGTGACCTGTGACTGTAACCAAATACTATATACTATAATACGTGCAGCTTCTGACGTTTCCCATACAATTGAGCGGCAACAATTTTACTAGCGTCATCTAGCGATTCGAGTTGATCAAAGTAGTTGTTCAGACTTTTATTTGAGTAAATTAAAATAGAAAATGCTATTACTTGATCTACTTTAACATTTTTAGACGGAATAAAACAAAAAAATAAGAATTTGTATTTTTTTTTAATTTTATGCTGTATGAAACTAAACTATTTTGATCAACTCATGCCGCTAGGAGCGCTAGTGTGCCTGTTGCCAACTTTGGCACCGAGCTGCACGTATTAACTCGTAGAGTTTACATAGTATTTGCTGTAACTTAGGTTATTAATTCATGGTAACTAAATAGAATGAAACATGCTAGCAAAAACTGTGCAGTACCTTGTGCAAATATTGCGGACACCAGCTTACACAGATCAACTTAGCCCCAAACTAAGCAAAGCTTGTACTATGGGTGCTAAGCGACGATATACATACTTAGTTAAATTATATACATACTAGCTTTTGTCTGCGGCTTCGCTCGCGTTAGAACGCGACGAAAAGTAGCCTATGTCACTCTCCATCCCTTCAAGTATCTCCACTTCAAAAGTCACGTCAATTCGTCGCTCCGTTTTGACGTGAAAGACGGACAAACAAACAGACACACACACTTTCCCATTAGTATTAGTATGCATAATATGTACATCCATGACTCAGGAACAAATATCTGTACTCATCACACAAATAAATGCCCTTACCGGGATTCGAACCCAGGACCGCGTACCTTACAATCTTGTTGAGTTTAACTTTTACCATTCATTTTTGAGTAGAGGTTGCAATACAAGGAATATAAATGACTATAATATCCCGAAGTCAACCTCCTTTTTGTCATAACTTCCCAGCAATATATCTCGTCCTTACATCCCATCCCCTTTCTTACAAATGGAAGAATCAAGTTTGTGAACTTATTCATCTGTCAAGGAAATAGTTATAGCATAACTCATTTCGATTGGTTTGAGGTGCGTTGGAGTAATTCACACTGTTTTTAATATTTTTCAAATACCATGTCATCTCCACGTAGGGTACAGGGGGAAGTCATATTCGGTTAGATAGATTGGATAATGCTTAGGAATTCCTGTACCTAGATAATGTCGAATATTATTCGACATTATCTAGTATATTAGTAGGATGTTATTATTAGTAGGATGAATATTTTTGTAGTAGTTTTAGTATTGTGTTGTATGTAATTGTTATATGCATGAATGAATATTCGACACAATGTTTATTGTTAAGAATAAATAAAATAAAATAAAATAAATAAAACGTAATTTTAACTTTAAAACTCCCGTGAGACTCAAACATATTTAAAAATATTTCAAGCGGGTTACTCACGTGTTAAGTCGATATAACGTTCGACATGTTTCGATCCATTCCGAGGATCTTTCTCAAGAGTAGCGACCCCGCCTCTACATGTCGAGAGCGCAACGCATACTACGGATCGAAACATGTCGAACGTTATAACACGTGAGTAACCCGCTTAAAATATTTTTAAATATTATTCAATGTATATCGGAGTTGATGATCATCCAGTCAACATATTACAGCCTTTATTAATATTATTATAAATCACACTCAAAATTTGCGTATTAAGCTAAAAAAAACCTTTACAACCAGATTTTTATATACTTAAAGGGATAATCCTATAAAAATAAGGTACGGTCTGTCTCAAGAAAGTGATTTTGGCCTCATTTTCTTTAAGCTTATTTTCTGCTGACTTATTTTCGTAATACAAAATACAATAAAGTAAAGAAGGGATGCAACTCAAATGCAGCTGACGCGGTGCTGACTGGCAATCGGCTAATATAAGAGTTGTGTTGTGGACTGTACCGCGCAGCTGACGTCCTCTTTTGTGACTGAGGCTGGAACTTGGTAAATGAAAATTTTGTTTTCAGGTTTTCAATCACGTATCTTTAATACCTATTTTTTTTTCTGTACAGATGGTGCTTTTTTTACGGACTAGTGCGAGAAGTGGTTAATTTCTTGTCAGATCGAAACTTCGGAGGTCTATCTGTACTGAAAAACGTCGTTCGATACACGTGCGAAAAGGAAATTCGTAATTCGTGTCGATTTAAAACACTCCCTTTTAGTCGTGTTTTTTTTTACGAAGCCTGCGCTGTGGATTTGGATGATGGTTTTGGATATAGAATAAATAATAATTTATCGCCGCTCGTTTCAAACTTCCTCTTTCTTCGCACTTGTATCAAAATGTACTATTTCAATACATGTGATGTTTTTGTCTCGCACTAATTCATAAAAGTAGTACATATCTTGTCCGGTCGAAACTTCAAAGGGCCATATTATTATATATACTGAAAAACATCGTGCGATACACGTGCGAAAATAGAATTAAAGTAACTCGTGCCGATTTAAAACACTCACTTCGGTCGTGTCTTAATTTATCGCCACCCGTTTCGAAATGTCCTATTTTCCGCACTTGTATCGTAATGTTCTACTATACCGTAATGTATTGTGTAACTAATGATAACCGCCTCCTTAAACTCAGGGGAAATAATATTTTGAACCTTTTCTCAATATTCGGGCTACACAAGTTTTGTAAGAAGTTTTCTGATTACTTGAAGCGTTGTTTTAGTGTTTTGTGTCGTCAAAAATAATCTTATTACTCGTGCGTGAGTCTGTTTGCTAACAAAAAATTTTATATCCTATTCTGGCATGTTTAGTTTCTAAATACAAATAAAATGTTGATACGTTACATGTTAGAAAACAAAACGTAAATACCTTTATCAGTTTTAAACCATTGTGACTAGTCTAACGATCGTAATTATATTTTAAAACATGTACTTTTTATTTCAAAGATCGTAGGTTTTTTAGCAGCCTTCCTAAAATACAGTAAGCTGCGTAAAGTGCATAGAGAATTTATCAATGAATTCATTCATAATTTTTCCATGCAATTTTGCAGTCCACTGTACGTACAAAGCATGCAGGTCAGCAGGTAGCGCTCACGAGTAGCGCCACGCACAAATAAATATTAGAGATGCAACGAATAGTTGTTTGGCCGGATACCGGATACCGAATATTCGGCCCAACCATCGGCAGAATATTCGGACAGTAGAATTTTACCTACAATTTAAGCAGGGAGCTGGCGCGTTGTGCAGGTTTTGACTTATTTCGTAGTGAACTTCGCGCGGAGTCCGGTTTTGTTTAAATGTTTTTTTTTATATAATAAACGGCTATGATTATAAATATTATAACCGTAACTGATTTTTTTAACATTTAATTTGTTTACCTCAAAATCATTCAATCAAAAATAGCACGGTATCCGGCCGGATAGTACGTCACTATCCGGTATCCGGCCGAATATTAAAATAAGGGCCGAATAGGCCGGATACCGAATAGTAACCGAGTATTTGGTGCATCTCTAATAAATATCTAAGTTAAATAAAATATACAAAAATATCATATACATATTCTTGCTAGATGACAACGTAGCCCCGCAAGACAAATCTATTTTGAGAACGATATCCACATCGAGGGCGGGTTATATAATATATCATTATATTGCGGCCGTAAAAGAGTTTGCTCATCTGATCATAATTAAATTAATATCCTTTTTATTTGGATAAACATAATATAAATTCAGTGCACGGTTTATTTATATTAAAGAGGGTGAAGGTAACTGCTGGTTGTTTTGATTTTAGAAATGGAAAGGTCATTTATCGGTCATCGTGTTGACCGGTCAGGCTCAGTCGGTAGTGACCCTGCCTGCTAAGCCGCGGTCCTCGGTTCGAATCCCGGTACGGGCATTTATTAGTGTGATGAGCACAGATATTTGTTTCCGAGTCATGTATGTTTTCTATGTATATAAGTATGTATTTATCTATTTAAGTATGTATATCGTCGCTTAGCACCCATAGTACAAGCTTTGCTTAGTTTGCGGCTACTGAGAGAAAATACAACCAGTTTTCATGTTCGTTCAACAAGTTTTTTGGTTAAAATAGCGCCTACGTGCTCTTTGGTTCAAACAACAAGCTATTTGTCATTTGAATCGGCAATATATTTGAATCAACAAGTCGATTTTATAAAAACAACCTGACACATATTGTTTTAAACATACGTTTGGCTGATTCAAACGGATAAACCGCAACAAGTCGAACTTGTTAAATTCACAATGCAAATTTCTCTCAGATAGGTATGTAAGGTGTCCCCAATATTTATTTATTTAATGATTTGGCCCAGTCATCACTTTAGCCACCAACAAATAATAGAACGGCATATTCTGCCTCCAGAGATAAAACAACACATTCTAAACCTTAGAGTAACAGTTACTCTCAGTTACTTTGGAGTAACTTAAAGGTACAAATCTATATTTAAGTTGCTTAAATAGATTTGTAACTATATTATAGGTTTGTAGTAACTTAAAGGTACAAATCTATACCTTTAAGTTACTCTTAAGTAACTGTACCTAATGAGAAGTTTTTTGTGAAGTTTTCAGTGTAACGGTTTGTTTACAGAGGGCTTACCGCGAACTATTCGCGAAGTTCTCCCCACAATTGACGTTTTCTACCAACGATAGACTGGCTGGACCCTCTTTTCTTTACGCGAAAACTCTTTATTTGGGGTTAAGCTAATGTCTAAAATAGGCCCTTAAGGCATTGTACCAAGGATACTGGCGACATTTCCTCGCTGTATCGCAATGCTGATACGTTGTGCGAGGAAGTCGCCAGCTCTTCGGTCACCAGTTACCTCAACCAAGTTAGTATTTTAGATATGTATATTTTTGTTATTTTAATTAAAGACAACTAAGTGATTAACTGAACGACATAGAAACGTTTAATGACGAACTCGGGACCAATCTTTGCAATTCTTTCTATCGAGCCGATTTCATGAAATCGTGTATCGAGTAGGTACGGCTATGTTCGTAGAAATATAATGAATGGTAGTAACATAATATAATTTACTTGGCTTACTAAAACTAATAGTTTGACTTAAAAAACTGCGCAAGTAACATCAATTTTGCGCAATTGGGTGTTGTCAGCCCTTTAACTGGTTATCCCAGTAACCAAACTCTCTATAAATAGGAACAGAGGCAAGCGGACAATGATACTTGCATCGAATGCAACAATGCGTCTCGAGAATCGACTCGTCACGCCGACCCAGTTACAATTGTTTATTGAATCTAACATTTTCAAGTCCCTGGTTTGAATCCTGGTACATTTTGAAGTAGGTATACGTGTTTAATTAATATCCACGACCGGTCTGGCCTAGCGGGTAATGACCCTGCCTGCTAAGCCGCGGTCCCGGGTTCGCATCCCGGTTAGGGCATTTATTTGTGTGATGAGCACAGATATTTATTCCTGAGTCATGGATGTTTTCTATGTATATAAGTAATATAAGTATTTTTATATTAAATATATCGTTGTCTGAGTACCCACATCACAAGCCTTCTTGAGCTTACCGTGGGAATCAGTCGATCTGTGTAAGAATGTCCTATAATTTATGTTGTTATTTATTTATTTATCATTTCCCCAGTGATAGGACATGAACAACTTGATGTTGCAGATGTCAATAAGCGATGAATGTAGAAGGAAGTAACGGGAGAGGAAAACCGAGGAAAAGGTGGATGGATTGTGTGAGAGTTGGTCCCGTAGCCGAATGGCATTTCTGCGACGCGAAACGCCACCGAAACGCCGCAGAAATGTAGGGTGGCTCTATCGCGCCAATACGCAAGAGCGATAGAGATAGATAGCTATCAAAGAGATATTACTGTGAGCGTTTCGTGAGCGTTTGTGCATTCAGATACGCACACTGACATTGTGTATGCAACGAAACCAAGTGAATGATGAGATGACGGATGATGGAGAGGTATGGAAGAGGAAGTCATGCAGTGCCGACCCTAAAATGACTGGAAAGGAGCAGGCGAATGATGACTTGCTCCACTATACTCGAACCACAGAACTAGGTTTAGATAGAAGAAACAAGTTCATCCTATTTGAATGGCGGCCGAGCGTGTCGGAATTTGTACTGAAGTTGTTACTTGCCTGTGATTTTAAATATGTCTCAGTCCCTTGAGTGTTCATAATTTTTGTGTTGTTGCAATTAAATATCACGTAGGTATTTTTAATGTTTTTGTTGACTTCAACTTACTAAAATTGACGCTCGAAAGCTGCAAACTGCGATTAAAGACGGACAACTCAGTGGATTTAACTGAGTTCATTTGACACGCTAAGTAGATACGTTTGCTTGGTCTATGGTATATTTATTATGACATCTGGGGGGTTACCATGACGTACTAAAGACGTTCAGTTTAGGTTGAGAGAAAGGGACACAGCTATAGCAGTTACATAGCTCCGTCCCTCTCTCTCAACCTAGCTTTAGGCTTTAGCACGTCATGGTAACCCCCCTGTGCTCGTATACCTAAAAAATAAACAACGAAATAATAGGTATATAATATTCCATATTAGCTAAGCTCAGCTTAGACAGAACTCTAATTAGAAAAATGATTCTCTGAAACAAATTGCTAAAATAAAAGGCTCATTTCTTATAATATTGTCTATTATGACTTAGATATAATTATGTAATGTAATGTAGATAATTTTATTCTAGTAGTCATCAAACTAAAATCAGTAAAAGAAAATCTCAAATTTACTCTTTTGATTACTCCCTCGGAGATAAAGCCTTGCAGATGACTTTTTTACGCCACGGAACGTATTTTCACGTCATCAAACGTATTTTACGTCATATAACAGTTTTTACGCCATGTAAAGGGGCTTTAAGGGTTATAGGCTACTGTTTATTACGTTAACGTTACGTATCGTGATTTGCCGTAAAACGTACGCAGGTTAAGTCCTTGACAATACATTAACGTGAATACGAGTTTTGCGGGTATAGTCAGTTATGTAATACAAAGTTGTTCGTTACTATACCATTTGAAAGAGGTATAGGTGAAAAACTTAAGACGATACGGTAGGGGTCAATTGAGAATTCTCCATACAAACGCTCTCGACTATTTCCTCCCTAGTTTTTGAAGATAGAGCAATGATTTTTTCAACACAGATTGTTATTATTTTTATCTGTGTCGGACCGTTTTGATTTTTTTGATATTATTATTTTTAAAAACGCTAGAGACAATCAAAAATTTCCAAAAACGGCCTTTTTCATTGTGGCGCAAAAAAAGGTGTGATACTCAAGATTGGTAACAATTAACCAAAAAAGCTAAACGGTCCGACATAGATTATTTCATTTTTATTCAGATTCTTAAATTTCGTTCCGATTGATTAAGTTTTGAAGGAGGAAAGAGTCGAGAGCGGAACCTCGATTTAAAAAAAAATTTGAAATATCTTTTGACTGAGTTGTTCTTAATGGACAATTTTTGTTCGATAAATCTAGTTAATAACGCTTGCATATTTAACTAAAATTCCCGGGTTAAAACGGGGGCTCCTTTCCATTTTAGCATTTTCGCTACAGTATCCTCTTAAGAAAGTCACCTGTTGTATGTGTGAGTGACGTGTTAGAATAGAAAACACATATTTAAAATTAGTAACACAAACAAAACAAACGCCTATTCGAACACGTCACTCACACATACAACAGGTGACTTTCTTAAGTTTTTCACGTATAAATACCTCTTTAGCACACTGAAAGCGGTATTTAGTTTAGTTACCAACCTGAAACTCTTAGGTTCATAGAGTACCTGGGGTGTGCAGCGCAGCAGCACAGGCCCCGTAACCGAAGGGCATTTCTCCGACGCAAAACGAAAAACCGTGAAAGGTTGTCTGGCTCTGTCGCGCCAATACGCAAGAGCGATAGAGATAGATATCTACTAGCGTTTCGTTTCGTGAGCGTTTGGTGAGCGTTTGTGCCATTCGGCTACGCACCCAAAATTTATAATATTACGTGAAATTCAAGAACAGCTTAAATGTAGCAGTTAGTCAGTAGTTCGATAAAAAGATAAACCAGTGATGAAACCAGTGTTTGATACTTTTACAAAGGTAATGAGTTATATTTATTCATCATTTTGTACTGTTTAGCTACAGTTGAGATGATTATATTGCTTGCTTTCAGAAAAAGAAGTTATTATTGAAAACAATATTTCCATGCAAGCCGTATGGTATTCAGCAAACCCAACGTAGAAGATTGTTCAAATTGATAAGGAATGAGGCAGTAACGAATCAACTGAATACCTACAGCAGCAGGCAGTACCAATTCATAGGCATTTTTGTTCCTCAATGCACAATACGTGTACCCATCCATAGTCACCATAACACCATATCTCGTGGGTATATATTATTAGAAGTGAACCAAAGGAGAAAACTTCAAAAAAATTATCCTATTACTGAAATAAAGTATATCATTCTGTGACTTTGTTTATTTTGTGATATTTTTGAGTAACAGGCTAGGCAGGAAACGAAAACTTAAAACCTAAAATTCAGCGTTTCCGTACATATCAAACATCAATTACAACGACATCGACATAACGACAAAGTCTAAGGTAAGGTATGGAACTTTTGAAGGCCATTATGTGATGTATATGAAGATTATAATTTGATACAAAAGTGAGAGCATAGTGAAAAGAATTTTGAAACAACTAAAAATTATATCCCATTTTAAGGCGGGGCACGTAGCCAAATGCACAAACGATAATGATAACATCGTTATCGTAGCTTAGCTATCTCTATCACTTTTCCGTATTGACGTGACAGAGCTAGGTATACTGAATTTCGATCGGCGTCTAGCGTCAACGATTGACATTTCAGCTAAGTCCTTGTGTCAAAATTGTCAAAGCTAATTTTTTTTAATTTATTGGGAGCATTGGCAACTTGGCCATCAGCTCAAACATACAATATTTAATACAACATACAAATAACAGGAATAACAATTACCATGTTAAACATAAAAGTAATAATTGCACATATTGAAATGCTAAACTTATGACTATTTAGTAACTACACAAAACAATGTTTTATGAATGAAAAGCAGTATTTTTGAACAATTACTAAATTATTTACAAAGCGCCAATAGTGTGCATAATAAATTCATAAATTACAGGGTATAATTTTGAATATTTTAAAAGAGCCTTCAAGTTGATTTCCCGGTTCTTTGCTTGGCTGGAAATCCCGGGAATTCCCGGTATTTTCGGTAGATACCGGTATTTCCCGGGAACACTCTAATAGGGATAGGGTTAGGGATAGGGATAGGGATAGGGATAGGGTTAGGGATAGGGATAGGGATAGGGTTAATCGGTCGGCAAGCGGTAATTGTAAGCGATAATGCGAGAAAGTACTTTTTACCCACCGACAATAGTGTCTTACATATCTACTCGTACCTACTACCTACCTACGCTGTGGTCGCTGTGTAACATTTCTACAATCATTGCAAGCATTTCTTTAAAGACAATAGTAATATGAGTAATCGAAAAAAACGCAGACAAACGTCTGCATAGAAACCTACGGATCCAAATGAAAAATTTATTTTTTGTACATGTTTGAATAAGGATTCTTTTATTACGCGGGCGAAGCCGCCGGCAAAAGCTAATTCTATATAAGGTGCTATGTACCCTTTTTCTGCAAATAAAATATTTCTATTTCTTTACTACTCGAGAACATCACAAATAAACAAAGTCAATTAATGAAATACTTTATTTTAGTAACAGGATTATTTTTTTGGAGTTGAGGTTCCTTCCTTTATTGGAGCACTTCTATACATATACCTGTAGAGATGGGTAGGGGTGAGTAAATACTGAGTATTTACCCGTAATTTACTCAAAGCACCGAGTAAATACTCGTATTTACTCATTTGGGTGAGTATAAACTGTTACCTAAAAATAATTTAAAAAATGAGATTTAAGTACTTAGTCGTGTTTATTTTAACTGTGTGGACATGTTTAAATGAGATTTATATTATTAGAAGCTTATGGGAGTCTTAGTTTGTCGAAAAAAGGTAATCTTTGTGAGAAAAAATAGTGATAATGTTTAGTTAGCAGTTTTGTTTTAAGAAAGCAGGTATTTACAGTAAAAGTATGAGACTTCAATGAAATTGATGTCCTAGATAACGGCATGACGTTCGGAAGTGATTGTTAATGTGGCACTTACGACCTTTTATTAAGGGTTTTCTAAAGAAAACTCAAAAATGGCTCAGCTGGTGACGTTTAAAGTACTAGTTTTGTGTTTTGTATTATATGGCCAATAATTTGACGGTTTCTGGATATTTTTCCAACAACGAATTCGAAAGTTATAAAGGTATAAACATTATTTCGGCCTTAATTATCGTTTTATTCCAAAACTGTTCATATTATTAAAAAACTTTTTTAGAAACATTCAATTAATTTTTAAAGACCTATCAGATGATGTATAACACACTGGTAATTTCTGAATTTTATTTTTGTGAAAAATAGTTACATGTATGGAGAGCACGTCTTTAAAATAAAATTAATTTAAATTTGATTACTTAACTTAGTAGTCGATAACAAAATACACCAATATTTCTAATTTGTATTTCCATTTCAGCACGCGAAATAGTTTATACCCATCAATTTGAGTAAAAACGAGTAAATACGGGTATTTTGAGTAAATACTGAGTATTTACTCGATATTTACTCTTGAGTATTTACTCACTACCCATCTCTATATACCTGTGATGATCATGGCCAATAATACCATTAAGTGCATCGCGGAACAAAAACACCTATAAATTGGTACTGCTTCCGAAGGTAATGAGTAGCGTATCTGCCACAGTGCCACAGTATTCATATTAATTGAACTATCTTCCATGTTGACTGAATACCATACGGGTTTGTTCGGAAATATTGATTTCAATAATAGCCTCCATCATCTTTCTGAAACCAAAAACTACTTTGAGCAATATAATCATCTCAACTGTAAATAGTACAAAATTATGGCAAAAAATAACTCATTACCTTATTTGATTTGTTCACTGGTTTATGATGAATTTCACGGAATATTATAAATTAATACAATATGTTAGTCATAATTTTATTTAAAACTGCAAAAATAATAGTGAAAATTCCGTGTGATTTTTGTATACTTAAGTTGACAGAAATGTCACGTCAGAATGACTTGGCCTATGGTTTGAGGCCTACTACCGAATACCCGTTATCGAAATGTGGACATGCGTCTCTTTTACTCTTATCAGTATGAAGTGAAAGAGGAAGAGTCCCTCAATGCGTATGTTTCAGAATTCGCAGTAGACCCTATATTGACAGATTTCGATAGGTAAATTTATGGAGATTAGAGGTAAGGAGCGAAAGCTTTAAGTATCAGAAGTGCACATATAAAAGAAAAGATAGTTGGCACTGGAATAGCAGGTACATAAGGGTTTGACAATCTCTTAGCCTTCTCGGTAGTGACCCCGCCTACGGAGCAAGAGGTCCCAGGTGCAAATCCTGATAAGAGCTTTTTTATTTTTTCTACTGCATAATATCTTTACCTGGATTATTTTATATTTTTACATACATACATACATACAATCACGCCAGTATCCCATGAAGGGGTAGGCAGAGCACATGAAACTACTCAAGTTCTAATGCCACTTTTGGCAAATAAGGGGTTGAATGAAAACGAAATCCTTAACCCGTCACTACACGGCATATTTTATAATTTTCATATCAAAAAATATTTTGTTTTGTTACAACTTTTCGAAATTTCATTCGCAAGACTTACAACATTACCTAAGAATCCTAAGATGGGGCAAACAATGTAAAAGGGCTTAAGTTGACATTTTTATTAATAAAACAATAATTAAACACAATTAAAATACACAAAATGAAAATTTAAAAAAAATCAAAAAGAACGCTGACAGGATCGAACCTGAGAACATCTGCATACGAAGTCAGCGCACTACCACGGGACTACATCTTGACTTGTTAGAATAGAACGTCTAATGTCATGTCACGTCGCTGATCATTGAGCAAGACATGAGAGATTTGTAACCTCAATTACAAGGCATCAGCCGGTCATTTTTGCGACTGTTCTACTTCGACAGATTTTCCTCCTTACCCTCTATTCTCCCTGGGTAAATTACATTTACTTATGATTTTAGTTCCATCGCGTAAACACCAGAGGCGTAGCATTCGTCTATAGTTCTTTCTCCGTTTATTCATAAACTTAGAAAGGGACAGAAGCAGCTTCTTTGGAGTGAAGTTAGGTACAATATAATGTAAACAAACGTAAACTCACTCACTTTCTAAGTAAAGTAATACGGCTCTCACTTGGGCAGCCCATTGTAACGGTACAGATTATTAATGAGTTACTAACGTAACAGATCGTAACAGTTGAATTGCCAAAATTCCTACCAACTTATGAAATAAAACTATGGAAACGGATTAAATCGCGTATAATGAATTTAAAATTTATACGCGATTTAATCCGTTTACATAGTTTTATTTCATGAGTAACTATCGCGGTAACCGAAGACAATATTTCCTACCAACTTAGTTTAAACTGGGACTTCCGGTTCAAGCGCCATCTTAGTGGTATCGCCTCGTGAAAAATTCCTTTTCCTTTTGCTCATTAATATTGTTTAAAGTGTAATATTTATAGATTATTATGCAGTAAACTAATGTGGTAGTGAGAAGCTGGTGTAGAATTAATCTTGAAACGCGGTTAGCCACTTTTTTGTCGTCAACGACCGGTAGTCGACGTGCTCTTGTAAATTCTGGCTATCAATTTACAAGTGCTAATTGACCGTACACTGTCGTAAATATAACGTAAGTCGTAATAATTCCCAATGGACTGAAGTCATTTATTTTTAAAAACTGAACTGAACTAGTTTAAACTGACTTTACTCTTTAGTTAAAATAATAATACAGTAGAATAGAATAGAATCATTTATCATCATCACCCTCCTTGCGTTATCCCGGCATTTGACACGGCTCATGGGAGCCTGGGGTCCGCTTGTACTACAAAAATATTGTAAAATACTTCAGCAGACAAGCATTAAAATTATTAGGTCTCAGCACAACCACCGAAACGCCAACGCATATCAGCAACATCTGTAGTGCCGGTAGTCAGGACCTATTGCTCTTGTCCTCGATGTTGGAACTATGCATTTCCAAAACACCAAATTAAAACTTTTCCTTACTATGCATCTATAAACTTCCTCGATATGCATATATTATGCATTCCATGCCAATGAACATTATTATTATCTTATAAAATTAATTTCTGTACATATTTAGTCAGAAAACGCCTTTTCTTCACCTCCAGAATTTTCCATCTTCCCATTCATTTGTTCTTTCTCTATCCAAATTCAAATTCCCCACCATAGAGGTAACTAGCCAAAAAGTTCTGAATAAACTAGATGAACGAAACCTTTATGATGAAACTATAAAATGGACTGAAAGTATAGGAATGTAATTTTATTAATTTAACTAGAACATAATATTATTTATTTATAAGAAAAAATAAAATCATAAAAGTAAAAAAAAATACATACCACGTTAGTAACACAGATACTCACTAGGTGTCGCTACGTGACAGGCTTTGACAGCTAATCCCAAGATTTGGCGTAGGCACTAGTTTTTATGAAAGCGACTTTCATCTGACCTTCCAACCCAACGGGTAACTAGGCCTTATTGGAATTAGTCCGGTTTCCTCACGATGTTTTCCTTCACCGAAAAGCGACTGGCAAATATCAAATGACATTTCGCACATAAGTTCAGAAAAACTCATTGGTACGAGCCGGGTTCGAACCCGCGACCGGATCGAAAGTCGCACGCTCTTACCGCTAGGCCACCAGGGCTACAAGTAGGTATTAGAACTTTATTCACCTCAATTCATGCTGACTGTACTCAGAAGCAAATCGGACCCTATGTAAATACGCGCTATCAAAGCCAACAAAAGCCTCGTCGATTATGTGTGCATAAGTTAATGTACGAACTACCTACTCGTTCCTCGTGTGTGAGGTTCCTATTCATTTAAGCTTGAAGCGTATAAGCGTGAAGGCAGAACCAGTACTACGCGTAGTAGATCCGACACAGCGCGGACGATGAGATCTAACCCAACGCGGACGACGAGACCACAGTATAATAAAGAGTATCTACTCATTTTTATATTAAAGGAAAAAATGGAAAAATTTACGCTTCCGTAGCTCAATTGGTAAGAGCATTGCACGGATTGCAAAAATGGTGCGGGTTCAAGTCCCGCCGGAAGCGTAAATTTTTCCATTTTTTCCTTTAATATAAAAATGTTTAGAATCGTTAGCAGACGTTTCTGCTTAATAAAAATTAATTTAGAGTATCTACTATCGTACAGTATGACCACTCCCGCTCCCCGCTGAAAATGTCGCCCACACCCTCTAGGTTACCTCACAGTTACCGTCTGTCAAAAACGCCAGCAGTCGACCTGGCCCCGTAGCCGAATGGCATTTCTCCGACGCCAAACGAAAGCGATACGCCGCTGGCTCTGTCGCGCCAATACGCAAGCGCGATAGAGATAGATATCTACTAGCGCTTCGTTTCGTGAGCGTTTCGTGAGCGATTGTGCCATTCGGCTAGCCACCCTGTCATATTTCACTCATACAAGCATAGTACGCGTTCACCTACTCGAGCTTAGACTGTGTGCTGGGAACGCGCCTCTTTCATATATTTGATCGCCAGTGTCCGAGGTGTGACGAGACGGACGAACGATGGCCAGTCAACGAACAACAATGAACAATTATCGGTATGCACATAATAAGCTACTCTAGTAAAGTGAAGTGGATGGCAATATTATAGAGCTCTGGGGCCAAAGCCCATAGAGAGATTGACAGAAGTATTGTCCCGCGGCAATGTCACATGAAGGGAAAGTACCTAAAAGATCACAGAGGATATTTTCTGTCAGGAAAAAGCGATCGATGATATGTATGACGCTTGAGTTGAGAGCAAAACATGCCGGTGTTATGTGACATGATTTCAACAACCTGATAAAAAAAAACCGACCAAGAGCGTGTCGGGCCACGCTCAGTGTAGGTTCCGTCATTAAAAATTTATACAGAGTTTTTCTCAAAAACTACTGAACCTATCAAGTTCAAAACAATTTTTGAAAGTCTATAAAGTTCTATTCTTGTGATTTTGATCAACATTTTTTAAACGACATGGTTCAAAAATAGAGGGGTATTTTGATTTTTATCACCCTTGAAAGATTTTTCGAAAATATCAATGTATTATCAAAAAATTCTTAGTTAAGTCTAAAGTGTGACAGACAACGTCAATGACAACAATAATGGCGTACATTGAAGCTAATATTTACTTTACATGTAGGGGGTACCCTAACAAAAATTTTTTTCCATTTTTTATTTTTAAAGTTGGCGTGATTGATATACATATTGGTACCAAATTTCAGCTTTCTAGTGCTTACGGTTACTGAGATTATCCGCGGACGGACGGACGGACGGACGGACGGACGGACGGACGGACGGACGGACGGACGGACGGACGGACGGACGGACAGACAGACATAGCGAAACTATAAGGGTTCCTAGTTGACTACGGAACCCTAAAAACACCTAAAATTCAATGCTTCGCCTTGTTACAGGCCCCACTCTATATACTTCAATTTAAAACTAAAACAATTCAAGAAGAGAATATTTTACACAGAGTTGGTATTTAAGATATTGTTTTCCAACAAATAACAATCTAATTATAGTAATTAGAAGGATTAAACCAAATCTTTTGAATACGAAAAGCTTTCAAGTCTCAAAACTGGATTTAAGTCTACTAAAGTCATTGAAGTTGATTTTAGATGTAAGTAGCAAGGTTTTTGGAATATAGAAGACAGGTAATTAGTTTATTATAGCTTTTAGAAAATCCTTTTTAGAAAATTTAATCTTCTTTATCTTAATCACGTAGCAACAATCTTTTTTTGAGCTAATTAATATGAAAAAAAGAGGTTTATTTTCAAGAAGGTCAACTAAGATCAATCAATAGAATTAAGAGTAGGTACTTGAAATTTCTAATTCTCATAAGTATAAAAATAATAATCTAATGTCGCAAAAAAGCAATAAGCATGTAGCACGACTGATGGTAAGCATCACCTGTCGATAGATGAACTGTATCTGTGTTTTACCTACGATGAACAAAAACAGTCACACATCAAGAGTTAAATAACCATCTTGATATCTTACCTACATGATTGGTGAGGAGGTAGGGCATAGCGAATGATATTCCGCTTTGTGTGGTAGGGCACAGCACAGCGGATATCATCTCGCTCGAATCTAGAGCAGAAGCCAACTGGGGAAGTACCTCCGCCTTACAGAAGACCGCAGCCAAATAGCACTAGACGCTACTCATAGTGTTGTGTTGTTCCTGCCGGTGAGTAAGGCTGCCAGAGCTCAACGAGGGTGTGGTGTGCTTGTGACGGATCTACGGAACTAATTTGTTCCGTCTATTGTCCTTTGAGCCGTCAGCAACCCGAACCCGAATTCTGTTTTGCTGTGTACTTAACACAGCAAAAGGTAGTGTACAAGATTCTAATGGGGTAGCAACGCGCATGTAACACTCCAGTTGAGTTGCAGGGTTCATAGGTTACGGTGACCGCTTTCCATCAGCGGACCGTATGCTCGTTTGCCACCGACGTAGTATAAAAAAAAATTTACCTTCTCAATGTATTTACATACCTACGTACCTACATTCAGAAGCCTCAATCAGAGCTATGATTGGTTGCGATCGAGTCAGGACATTGGCAGTTTGCGCGCTGATTACGAGTCATTGCGGATCTGGCGGAAGCTGAGGTCGCGAGGGGCGGGATTCATTTACACAGGCTGGTGGCACAAATGGGATATATTACTATACTACGCCTGTGGTAAATCATTTGGTTTACCTGACTTTTTAACCCCCGAAACAGACAGAGAGACAGACAGACAGACAGACGGACGGACAGACGGACGGACGGACGGACGGACGGACGGACGGACGGGCGGACGGACGGACGGACGGACGGACGGACGGACGGACGGACGGACGGACGGACGGACGGACGGACGGACGGACGGACGGACGGACGGACGAGTGGTACTTTATTACCTAATTGTTATCCAGTAATTTGTGTTTTGATAATAATAATTTATCCATTACATTATGCTGTTAATTTATATCTTTTTAATTTAAGAAAGTTTGTAGTGCTATGTGTTGTTAAGTTTTTTCAAGGTGTTTATAACATAAAAAATAATTGACGTGATTTTTGGAAGTTTTAATTGTTGACTCGTCAGGTGGACTGTCGTATGCAAATTTAAGTTAATTCTGTGTGCGTAGCCGAATGCACAAACGCTCACGAAACGCTCACGATAATATCTCTTTCGGTGGCGTTTCGGTGGCGTTTCGCGTCGCAGAAATGTCATTCGGCTACGGGGCCTGATGACTGCGTTGCTGGTACAAATGGGATATTTTAAATACTACGTCTGTGGTAAATCATTCGTTCTGCCTGATTGTCGCGTGGAATAGACGATAAGTTAATTCTGATGACTGTATTCTTACCACGAATATCAAAAAATATATACCAATGTCTCGAGATTTCAAAAGTTTTGTGCTAGAAGTTTATAGGTTTTGATATTTTTTTAAGATAATTAATTTTATTCATATAACAGTAAGTATATAATAAAAACAATAAAGTAGGTCCTAAAATAAAACTACAAACTAAAACTAAAATTTAAACTTATAAATAACCTATAAATAAAAGATTTGCCCCAAATCGCCGTCCACCGGTAACGTGCCCAGAAGGCTGGCAGCATTGCCACGTGGTATGGCAATGCTGATCCGCTGTGCCAGATATGACCCAGCCCTCTGGTCACGTGTCAATTCGACAAGCTATAGTGTTTATATGTGTTTCAGAAGTTATTTAACCTCTGGCCCTGGGCCTAGGGGTAAATATGGTTTCTTTTTTCACGAGCGTATAATTTTATTTCATAATTCAACCGTAAGAAACAAGCAAACTTTTGTTTTGATTGATAATAATCACTGATATATGTCGATGATTGCCAAAGCCCAATAAATGTAGAATAAATATTGTTTATACAGCTCAAAATCGTACAGCTGCATCTAGTTGATTAATGAAAATGGAGTGCATATCAACAAGTTGCATCGACCTAATTAGATGCAAATGCACCGCTACAGATGCATGCGGCTAAGTCGGGCGAATTATGGTGAGTGCAGGCCGAATAGGCTAGTTTCCTACTAGTCAAATCAGCTTCTTTTTAAGAACTGTCAAAACGATTTGCTAATATGGAATTACTATGAAATACTGAGGAGTGACGTCACGGTCAATTCATTTACTTTATATCTTTCTCTTTGACTTATTAAATGGAAATTATGTTTAAACATAACCACTGTTCATATTTTTCTTCTAATTATGTGGTGCTTTATTTCGTGCACTGCATAAAATATTTTATTTTAAGTGTAGGAAACTAGCCTATTGCGGGCGATTATGTCAATGCAATTAATTATGATCATTTCCACAGTCAGACAGAAATTTTCTCTTTTTGCTGTCGCACCATTTATACATCTCGATTGCCATAGAGCGCTTATGGTCACAGAATAGAAGAAACAAGTTCATATATTTTCACCACACCAACTGGTAAAGGCTTTCTTTGCTATTCGAAAACTGATAGCAAAATTGCATTTTATCCACAAGGGGGCAAAGTAATTTCATACGAATTTTAACTCGATGTCTTAATCTGGCTGCTAGATTTTACCTATAAATGATGATTTTGAATCATAAATATTGAATAAATTGATAGATTTCATTTATTTTGATGTTTTATAGTCAGTATTTTGTTCGTGTTGGTGTGGTGAAAAATTTTGTGTTTCACTCGGTGGCAAAGTTTGTTTAACCTTCGTGCCTTGATACCCTCGCAACGCTCAAGATTCCACTTTTTGAATTCAATTTTGGAATCTTTCGCTTGCTCGGGTATCAATATTGACACGTGCGGTTAAACAACTACTTTGCCCCCTTGTAAAACAAATAACTATTGTATGGGGGCCGAGCGTGCCAGATTATGTACTGAAGTTGTTACTTGCCTGTGATTTTAAAAATATGTCTCAGGCCTTTGAGTGTTCATAATTTTTGTGTTGTTGCAATTTAATACCTATCACGCTTCAGGCAGTTTAAGGGTTCCGTACCTTAAAAAGGAAAAACGGAACCCTTATAGGATCACTCATGCGTCTGTCTGGCCGTCGTCACAGCCAATTTTCTCCGAAACTACTGAACCGATTGACTTAAAATTTGGCACGCATGTGTAAACCTGTGACCCAAAGACGGACATGTAATTTAAATTCTTCTTTTAAGGTGCCATATCCTAGCGGATGTCGGCGATCAAGTTTCAGTGCCAATCTTGGCAAATAAGGGGTTGAATATGGGTTAAATGAAAACGAAATTGTGACATTGCAGTGACAGGTTGCTGCCTACACCACAATTTAATATTAATTAAAAATATGTCTGCTTCTGTGCACCGTGTCCTAAGGTTTTCCAATTGAAGGCATGTTTACAAAAACAACATAACTAACATTTTTTGCGAATTTGAGTTTTTGGTATCATAGCATTCGTCTAAGCAGGATCTATACGTAGAGCAAAAGATAGTGTCCAAAAATGACCCCAATTGTCCACACTCAGTCCCCAAAAATATACCCATTTTGCAAAAACTACATATCTACATTGTTTTTTACAAAAAGAACATAACTGTATATCGTTCACGTAAAAAACTTAATTTTCAATAAAATATATACAAACTCTTTTTAATTTACGTAACGTTTTAGGTTACCTTGGGTTACTATTGATATAAGAAATAGGAAGAAAGTGCCCAAGAACATCAATTTAAAACGTGCTTATGTGTCTTCACTTCCCCTTAATCCTCACAAAGTAGGCGACTTGAGAAAATTGATGCAGTTTTTGGTCAAACCATCGAGCCATCAATTCTACCAATCAATTTTGTATAATACGTGTCAAGAATCGTCGTCTCTGGAGGTAGATAACGATGACAACAGCAGCGGATGTGAAGATTAAAGTAGATCCACTAGTTTAGTAAGATAAATGATAGAATACAAAACATAATTTCTATAGAAACTTGTTTTATTTTCTAACAAAAAGAACATAACTAACAAAATTTTACAAAAACAGCATAACTGACGAACTTATTTTTCATATTTTTTCCAAAAATAATTGTCTTTGAGATGTGTAATCGTGTGTTTCGGAACTAATGGCCACTTACTTAAATAACGTATATAACGTTTATGTCCAATAGCTAATAAGAAGACATTTAGTTTTTTTCGTTTCCTGTAAATTCATGTCTAGTGTAGTTATGTTGTTTTTGTAAACATGCCTTCAATTAATTCCTATACCTACACATAGGTACGACTTATCTTAAACAATTCTGACGGTTAAGAGCGAACTTCAAAACGTCATATCTACACATTTTACTTGTATGCCCTTCCAACGTTTGTAAAACAAAGCGCTTGTCGAGAATGATCTTCAAAAGGTCATATCTACCTATTTCACCAATATGGTCATATGACGTTTAGAAAACAAAAGTTGGCATTATTGAAAGTGAACTTCAAAAGGTCATATCTACCTACTAACTTGTAAACGTGTGTGACGTTTTAAAAACGAATATTTTAGTACAGTCGTAGGTACACCGAGAGATCGAGATACAAATTGAACATATTTTATGGCTTACAGTAACGCTCGCTCGTACTACCCGAGAGCTGATCGGCCGTTTTCGCGCGCTCTCGGTCCTAGTTCGGTTCTAGTTCGGTTGCGGACGGATCGCTTTGCTGTCATTGTCACTCTTCGGCTTCGCTCCCATTCTGTTGCGCACTCACACACGTGAGTGAACTAATGTACTAGAGAGCAGAATCATTCGGGAATAGTTCGGTCTAGTACAGTGGAAGAAATTGTCTTTTGTACTATTAGTAAATGTACTACACAAGCCTATTCGTTGTTGACGGAGCATGCAGCTGATGTTTGCGGAACAGGCTCATCCTGTATTAGACACGCAGTGTGCAGTGTGAAATCACAGCTCGGGTTCTGATATCCTCTCGCCTGGGCCTGAAAGGGTTTGAATCGCTTTCAGATTGAAATTGCATTTTGAGTTGGTAGATTCTAAATTGGAAGTTTGAGAATACTAGGTATTTCTCAAACTGTTTTCGAAAGAAAAGGGAGTAAAAATGAGGAATCCTCCCATACAACATTTTAATTTCGTGCTCTCCTCTATAATTAGTGATGTGCTGTTACCAGAAATTTACTCGATTGTGTAGGGAATATTTCCCGGGAAGTAACTTTCCTTGTACATATCGGGTCGATTACGGAATACAGCACAGTACACAAATAATTTTCTGACACCTTCAAAGGGAAGTCCTTTGGTATAATTATCATAGAATCATCATTATTAGCCAGCCATGTCGCTATCTAAATAAAACTTTAATACGGGTTCGAACCCCGGCGCACCGATGAGTTATTCGGAATTTATAGTCCGTTGCTTCTGGAAAGTTATGTATGAAAATGTTGGCATAATTAATGGAAGATTTTTTTTTATTGGGATATGTACATTACAGGTCGAAGTTATTTTTCATCAACCCTCCCCATCCCTCCCCCCTCTGCGTCACCCCTCTTCCCCCCTTAAATAGCCGAAAATGCGGTTTTTCGCGATTTCTGACAAAACCGTTGTAGATACAGAATAAGCGTGTAGGAAAAAAGTAATCCTTGATAAATTTACTACAAATCGTTCATTGACACTTTCGTTCTAGCACTTATAGGTTTCGCGTGATCCATCACGAAAGTTGGTCCTTTGCTGCAATTTTCTTTAGTTAATGTTAAGTTTTCTCCCAAATTGCTTACGAAATCTGTTTGATATTACTAAAATATTATAAACTGAAAATGAATTTCAGGGGGAAAAATCACTACCATGGGTGGGACTTGAACTCACGGCTACTGGATTGATACTCCAGGGCTCTACCAACAGCTACCAAAAGCTCATCCCCAGTCATAGATATACTATATAGATCAATGGTACTCCTAGCGACTACTATCGTGAAAATATTACGTCTTAAATAGTTATTGGAATTCCAAGACATATTGGAAATTCCACCCATGGTAGTGATTTTTCCCCCTTAATTTTATTTTAGTCATGAGTTACAATATTTCAGTTATATCAAACAAATTTCGACGATTTCGTATGCATTTTGGGCGAAAACTTAACATTCACTAAAGAAAATTGCAGCAAAGGACCAACTTTCGTGACGGATCACGCGTAAACTATAAGTGCTAGAACCAAAGTGTTTATGAATGATTTGTAGTAAATTTATTAAGGATTACTTCGTTCCCACGCGCTTTTTCTGTATCTTCAACAGTTTTGTCAGAAATCGAGAAAAACCGCATTTTCGGCACTTTAAGGGAGGGTAGAGGGGTGACGCAGAGGAGGGAGGAGTGGGGAGGGTTGATGAAAAATAACTTCGGTCTATAACGTACATATTTCAATTAAAAAAAACCTTCCATTAATTATGCGGTAATTTTAGCTAATTTCCCCCTACTATTATGTGTGAAATGTCATTTGATATTTGCCAGTGGCTTTTCGTTGAAGGAAAACATCGTGAGGAAACCGGACTTCAATAAGGTCTAGTTTACCCTTCGGGTTGGAAGGTCAGATGGCATTCGCTTTCGTAAAAACTAGTGCCTACCCCAAATCTTGGGATTAGTTGTCAAAGCGGACCCCAGGCTCCCATGAGCCCTAGCAAATGCCGGGATAACGCAACGCAAAGATTTGATGATGACTTAAATCCGGCGTTGGCTCAACAGGCAAATAGGAGACGTGCCAACTTGATTTCAATAGGTACAACTATTATACGTTTAATGTACATTGCTGAATGAGGCGTTGTGTTTGTCACGTCGGAGAGACATCACAAAGGAAACTTTGTCCGTTCCAGGTTGTCATTACAATTACTTATGAACGCAAGTGTCGAGGGCTCAGAAGGACCAATGTAATAAAATTGTATTGTACCTACAACAAAAACTTAGATTTTTAATTTCACCGAGAAAAACAAAGCTGATCAGCTGATAAGCTGACAGAATAAACAATTAATTATAAATCGTTGATACTCTTCAATGAAAATTGACATTGCAATGTAATTCGATACGACACACTAAATTAATGTTATTTTCTTGATTAAACTCTCTGTCTTTATAATATAAATATTTATTTACAAAGGATGTAAATTAATACATAAGGTCATTTAACTAATAAATAATCTATTTGTGTGGGAATTGGGTCGGTGGCTTAGAGGCGGGGTTGCGATCCTCGTTCCGGATCGTACCTGGTCCAACTAATTTCCCTTTCTGTACAGCGAGGTAACGCGGCCAGTGTCATGGGAACATTTGGGCCAGCTACGGTCCGGGGTGACACCATAGGGTGTAGTTTATAGTGTTTAAGTTTGACAAAGCCTGTTGCGGATTATTTCATTTGTATGTACCTATGTAGGTGACAAAGCCTGTAGCTGATTTGTTTTATGTCCACTTGACGAAGCCTGCGCTGCTGATCACGAACTATTTTTGTTGGGATGGTTTGTGGGTTTGGTTTTTTTTTTTAGTTTATTCAAGGTTTACCAACAATTATTTACACCAATGCTTTACATAAACTCACAACCGCAATATTCTAGAAAAGTGTAATAATCACTTACAGGCAAACTCCACATGTTATGACTTTGACTTTTGTTTATTGTATTTTTTTTAACCCTGAATAAATGATTACATCTATATTTAACTGACAATAGTGCTGTTACTTCCTACTCTTTGACCTTATACTGCATGGCGACCCTGACAAGATACGGTGCAAGAAGGCAGGATGCCGCTCATACTTCATCTCTCAAGGTGCGCTTTGCCGACTCTAACACTGCGCACGCTCGCTCTCGTCGTATTACAGCGTTTCTCGTTGTAATTTCCTATACCCAGGTGCTCACACAGCGCGGTACGTCGCAAGGTAATGACGTACTTCAACCAAGACAAACTAGGCTGACCAAAACGCGCGCACTGTCACGGCCGAAGCACGTCTGCCACGCAAGGCACCTCGCACGCGACGTACCTCGCTCTGTGTGGACCCGGCTTATTGCTAAATATGGTTAAAGTGTTCGCCACTCGTCGACTTGCGACGGGAACCAGCAGCCAGGGTGAATTGATAGAGCAACTACGTGCAACGTTAATAAATAGGCTTTGTGTTCGGTGGCACTCGATTTTGCTCGTTTTTCAATTCGTTCTGTGAAGGTTTTTCATAACTCAATACTGACAAACAGGTGATGTTTTGAATCGAACATGAAAGGATAAAAACCTGGGTTTTCACCTTTGTCGCAATCAACAATGTAGGGAATTTAGAAATAAAAGCAGAAAAAAAGGTTTCCTTCAAACTAATAAACAAAGGATGAAAAAGCTGGCATTTGTAAACTAGAGTTCACTGACCTGTCACGTAAAAGTAAAATATATATTTTTTTCTACTCGTCAACTTTAATCTGTCAATTAGGACACCACAGACTAAACTATAACTGCTGACTTTTTAGTGTTAGATAGTCTTTGACACTTAGTCAACTATAATATTTCATTACAGTTCACTTTTAGTTAACTGTAATAATTTAAAAAATAGTATAATATTTACTAATTTGCGATAACTACCTGGCAAATTTTTCTGCATCTGAAACACATTTTTTTTTATCTATCGCGTTATCAACCAATCAGAGACGGTTATTACAAACAATTGGTTGCCAGGTAATTCGATGTTGATACAACGATGCTATTAACATTAATGTTAACTTGAATGATGATATTTTTCGTCCATTGATGATGAAGATGATTTATAGTACTTTATGTTGTCAATAAATTGCCTAAAAACTCGAGCTTTGTATTATATCACGTCCAAGTAATTCGACTCGACCTTAAATAGTCTGGGCGTTTTTTTCATCATTCATTTTTTTTCGAAGAAAGTAAAAAAGCAGATAGTAGTATTTCATCACTTTTTGACAACTTGATCGTAAAGCTAGAGGACTAAAAAACTTGTCACAAATCGGACATACAATGTTCGGGATCGTAAAATCAAGCGGAGCTCGCGAAAAAACGACAAGTCAGTAAATTGAGTGTGGATGCTTGCGTGGCTTTCCTGTTCAACCCACATTCTGAACTAACCGCGGTATAACACAATTTTTGGCTAACCACAATTTAAATCAAACCTAACCTGACAGGGTAATTTGCGACCACAATCAACTTTGCATCACAGATGCATGGAAAACACTAGAAAAACTTGACTTTAAAGTACAATGACTACTAATGAAGGTTTTACATACTATAATCTAGAAAACTTGGCTTTAATTAAAAATCTCTCTTTTCGAGATATTTTTCATAGCGACGGCGTTCATTTGGATTCATAAAATGAGATACCAATTTGATACTATATATATTTGATACGGTCAATACGGTGCGCTAAGGAGACTTTGAAATGAATATCACGTTAGCATCATATTTTTAAACTCGAAATTAACCGGTGCGCGTAATTGGATTTTTCTGTGACTTTGTATAGTAATCTGTAATTTATAAGATCAATCAGCCCATACAATATCGGCTATGAGATTATTATAAATGGACTCACCATTTATAATTTAAACACACAGCGTCCGTAAAAAGTTTCTTTGTAAGGTGTTCCTTTGTTATCCATACTAATATTTGTAAATGGGAAAATGTGTGTGTCAGTTTGTTTGTCCGTCTTTCACGGCAAAACGGAGCGACAAATTGACGTGATTTTTTTAAGTGGAGATAGTTGAAGGAATGGACAGTGACATAGGCTACTTTTTGTCTCTTTCTAACGCGAGAAAGCCGCGGGCAAAAGCTAGTACATAATAATATACTCGCACAGCAATATTTGAAGTGTTTGGTATTTGGTAATTATAATTGTAAACAGGTCTGTACGTTTTGTTTATTAAAACAGGGACATAAATGACGGTGATGTGTGCAGTAAAACAAATAAATGTACATTGTTCGATTACAACCAGCGTTGTTTCACTTAATAGTTATACTCCTTTTATCCCACCCTATACAACTGTTTTGTTATTGATAAAAATACCACCAGTCACGTGACTGTGACTGACAAAAGTGTAGTTTGTGTTGTGTGGTCGCGATAAAAGTTTCCATTTGACCGGTACAAGTAACGAGTCCTTCTTTGGCTGAATGAAGGGGCTCTTTTCGTATTCATACGATGCGATGTGGTCTCATGTGGCGCAAGTGACAGAAAATGTAGATAATAGATAAGACTGTAAATACATATTCGCATCGCAAAATATCTGCTTCTGGATACCAGGTGCCGTAGCCGAATGGCATTTCTGCGACGCGAAACGAAAACGAAACGCCGCGAAAGGTGGTCTGGTAGTCAATACGCAAGAACGATAGAGATAGATATCAACGAGCGTTTCGTTTCGTGAGTGTTTGTGCCATTCTGCTACGTGCCCAGGCCCCGTAAAACATTTTCCGACGCCAAATGAAATTGAAACGTAGCGCTTGTCGCGCCAATACGCAAGAGCGATAGGGATAGATATCTACTAGCGTTTCGTTTCGTGAGCGTTTGTGCCATTCGGCTACGCACCCAGGGCTGACTATCATTTTACTCGGCGGATTTGCATTGCTAGGCCCCTTCTGGGCACCATACCAAACCAACATTGACCTAGGGCAATTTTTTTAATATTTTATCACCTGTTTTTCTGACTATTTAAAAACTCGAATCGGAGTGGGAGTTTCTTTCTTCAATACTTCAAACTCGAATTGGGGATCTGGATAGACCCCGATCAGCGATGGCATAGGAACGAACTGGACTGCCATATTTTTTCTTTTGGAGAAGGAATGGCCAGACACGGCTTTGAATATGAGAGAAGTGGAAAAATTGGGGGAGGCCTATTTAATATTTTGTTAAAGCAGTGGGACACGACAGGCTCCAAATAATAAACTGTGTGCTTAATAAAATAATAATATAGCCTTTGTACTGTTCTTTACTGTAATTACTGTGTTTTTTGTTTTTATCACCTGTTTTTCTAACTATTTAAATTATGGACATGGATTACTTATTTTTTAACAACGATAGATAGAAGATTTCTGCCGTCTCAAGGAGATAATGCTAAAATGGAAAAACCTTTTAATTTAGGAATAACTGTTATTAAAAAGTAAGTTTCAATTAAAAAAGCGAAAAAATCTTTGCGCCTCTGTTTTTTAAAATATCGGATAAATTCTGAATAAAAGACAAAGTTCGAACTTTTGTGTTTATTAATGTAGCAATAGGGCACATATTTTATGCTTTGTGAATAATTCGAATATCTATTTATTTAAATTAATTATTTAGAAAAAACTGTTTCTGCCTCGTAACATAAAATCGCCTTAAACATTTCACCCGCTTTTCCTATGACTTACAACTCGCTAACTCTTAGCTAAAGCTCGACCTAAAGATGAGCCGAGTATGAACAGAGTGTAATCTCACCACCAACAGGCACATGCTCAAAGGCACAAAAACTGCACTCAAAACTACCTCTCCCACAAGCAAAATAGATTTCAAAATCCCTTGACTCGTTCAGCCATTAGCGTTGCTTCAAGACTAAAATGTATGTTTTTTACTGAATAAAGGTTTTTGTAGGATATCAAATGTGGGGTTTGATTATGGTGTTGTGAAACAGATAGCCTTGTGGAGACGAAATGTGGTTAGGTGTGATGAGTGAATTTCGATGTTTTTTTATGAAATAGCTCTATACTTCGAAAATGAAAATGAAAATGCTCATATTACAACATATGAACGTCAAATTTTACTTTTTTATTTTTTTATTTAGCTACTCGATTTTATTTTTGTCTATAGGATCTTTTCAGTATAGGAGAAAAACGATTGGAATAGTATTTTATGGGTTACCCTCATCTGGCAGAATAATTTTGGTCAGAAACACACTTTGCATAACATGTTTCGCAGAAAAACTTTCGGTCGAATGGTAATTTTGCAGAAAACTTAGTAGTCATTATTACTACCACGCATACCACACATTTGACAGAATATTGTTTCACAGAACATTACTTTGGTCGACTTTGATTTAGCATAATTTTATGTACAATTCTAATCGTATGGCATGATATTACAAGAGCAGAATTATGACACGCTATCGAAAAAAATACTGTCACAGAGCCCCCGTCAGATACGACGAGGAGCGAAGCGAGGAGGAGTGTTAGGTATCTTGCATCCCCAACGCAACTTTATGCCGCCTAAATATTATGCACAAATAATATCTACGAAAGTACTATTCGACTAGAAGACTATTATACTCATCAACATTATACCAACGTACGATTCGGTATTATAAAAATCGGCGATATGATTTATGCCAAAGCAGATTCTGCGTAAGGTGTTTCTACCAAACGTGACTTCTGCCAAGAATTATTATGCAAATCAAATATATGATAAAAAAGTTTCTGCGAGATAATAGTGAACCGTATTTTATACAATCGTGGTATAATACAAAGCTTTTCAGTCGAGTACCATGTTTAGGCCACGAAGCTTTCTGAGTGGCCTAATAGTACGGTACGAGAGTGAAAAGC
Source organism: Leguminivora glycinivorella (assembly GCF_023078275.1). Lineage (NCBI taxonomy): Eukaryota > Metazoa > Arthropoda > Insecta > Lepidoptera > Tortricidae > Leguminivora > Leguminivora glycinivorella. The sequence goes on along the minus strand of NC_062973.1, from coordinate 24,963,162 downwards.
TTAGTTATATCACTATCGTATACAATACCTTTTCTATGAGTCATCATCTTCGTCATCAATGGACGAAAAATGTCATCATTCAAGTTAAAATTAATGTCAATAGCGTCGTTCAGCATTGTATCAACATCGAATTACTTGGCAACCAATGTTTGAAAAAACCGTCTCTGATTGGTCGATAACGCCATAAATTAAAAATAAATGTGTTTCAGATGCGGAAAAAACTGCCAGGTATCGAAAATTAGCATAGAATTTGTATGACGTTCTATTTTTGAATTTTTTTCAGTTAACTAAAGTGAAGTGTAATGAAATAGTTGACTATGGTCAGATTTAGGCGGCGTGCGAACTCGCATGCGATTTTAGTTACATTGCGGGATGTTGAGGTTACATACAATTTTGCACCGCCATCAAACACCGCAATGTAATAAAACTCGTACGCAATTACTCGTTCCGTCTAAATGGGCTCTTTGTGTCGAAGACTATCCAACACTGAAAAGTCAGCACGTATAGTTTAGTCTGTGGTGTCTGGTGTCCATTGACAGATTAAAGTTGACGAGTAGAAAAAGGTGTGAGTCTTTTACTTGTGTGTAAACAAGAATAGTACATTGTGCAACAAGGGAAGGAAGTTGAATATTACTAACGAGAAGCAAGTTAAATCGCGACGGCTTGCCGGAGCGATTTAAACACTCGAGTTAGTAATATTCATACTCCCCGAGTTACACACAATGTTTTTCATCACACTCGCAATGTAAAAAATATGTAAATAGATGTAAAAAAAGTTAAGTATGGTACAAGAAATTCCATTATTCCCTTGGGAGAACGATTTTTCTATCTCACGCTCCGCCTGCGTGCAATAGCACATTTAAAGTGCAGGTGTGATGAAAATGAATAAACTGATTAAAACGGTTGCAACGGCTTCAAATCAATAGTCCATTCTCTATTATTAAGGTTAGAAAAAAACGGTCTAGCGTGAATTGAAGCTCAATAGCACACGTTTTAAATCACACTTGTGAGGAAAGTAAAATAAATCCATTATCTACCTGATTTGAACATTAGATCCCAAAAGTGAAATTTTGTATTTTCAAATATCTACAAAGCTCTGTCCTAGCAAGTACAAGTATGATGAAAATTATAATATATTACCTACAACACTGAATGTAGGATTCTGTATCGCATCTGCATGTTTTAAGAGTTTTAGGAGAAAGTGTGACGCAATATACACCCTGTTTTTATTGAATTCCGTTAACTTTAAGGGATGGTTCTTTAGATCAAATACAATTAATTTCTCTAAGAAACTAGCGTCTTAACTCTTACGGTTATTGAGTTATTAAAAAAATTAAATAATTACTGAACACGTGTGTGACAGCCTTTACCACTTCCCAATATTTTTTGTTTGGACATGTGCCGTCAATCACTTGATACTAACTTGAAAAGTATTCTTAAGAGTCTCTCACACTAATTAATTCATTTATTACGTATAAAACGATGAAAAAGATTTTTTTGCGAATTTAACTAAAAGTGTTATAAAGAGTGGTTCCTTATAACAAACCTAACGACATGTAGAATTTAACGGAAAATAAAAAAAACACGGTGTGGATGATTGACGTGTTCTCTCTCGATCTTGATTACATATGTACTTCAAAATTCTCTAGAATTTTTTAATTTTGCACAGAAACAGGGTGAACCAAAATCGCTTTGACATTGTCTACTTGTTAGCGTTTGTAGCGGAACAGAAACCACATTTAAATTCAAAATGCATCGAGTACCCGCACCAATTAACTCTCCAATTTCCTTTATAACATAAACCCATATTAATTTTGATATTTATCGCCGTACGGCAAGCTCGCTTTTGCAACGATAAACTCTAGTAAGATACGAGATTTCCAAAGCTGCGGATTATTTGTGTACTCATACTTATGAAATTCTAATAACCTTCCAAGCAGCACATCTCACATAATGTCTCATTCAAATTCCAACTATAAGTAAACAAACTCTTAAGTTCATTTTTGAATTGCAGGAAAAAACGAAATACGACGTTATGGAGGGTATTTCGTACGAGTGGGAGCCTCGAGCGTGCAACGAATATAGCTGAGTGGATTCCCGTGTCTTGAAATCGATTCATAAATAATAATAAATCCGATAACAAGCACGACTCTGAATCCAATATTAGGTTTATTAAAATTTATGGGAATTATGACATCTATGTTCGCCCACTTCATTATCCTCCTTGCGTTATCCCGGAATTTGCAACGGCTCATGAGTGCCTGGGGTCCGCTATTGACAACTAATCCGAAGATTTGGCATAGGCTTTAGTTTTACAAGAGCAACTGCCATCTGACCTATCAATCTGAAGGGTAGCTAGGCCTTTGGAATTAGTCCGGTTTCCTCACAATGTTTTCCTTCACCAAAAACCGACTGTTAAATAATATCAAATGACATTTCGCACATACCTAAGTTCAGAACTCATTGATACGAGCCGGGGTTCGAACTTCGAACCCGCGCCTCCGGATCGAAAGTCGCACGCTCTTACCGATAGGCCACCAGCACCTTAAGTGAAGTTAGCATCCGAATTGAAGCGGCTGTGGTGACGTCGGTATTCACTTAGGGTCACTTGCACCACCGAAAATCGAGGGTTAACCTCGGGTGTATATGGAATTTGACAGTTGTTGACAGCCCACTAACCTTGAGTTAAGCGGGTGGTGCAAGAGGCCCTTAGGTACCTAGCTTGAAAACCTTGACGCAAAACGCCATTCCCGGAAGACCAGACCAAAGCCGTCCTACACTTATACATGTAACATTAGCTGGCCAGCTATAATGTGCTCCGTGTAATCGCACGTTTAAAACCAAGTTCAGTTTTGCGAGTCATTTAAGAGCCCACCAAAACCAAAACTCAGACTACATGGACTAACAAGGAGTCACCATAGCCGGATACGGTTTGGACGACGACGGCGAAAGTTACTACAACGACGAAAGTTACGACGAAAGTTACAGTTAACGCTGTCCAAAGTTGTAATAGGACTGTCACCGACTGGTTTGCCTGACCGCCGGTTATGGAAATAAAGTTACAACTTAATGGACTTAAAATTTCCAATAACCTGCGATGTGTAGGTACCTAACACAGACCACTTGCTTTGTATGCTTATTGAAAACGTTTCATAGGTAATTCACGTATTAAATGTCATCCATACACCCAACTTATTAAATGTAACTTCCACATATGCATGTCTGCCCTGTTTGCTTTTTTAAATAGGTTTTTTTTTCTCTGCATGCACTTTTAGAATTTCATGTCATTTGTATACCCATGTAAATTTAAAAAAAAAACGGCCACCATATTCCGTTTACATAAAGTCCTACAGTTAAATCTATTTTTTCGGTTGCGCCTAGTTTGGGGCCGACGGATATAACTTTAATGACAAAAGTGTAATTTGTGTTAAGTTCTGCATCTCGTATATACATCTGATATTTGACGTGTTTAAATCAATTTCAAATCGAAATTTATATATGATAGTATTTATTTAAGATTTGTATTTTTTTTAATTATGTGTATCGCATTATTTGTAATTAAATACGTACAATCTTTAAATAAATGCAACGTACTAATAAAAAGTGACCAAGGCCGCCAGTTGCTGGAATCGAACCTCAGCGTCCATGGCTTTCGCGGCAGGTGCCTGAGCCATTCGTCCACTTAGGTCACGGTGACTAGGACCGAACTTTCCCAAGTATAAGCATTTCTGTTAGCTTGTGCGCCCCCTGACCATCACATAGATTATTTTCTAACAATAATTTAATTTGTAACATATCTAAGAGATTACATAAAATGTTATTTATCTTATATATAGATACCTTAAACTTTCGTCATACATATCGGTGCTCATATGTTTTTGTTTCTTCATTCTTATGCCCACACTGATTGTTAATATTTAGTAATAATTAAAATTAAGTACCCTTCGAGCAAATCTGCTTTATTCCATTAGTGGAAACTGTTTTGGCTCACGCATTAGTCATGTTACTTATATAAAATTGGAAGCTTACCATTTTGTTTCCCACTAAAGATAATAAAATTAAATAAAAATAAAAATAAAAATTCTTATCACTATAATTATTATAATCGAATTCACTTTCTGCCTGATGATAGTTCTCATTATGACTTAAAAAATTTCGCCAATCCCGATATATTACCGTGAGTATATCGGTATTTACCTCATCCAAAACAGTTGAAGTTTAAAATAGACAATTTTAATTTAATAATGCGGAGTCTAGAAAAGGAAATCCTAGTTATAGTGCAAACGATAGAACAGCCTGTACAATTTTATGTCAAAGACAACTTACAATAATGGCAAGGGAAGCTTTTGATGTGAATGGATTGCTTTTCTTCGCACGCGCACGCACGCACGCACGCACGCACGCACGCGTATGCTCTTCTTCTTCTTCCTACTCTGACGGTTCCAACATGTTTTCTTATTGGTTTCAAATGTCTGTTCAGTAACCTTGCAGGCCTAATATCGTCATGTAATATCGTTCTAATATCGTATCTTTGATCATCATCCCAAATATAATTTAATTCTTGAATGAAACAACAGCGTACGGTAGCTGTCTATGGATTAACTCGGTTTGCTTTTTGTATGTTCAGATGTTCTCATCTATAAGGTCGCACTTATTAACTGATTCTCGTGTGTGAACAAATTCGAAATTTTTTGTCGATTTATCCAAGGATTTTATTATTCTAAATTTTGAACTACACAGATCAGAACTACAGGCAATATCTGTGGTATATCGACGAGACTAAAATTACTGTGAGAAGGCTGTGCTATTTGAACGGAGTCAATAATTAGTTTAAACCGAATTCAATTACCCACCGGCGGCCGCAGACTGCAAATAGCGCTTATTTCTGCTGAGACTCGCCAGTTTTTCCTATTTTTTTTTTCATTTCAGAAAAGTGTTTTTACAGCCAGATGCCTCAGAATAATCATTATAATTTCAGTTACAATCTACAAGCAGAATCAGTTGTGATATTGATCTAATGTTATTTATACCTAAATAAGTGATGGTCTACTTAGATTAACGCTGTCATGGTGTCCGATGTAACAACAGTGAGTCCAATACTCCTGCAGAAGAGCACGTCTTGTCGAGCGCAAAGACCCCGTTTTCGCGTTTTATTGTTTGAACATCTCGTAGAAATTCGTTATCAGTAAGACTACTGCAACAGACGTTGACTAACAGGCGTTGTCATTTCCTCAAGAGCGTTTTTAGTGAATCACCAATAACTTACCGCAAAGATGAACGTGAAACAGAACTATGTGTGCGATCTGTCCCTCGTCATGCGTATGCGTCTAATGTGTGGTCTCTACAACAAGCGTATCGTTCCCCCAAGATGGCGTCCCCTCGCTCGAGCATATTGTCTCTTGATAGCCGTTGTCCTACCCTGCTACACTATAGGTTTCATCCTTAGAGTATATCTTCATCATCCATTGTATTATCTGGTATACATACCCGGTGTTTTTCAATGACTGCTGATGTCTTGGCACACCTCAACAAAAGATACAGAAAAATACAGTGGAGACAAAACAAATGATTATAAATAGAGGCAGACAACAGGCGGTCTTATCGCTAAAGAGCAATCTCTACCAGACAACATAATATGGTTTAGCCCATTGGTTGACTGGTAGAGAATACCTTGAGGCATTAAGTCCGCCATTTGTACCTTGTTTTGTTGTGCAATAAAGATTAAATAAATAAATAATATATATTATAATAGGCATAATAGGTATAGGTACTTTGGTTCCACGGCAACTTTGCAGCACTGTTTTAAATATGAAATCTTCAATGTACATAATATCTACTAATTGGTTCCTACCTGGTGATTGTTCACCAACTCTTTTAAATATGAAATCTCTATTTGACGACCCTGCCTGCTAAGCCGCGGTCCTTGGTCCGAATCCCGGTAAGGGCATTTATTTGTATGATTAGCACAGATATTAGTTCGTGAGTCAAGGAGGTTTTCTATGTATATAAGTATTTGTATATTTTCTATATCGTTGTCCGAGTACCCACAATACAAGCCTTCTTGAGCTTATCGTGGAGCTCAGTCAATCTGTGTAGCAATGTCCTATAATATTTATTTATTAATATTTTTGTCACAATATGACTAATAATGGAGTGGTCTCAATCTTGCATGACGTAGGAAGATGGAAAAGGTGGGAAAATAAGGGCACTGAAAAGACCGATTTGTTAATTCCACACCTTAACTATATAGTATACTATCAGTGCATGATAAAAGTATTCAGACACGATCACCACTAGACAAGACTACTACATTTTACTACTAAAGAAATAAAAAAAGATTTCTTGAGGAATAAGAAAAGATCTGCTACACGCGCTGTCTTTGGACGCACGCCTCATTCTTGGCTTCTGCACCGCGCAAGTGATCACTTTCGCACAGACGATTTTTAGGAACAATTTTGGAATTATACTTAGTGCTGAAGTGCTCCTACTTTTCCGTTTGACCTTGTGTCTGTAATTATCAAAAAATAATCTTAATATGTGCCGAATCCCGTCTAAATTATAATCACAATAATAAGACCTCATTTGCTGAATCTGTGTGTGATCCATAGATAATATAATATTATTATAATTATCTGATATTATTATAGCGATCTGTCGCTCATCATGCGTGTGCGTCTGGTGTGTGGTCTCTACAATAATCGTCTGGTTCCCCCATGATGGCGACCCATCGCTCGAGCATACTGTCTATTAATAGCCCAACGGCTATTAATAGACAGTGTGCAGGACAACTCCTGACCTGCTATATGTTACGATTCATTCTTGGAATATACTTTCCTCATCCATTATATTACCTCCTCTACATACCTGGTCTTTTCCAATACATTGTAGCTAAAATCAGTTCTTTATTGACTGATGATGAATATATTTACAAGATGTTCACTGAAAATAAGTTGATTGACGTTACTTTGGACTCTCCATTAATCTATAACCGTCTGCAAAAACAAATTAAGCGGACATTTAGTTATGCGTTATGTTATTTTATTGCTTATTCAGGATTATGTTTATCAATGTTTTTCTATTTGAGCTCCCTAATGGTAGTTGTGAGCGTAACTATTCCTCTTTTAGTTTTTGAAATGCTTGTTGCGATTTCTTACTCGACAAAAATGTTAGTTATAGCGTTGTTTAATACTCGCCTGTTGGTCCTAAAATGGAGGTTGCAGAGATATGGATTCCGGACTTTAATACACAGACCACACGGATGGATGTGAAGCAACAAATAGCCCACTGAAGTTATTGGTAAGAAAAAAACTTTCCCAATGTGTTTTTGGTGGTTCCACTAATTGTTTTTCACCCTTTTCATTTTTTTTAGCTGTCCTTGGATCTGATCTGCGCTAATAACAGGATTATATCTATAATTCTAGCCTGCGTTTTTCATGAGGCGTGGAAAGTAAGTTTCGATTTCGGTATGAATTATTTATATTTATTATTTATTTATATGAGCCTAGAGTGTCCCACTGCTGGGCAAAGGCCTCCCTCTTCGCTCTCCACGTATCCCGGTCCTGACCCGTTTCCCACCAGTTCTCATCAAAAGCGTCAAGGTCATCTCGCCAACGTCGTCGAGGCTTTCCGCGACCCCGGGTTCGATTTGGTGGGACCCAATTGGTTGTCGCTTTAGCCCACATGTCATCCGGCATACGACAAACGTGCCCTGCCCAGTCCCACTTAAGCTTGGCGGCTGTTTCAGCCACGTCAGTTATCCGTGTTTTGGAGCGTAGTACAGTGTTTCTGATGCGATCGGTCAACTTCACGCCGAGTATACTACGCTCCATGGCACGCTGACAGACCTTGAGGGCGGATTTCTGAACTTTTGTCAAAGACCAAGTCTGTGCTCCGTAGGTCAGGATGGGGAGAATGCACATGTCCATGAGCTTTCTTTTTAAAGATATCGGGAAGTCACCCTTCATTTGCTCTTTCATGGACCAATTCTTTGACATGTTCATCATTAATCCCACCTCAAGGCTTGCACTGCTTAGATCTTGTAGCATGGTGCCGAGTTCCGTAGCTGAAGACGAAAACAAAACTATGTCGTCGGCGAAACGGAGATTTGTTAATCGCCGTCCACCGACGTCGATACCTCCGTTCTCCCATCCAGGCTCCAGTTTTCTAAATATTTGTTCGAGGGTACTGGTAAACAACTTGGGCGATAGCGGGTCACCCTGCTTGACTCCCTTTTCGATATTAAATGAAGGTCCGGAAGAGTGTAGTTTTATGCAGGCTGTACTTGAGGCATAGATATTATAGATGAGATGTATGTATGTCGGTTCTATATCCTGTTCTTGCAGTGCAGTAAATATTGATGAATGGCTTATGCTATCAAAAGCTTTGGAAAAATCAACAAAGGCCAGATACAAAGGGATTTTATATTCTATGAACTTTTCAATGATTTGGTTTATTGTTTGTAAATGATCCGTGGTAGAAAGACCAGGCCGAAATCCGGCCTGTTCGGGAGGTTGGTGTTTGTCTAATTTTCCAGCAATGCGACGCTCTATTATTTTTATGAAGGTTTTGTAAAGGTGTGAAATGAGGCTAATGGGTCTGTAGTTATTGATATGAATACAAAAAATATATTTTTTTATGTAAATGTAGATGTAAGTTCTGACCCTTTAGCACAATTTGCCTTGTGGCGCGCGAGTACATACATCAAGCGCGGTTTCAAGTATGGACTCGCGCGCGACAAGGCAAGTTGTACTAGAGGGTCAAGTCTTTCATCGTTTCATGGATAGTCTTGTATCGTTGATCGCTATAGTGAACATAATGTACATAGTTACAATTTATATTAAATTTATATTAAATTTATAGACCTTATAAATATTCGTCCCGTGCACGCCCCGTCGAACGCAACGCTCCGAGCGTCGACTCAGGTCGTCGATTAAGACCTGTGACTGATCAATGATAATTGATAACTTATTATTGAGTATCTTCTTCCTTCTACCCTTATCCGTTACGCCCCAGCCGCGACATTGAACTAAGCACGACAGCGGTGAGCGGCAGCGCCGGCAGCCATACGTGCGAATGAAAAGTCCCATCGCTGTGTCTCCCTCCAATGTATGGCCGCCGCTCACCGCTGTCGCGCATACACCAATGTCGTGGCTGAGCCGTTATGTGGGGTCGGTACAACATGTCTTCCTCTTCCATTCTCCTCTATCTTTCGTCATCTCACATCTTTCTTCCTCATATCCTCTTTCACACAATCCATCCATCGCTGTTTGGGTTTACCCCTCCCTCTCCGTCCATCAACCTTCATCTCCAACATTTTTTTGCCTATATGACAATTATTAATCTACTGACTAAAAAAAAATAGTCGCTCATACTTTGTTAGTGATTGCAGTTGTGCCGTTCAGAACATTGTTAAACAACTATACAAAGTTGGGAACAAAGGACACTTACTTTGTAACGTTACAAAGTATGTAATTTCATTTTTTTTCCTACCTAAAGGAAAATTCTGTTTGGAAGGCACCATAAAACTGAAATATTTTTTATTTCCTTTTTTTGCTCGAAAATCGAATGAGTGGTTAATTATTTCTTCTAAATCGCCGTAACATTTGCGTTAGACCTCATCGTCGATATTATTTAGTTTATATACTAAACACTCGTAATTATGTTATGTATGTAATAAGTATTACCTAACTTTTATAAGTTTTATTCAAACGATCCTATAATTTGTACACATATATAATTGATAGTTATGGGCATTTGCAGTAGGCAGGTCACATTTTTACATTAAGGCTTCTGTGTACTTAAGTTTTACTATTAGTACAGGGTACTTGTCTTGTCCTAAAAATACTAAATTATGTTTGTGACATTATACTTGAATTTTAAACAGTCCACGAAAACAAAACAAGACAAAATTTCATTCCGGAACAAAAGCCTTCCACAAACCAACCGCAACCTGATGAAAGGACGCTCTACCGTTTTTTAGGGTTCCGTAGTCAACTAGGAACCCTTATAGTTTCGCCATGTCTGTCTGTCCGTCCGTCCGTCCGTCCGTCCGTCCGTCCGTCCGTCCGTCCGTCCGTCCGTCCGTCCGTCCGTCCGTCCGTCCGTCCGCGGATAATCTCAGTAACCGTAAGCACTAGAAAGCTGAAATTTGGTACCAATATGTATATCAATCACGCCAACAAAGTGCAAAAATAAAAAATGGAAAAAAATGTTTTATTAGGGTACCCCCCCTACATGTAAAGTGGGGGCTGATATTTTTTTTCATTCCAACCCCAACGTGTGATATATTGTTGGATAGGTATTTAAAAATTAATAAGGGTTTACTAAAATCGTTTTTTGATAATATTAATATTTTCGGAAATAATCGCTCCTAAAGGAAAAAAAGTGCGTCCCCCCTCTAACTTTTGAACCATATGTTTAAAATAGGTTCAGTAGTTTTTGAGAAAAATACGAAAAACTACGGAACCCTACACTGAGCGTGGCCCGACACGCTCTTGGCCGGTTTTTTATTTAAGTTAAATACCTACGCAAATAGAGGTCGTTCCTGAGTTATGTTCTTGACCATTTGTGTTGGTTCCGGACGTTCCGGTATGGTGAACTTGGGGTGTACTCGTACATACATACATACACACACGCCTGTCGGCGTATTATGCTTCAAATTTTATCATATATCTATGTCAGTATAATAAAGAGTACTGTCAATGTCATACAGTATGGCCCCCGCTGAAAGTGCCGCCCCTCTCGGTTTTTACAGTTACCGCCTGTCAAAAACGCGAACAGTCGACCTGTCATATTTCACTCATACAAGCATGGTACGCGTTCACCTACACGAGCTTAGAATGTGTGCTAGGAACGCGCGTCTTTCGCCTTTCTTTCCGTTTTCTTTATATGATCGCCAGTGTCCGACATGTGTCTATGATGTGGATAAAGTTTCCGTCACGCATTGGCAAGTATGTCGGTGTGAGAGTGACAGATGTCTTATCCACGTGGATAAGTGATAAAATTGGAAGCGGCTGTTTTCCTATGATCCTGACAAACCGCTCCGCTTTCGCTTCACGGACTTTCATAACGTACCTCATACATGCTCGTCAGTTTTGAGTACTTCTGACCAGCATCAGCTATCTACAATCTTTATCGATCTTGCGTATTGGCGCGATAGAGCTAGACTGCACTTCTGTCGGCGTCTACAGACGAAATGGCGTCGCAGAAATTCCATTCGTCTAGCAGGCGGCAGGCCTGTGTGCGTAGCCGAACGCACAAACCGGTTTGGAGTAGTCCGTAGTGAGCCTGGGTTCCAATACTCGTAAGGATATTTATTTGTATGATGAACACAGATATTTGTACCTGAGTCACTTTATAATAAGCAATAGGCTGAAAACGTACCTTGTACGAAAAACAGCTGAAGTAAACCTCAAAGTTATAATAGCGCTATTTAATAAAAAAGTATTCTTGAGTCGCAGAAGGCCACTAAATAATACTTAATACAATAAAGCTGTAAGAAAAATGTTCAAGTGTATCCAAAGCTGCTGTAATCCAAAGCTTATTACCCCAGCTGCTTGGATATTCTGAAAAAATCCTATGCTAACTAGGCTAACTTCTAGCTTTAACCACAGTCAATACAGAATAGTAGGTATAGCCCGTGATGATAATAGTTATTTGTTATACAAGGGGGCAAAGTTGCATTTTAACGCCGAGTGTGGAATTGAAAAACGAGCAAGTGAAAGGATTCTATAGTTCGAGAATAGAATCCTGAACTTAGTGAGTTTTTCAATACACAAAATTTTTCCCCTCACTATAGCGAGGAAAGTACAACGCAAAAAATGCGTTTATCACTGCTTCCAGTAGTTCCACAGGTGGTAAATCATCTTTATTACTGGATTGACCTACTTTTATCAATTTTAAAGCAGTTATTTTGACTTTATTTAAGGTCAAATTACTTTACCCACTAGTGGATAAAATGCGTTTTTACCCGCTAGTATTAAAGGACAAAACACGTGTTTCCGAGCTAGTGAGGGGAAAAATAATATGTTTTCGGTAAAATTCTACCTTCCACAGGCAACTATACACTATTTTCAACATTCTCCTTGCGTTATCCCGGCATTTGCCGCGGCTCATGGGAGCCAGGGGTCTACACTGACAACTAATCCCAAGATTTGGCGTAGGCACTAGTTTTTACGAAAGCGACTGCCATCTGACCTTCCAACTCGAAGGGTAACTAGACCTTATTCGACTTAGTCCGGTTTCCTCACGATGTTTTCCTTCACCGAAAAGCGACTGGCAAATATCAAATGACATTTCGCACATAAGTTCCGAAAAACTTATTGGTGCCAGCCGGGGTTCGAACTCGCGACCTCCGGGACGAAAGTCGCACGCACACTCACACGCTCGAATTCCAGTAAGAGCATTTATTTGTGTCATTAGCACAACTTCCTGAGTCATGGATGTAACACACCTACACTGAGAGAAAATACAACCAGTTTTCATGTTCGTTCAACAAGTTTTTTGGTTAAAATAGCGCCTACGTGCTCTTTGGTTCAAACAACAAGCTACTTGTCATTTGAATCGGCAATATATTTGAATCAACAAGTCGATTTTATAAAAACAACCTGACACATATTGTTTTAAACATACGTTTGGCTGATTCAAACGGATAAACCGCAACAAGTCGAACTTGTTAAATTCACAATGCAAATTTCTCTCAGTGTATATTTAAGTGTTTGTGTGTAATATACATAGTCTAAATTTTATTTAAAAGGTGCAGTTTATTGGTCTGTCTGTCCTCTCCTTGTGTTGCAGCCAGGGAAAGGCAGTTTAATAATAAATGCCATCCTGATATAACCTAGTTGAATTCTCCTCTTTTTACTGTGTTATAAGAAAATTCGATAACTTCAACCTTCACATTTCCCCAGAGCACGTATCCAGTTGCAAGGGAACTACCACTAAACATCGAAATTTTCAATATACTTTCCTCTCTATCGCTCTAAGGTCGAACGATAAAGGCAGACAATAGATTTTCGATGTTCGAAATCTTATACTTTGTATCAACTTCGTTCAAATCAAATTTTCAGACGGTGTCTGATATCTAGATCCCACTTAAATCCCGAAGGAGCACTCCATTGGAATAATCTATTTTTTGTAGTTTGTTTGAGACCTTTTGACCCAAATAAACATTAAAATATTTATACACTTCTTGAGACGTTTGATATTTACCTATTGCTGTTGGGTACAGTGAGCAACACAGCTGTGAATGCAGTCAAAGTGCTAAAACATGTACACATAACTTTATTGCCTGTACATTAAAGTGTGTATACATATTTTTGGGACTGTCAGTATTCACAGCTGTGTTGTTGACTGTACAGGAAAACACCGTGAAATAAACTTACACCAGTCTTTGAAAATTACGTTTTCCACCAAGATTTTTAAATTAGGTATCTACATAGGTCGGACGGTTTAACTGCTTATCATCAACACTAAATACTAGTCACCATCATTAGGCCTTGTGCATCTTTACAGATTATTTAAGCAACATCTCTGATCGAGCGACAGCGCCGCTTGTGGCCATATAATCCAATTCGTGATCGGCATAATCTACCACATCAGGCACAATTAAAACTAAAATGAGAGTCCACACGAAAGCGATCCTCATTGTGCCTTGTTGCCAAAAACTAGTAGGTATAATCATAATAAGTTTTTTTTTTTTTTTTTTTCAAAAACCATTTTTGGCCCAAGGTTTTTATTGTCGTAGTAGGTAGATAGGTTGTGTTGTAGTAGATGACAGTTGAAAGAAAAGTAATATTTTTTTTCAACAGTCTTCTACTACTCTACAAGATGTTTCTAAAAACCCCTTACTCGATGGGGATACGACATTTTATTACGGTTTCTATGGCCACCGTTCTGCTCCATCATCAGATCAGCTCCATGATAGCTCCACGATATTGCATCGTCTTGTGATTTACATAGGTATGTGTGCAAAATTTCAGCTCAATCGGAAACCGGGAAGTAAAATAAAAGCTTGTAAAAATGGACAATTTTAAAAGACAACCATCCTATATTCTCCAGACCACACATTTAATAAAACGAATGGTCCACACTCGTGTTGAATGTTACAGGGTACTCCATTAGTCTGAGTCGGGCGAGTGCTAGTTCTCAAGCAACCGCTATGAGTTAGGGTTCTACAGTCATTTGTTTTAAGGGTGCGCAATATGTATTTAGTTTTAGGATCGGTAGCTCACAAATAATAACTTTTGAAATTGCGGACATATACGTCAACTTTCGTGAGACATGTTCAAATAATATTTGAATATATGGATATTATGGATGTACTCACGTTAACGTCAAAATATGTCACGTATTTGAACTTTGCAGGCGTGTATAGGACAGAATACTTATTAGGGTACGGTAACCGATAGCCATAGTCTACCATATTCTTTTTGGCACCGATGTGGTATAACGAAGCCTCGACGTTACGTCGTCGTCATCACCTAGATTTAGTTAATATGTATCTTGTTTTGTTTATTGTTTCTTACTTTTGTGTTTATTTTTTATGCCTTTATGTATTTTTAAAAATATTAAAATAAAATAGAAAGATGCATTATTTGTGCAAAATGTTTCGTTAGTGTTTTAGATATGTATATTTTTGTTATTGTAATATTAATTAAAGACAACTAAGTGAATAATTGAACGACACAGAACCGTTTAATGACGAACTCGAGACCAATCTTTGCAATTTTTTTCTATCGAGCCGAATTTATTAAATCGTGTATCGAGTACGGCTGTGTTCGTTGAAATATAATGAATAATAACATAATATAATTTACTTGCCTTAGTTTGTCTTAAAAAACTGCGCAAGTAACATCAATTTTACGCAATTGGGTGTTGTCAGCCCCTTAATAGTTTTTAACCGACTTCAAAAAAAGGAGGAGGTTCTCAATTCGAAGGAATGTTTTTTTTTTATGTATGTTACTCGATATCTCCGAGAATCATGGAACGATTTTCAAAATTTTTTTTTCAATCGATCAGGTATGACCTCCAGATGGTCCCATTGGCACCAAGTCGGGGTCTGATGATGGGATCTTGGAGAAATCGAGGGATATCTTCAAATGTTATAGGCACATGTAATGTTTTTAGTGTATTTTTCAAAGGTAAACCAGTATTTACGCCTGATGGTAATAACTTTATGTGGCTGAGCTGATGATGGAAGGTCAACTCCTCAATGGTTAGGAGTTAAAGGATAATTCTTTCACTACTGTACATATATTCGGACTGATACATATAATAATCATAATCATAATCATAATCATTTATTGTATAATATTTTAAATATCACATGTCAATTTACAAAAAGTATAAATACAAAAGTACCTTCGAATTCAGATTTCTTATCGGATTGCAATAATCTAAACATCCAAATTATAAACAAATCAATTATTTTTGGAGTCGGGGCCAGCCTGCGTATGGTTGGGTGGAGCAAACAGGAAATAGCAAGGCGACGAACAGGTCTGGTACCGACTACAAAAATAATTGATTTGTTTATAATTTGGATGTTTAAATTATTGCAATCCGAAAGGAAATCTGAATTCAAAGGTTTATTATTTTTTGCTTTTTTCTTTTAGTTTCTCCGTGTTTTGTAACGCGCTTATTTTTGAAGGCGGTTTTATTTTTTGTTAAAAAGTTTTTGATGAATACTTTTGCATGTTAAATTGTATCTTGTTATTGAATGCATGTTAATTATAAGATTTAATGTTTTTAAAAGAAGTACCGGTTCCATAGTGGATACCCCCCTCCAACTGAGGGTGCACTGAAATGTTCTCGAGGCTGAGGCGTAGCGTTAGAGCCGGCGTAGGTTTATTTGACGTTCATATGCGCATTGTAATATGCCTACTTGAAAAATAAATATTTCATTTTTTTTTATTTGTTTAAGTCTAATTACCCAAGGAAGTGCAAGAATGATAAACAGAATATGAGCCCACCGCAGAAAGAAAACGTACCAACGATTATTAAAAAAATCCTCTTTAAAAGACTTTTTATTCCCAACGAAAAGGAACTCCATAAAGGTAATTCAAGACATAACTCAGCGAATACATTCGCCACCGGCAAATTGAAGGAAATTAGACGTGATGAAAAATCACATAAATGTCTTAAATCGCTACGGAAATTTAGGCAGTCTGCACGTTGAAGAGAAAAGTGGCCGCCTGCTTCTCCATACAAACCTACCCCATTTTCCTCCGAGTTTGTATATTATGGACAACATTTTTTAATATAATTTTCACCACACCAACTGGTAAAGGCTTACTTTGCTATTCGAAAACAGATAGCAAAACGATTTTGTTACAAGGGCAATGGACGATGGTAATCAGGTTGATGTCATTTACACTGAGTACAGTAAAGCGTTTGATCGTATTGACCACAGGTTACTTATTGTCAAACTTCAACGCATAGGTATAAGTGGCGACCTGTTGAGGTGGTTTTCTTCGTATATTGACAACCGATCCCAAGCAGTCGTTGTGAGTAACTACGTTTCTGGTTGGGTAAATGTTCCAAGTGGTGTTCCACAAGGATCTTTGCTCGGTCCCTTGCTCTTCAACATATTTATCGATGACATCTCTGTATGCTTTAGGTTTTCTAAGTTGCTTTGTTTCGCTGACGATATGAAAATTATTGCTGAGATTAAATCAGTTCGGGAAGTGGCTCTTGTTCAAACCGATCTTGACCGTCTTGGTATATATTGTAGAGATAACAAATTAGATCTTAACCCTTCCAAATGTCATGTAGTTACTTTCTCTCGTCAGCGATCATTGATTATGTCTGTTTATGCCTTAAATAATCAAAATTTATTGAGAGTATCTTTCCTAAAGGATCTAGGCGTAGTTCATGATTCTAAGTTACTATTTGATTCTCACGTGGACAGCATCGTGAAGAGCGCTACCAAGTCCCTTGGGTTCATAATGCGCAGCTCTTCTGAATTTAAACAAGCTAAGACGTTGAAAATCCTATATTGTTCATTCGTACGAAGCAAACTTGAGTACGCATCCCAGGTCTGGAACCCCTGTTACAATATTTATATAGACAGGATCGAGCGGATACAGAGAAAATTTATTAAGTTTTTATGTTTTAAATTAAGTACTCCTTATAACTCATCTCAGTATGTTAGTGTATGCAAAAAACACCATATGTTGCCTTTGTATCACCGTCGGGAAATCGCTGACACTACTTATTTCCTAAAAATCACTAGCGGCAGCGTTGATTGCCCTGATCTGCTTGGTAGTATTATGTTCAACACTCCCAATAGGGTTAAAAGGTACAATCCACCTATTTCGATTCCCTTTGCGTCCTCGAACTACAGACGTAACAGTTTCCTCGTTCGCGCAGCTAGAACACTTAACAGGCTATCTAGAGAGCACGATATTGACGTATTTAATGCAAATACCCAGGCTATACGGCGTAATTTAACTCTTAAATTCTTTATGTGAGCTTGCCTTTTAATTTTTATTTTTTGTTTTCTTTTCTATTTCGTATGCTTGATGATTTTTCTTCTTTTTAATCTTCCCGGTTTTTTCTTTTGTTTCGCATCTGTATTAACATTAGATTTATGTACTTGTCTAGTCTAAGCATATTTGTATACCTACTTGTAATACCTAATACCTAGTGAAGTTAATTTCTATAAGATTTCTATCGGTGAGAACCTGTAATTGGCCTCTTGTTTCTATTGTTTCTGTTAACATGTTTCATGTGCTGTTGGTTTTCCAATAAATAAATAATAAATAATAAATAATAAATAATAAAATGATGTTTTTGAATCATAAATATTGAATAAATCGATTTTTTTGTTTTAGTTTGATGTTTCATATAGTCTGTATTTTGTTCGTGTTGGTGTGGTGAAAAATGTTGTGTTTCACTAGGCGGTAATGTTTGTTTAACCTTCGTGCCTTGAAACCCTCGCAACGCTCAAGATTTCACTTTTTGAATCACTCGCTACTTGGGTTTCAATTTTGGCACATACGGTTAAACAACAACTTTGCCCCCTTGTGCCCTATTGATTTACATGTATTAAACTATGTATAGTTATGCCGCTATCTTCGTTTGAATTTTTTAACTGTTCCGAGCGAAAAAAAGGCTGTGAAACACTGGGAAACGTTTTTGACCATTCATTAGAGTAAACCTTTTCAGCCAGATATGTTTTAATATAAAAAATCCTCATACAAAATATAGGAGGGCTTTGGCCAGCAATGAGGTGCTGTAGCCGAATGGCATTTCTGTGACGCGAAACGAAAACGAAACGCCTCGAAAGGTAGTCTGGCTCTGTCGTGCCAATACTCAAGAGCGATAGAGATAGATTAGCGTTTCGTGAGCGTTTGTGCCATTCGGTTACGTACCCAGACCCTCGATAATAATAATAAACATAATGATTGTACTTCAATTCAAATCCACTCACTAAAACATCACGCAGTCAGGTTCCCAGTGTCCGTCAATTCGGTTTTCCGGATTGAATTCACGCCGGCAACCAATTATTAGATGGGCGGAAATGACGGTTCCAGGCCTCTAATTATGTGCGGCCACAAAACCCAGCTTGCTCTATTATTGAAATTAGGGAGACTACATAGTAACACTTTGTATATCCATACTAATATTATAAATGGGAAAGTGTGTGTCTGTTTTTTGTACGACTTTCACGGCAAAACGGAGCGACGGATTGACGTGATTTTTTAAGTGGAGATAGTTGAAGGGTTGGAAAGTAACATAGGCTACTTTTTGTCTCTTTCTCACGCGAGCGAAGCCGCGGGCAAAAGCTACTATTGTATAAATCCGGCTAATTAGTAAGTAAGTAAGTAATTTATTTATTGTAAGCTGTGTACATAAAGGTGTTCAATATTTAAACAAAAAATGTATCAACAGTTGCTCGTTACGAGCGTACAATATAGAATCTTAAAAAATAAATAACAAATATATAAATTATACGTCGTAACATAGTTAAACGAAAGCGATTAATTGCTATCTTACTAGGAATATAACTATAATACGTTACTAGTTTAGTCAAATAGTTATATGACTGGATTCAGTCTAGTGAAATGATTGTAGGCAGGAGTGCGGCGGTGCGGCAGAGGTATAGTTATAACCCTAGGGATATAATTATATGCCGTAACATAGCTAAACAAAAGCGATTCTTAACCATCTTACTAGGAATATAATTATAATACGGTAGGTACTCGTTTAGTTACATAATTATATCACTGGATTAAACTTAGTCTAGGGATATAATTATAATACGTCTCTAAGTGGTACTGGAACCGGAAGTCCCGGTTCTTTATAGTTCTATACCAAAAAAAAATCAAAAGGAACCCTTATGTCGCGACTCTGTCCGTCCGTCTGTGTGTTTAGAGAGAATAAGCAAATTAGTTTGGAAAGAATTAACAAATTCTTGCCCTAAACAATTCTTCACTGTGGTTTGTTTGTTTAACGCATTTAATTATATCCCTAGGGTTATAACTATACCTCCGCCGCACCGCCACACTCCTGTCTACAATCATTTCACTAAACTGAATCCAGTCATATAACTATTTGACTAAACTAGTAACGTATTATAGTTATATTCCTAGTAAGATAGCAATAAATCGCTTTCGTTTAACTATGTTACGACATATAATTATATCCCTAGGGTTATAACTATATGACGGCTTTATCTATCTTACTGCGACATATACATTGTAACGTCTTAGAATCTAATACACCTCACTCTCTGCTTCTATCACTCGTAGTCATATGGTGAAATTCCAGCCGAGTCCCACTTTAGCTTAGCAGTCTTGGCGGTCGCATCTACAACTCCAGCTTTGGAGCGAAGTTCCGTGTTTCTGATGCGATCAGTTAGTTCTAGGAACACCTAGTATGTCTCTGTAGTTCGCTGGCACACATTGAGTTCCAATTTTAGAGAGGGCGAATTTCTGTGAATTTTTCAATTTAATAACTGCAGATTCTGCGGGACTGTACCCCCTGCAGCTGTCATCTAGATAACATAGTTTAAATTTCGAAGTTAGGTAGAAGACTACGAGTTGTACTTTTCCAGACTTAAAAACCCTAACAAAATTAAAATTTTGAAAAAACCCCCGATCGCGACATAGTGGACCGATTTTCATAAAACATGGCTAAGAACACTCCCGACTAACTCAGCTTTCAAACAAAACAAACTAAATCGAAATCGGTTCATCCGTTCGGGAGCTACGATGCCACAGACAGACACACACACAGACAGACAAACAGACAGACAGACAGACAGACACACACAGACAGACACGTCAAACTTATGATAATAATGTTTCCACGAATACCTACTACAGTAACTACAGTCAGCGGAATTGATATTTCCATGAAATACTGAAATCCAATTTATAGTTGGTACTGTAAATTCGTATTGAAGCGCTGGTAGCCTAGCGGTAACCTACGTGCGACTTTCGTTCCGGATGTCGCGGGTTCGAACCCCGGCTCACACCAATGAGTTTTTCGAAATTTATGTGCGAAATGTCATTTGATATTAACCGGACTAATTCCAATAAGGTCTAGTTTACCCTTCGGGTTGGAAGGTCAGATGGCAGTCGCTTTCGTAAAAACTAGTGCCTACGCCAAATCTTGGGATTAGTTGTCAAAGCGGACCCCGGGCTCCCTTGAGCCGTGGCATTGCCGGGATAACGCAAGGAAGATGATGACTGTAAAAATTCGTATTATTTGCAACCAATACGCCCGTATTTGTAGTTCAGCAACAAATTACTATTTTTTAACCCCCGACGCAAAAACGAAGGGGTGTTATAAGTTTGACGTGTCTGTCTGTGTGTATGTATGTCTGTCTGTCTGTCTGTCTGTCTGTCTGTCTGTCTGTCTGTCTGTCTGTCTGTCTGTCTGTCTGTCTGTCTGTCTGTCTGTCTGTGTGTGTGTCTGTCTGTGGCATCGTAGCTCTCGAACGGATGAACCGATTTTGATTTAGTTTTTTTTGTCTGAAAGCTGAGTTTGTCGGGAGTGTTCTTAACCATGTTTCATGAAAATCGGTCCACTATGTCGCGGTCGGGGGTTTTTCAAAACTTTAATTTTGTGGTTAGGTTATCATATGAGTTATATTGAATTACGGGCGTATAGTTCTGCAGCAGTTTCACGTATGGATTTATTTCTTGTTTTTTTACAACAAACATACGTATGTACATAATCTATATTATAAGTACATTTTGCACGCAATTTCGTCCCTGTAGAGGAATAATAGTACTGTTCTCTTCCTAGTCGAGGGCCAGTACCTAGTATTTTTATTGCAAATCTTGGGACAGTACCTACCTACCAACTTTATTGATAGTAGGGATACTAAATATTCAGTAAATGTTCCAATTTTTTTTGCGACCAAAGTACATCATATTATATATTTATTATTCTTCACTACCTAGGTTGTCTGGAAGAGATTTTTGCGATAAGACCGCCTCTTGTTTTACCTCTTAAGTTGTTGTTTATACTTGCTATGTTGTTTCGTGTATTGAGGTGTGCAATAAAGAGTATTTGTATTGTATTGTATTGTATCATACAAATGTAAGATAATTAATAACAACATACAGTTTGTATGTAATCAAGCCAGATGCGGGCATTACCAGACATGTACTATCAGCTGCAAAAGTGCATGGAGAAATTATGAATGAATTAATTGATAAATTCGCTATGCACTTTTGCAGCTGATAGTACAATCAACCAATTGGAACCATAGGCTACAACCATGTCAAAATGACAAACAGTAAGAGATTTCTTATAATCTCATTTATAACGTCACAATGACGACCGGTCTGGCGCAGTCGGTAGTGACCCTGCCTGCTGCGCCGCGGTCCCGGGTTCGAATCTAAGGGCATTTTGTGATGAACAGATATTTGTTCCTGAGTCATGGATGTTTTCTATCTATATAAGTATTTATATATTATATGTATAGTTGTCTGAGTAGCCTTCTTGAGCTTACCGTGGGCCTCAGTCAATCTGTGTAAGAATGTTGTTCTACAGTGGTCTATGATTCCAATTGGTTGACTGTGTTATACTCAGACAGGTTGATATGAAACATACCAACAAGAATATCTACAACTGTCATAATAAACAGTTTGTATGTAAGCAAGGCAGATGCGGGCATCACGAGCGTGTTTAATGACAAATAATTCTTTACACGACGCCCCGGGAATGCGAATTGAGTTGCGACATGTACAGTACTGGACACACTGACGTAGAGGTCATTACGATAATATAGAAGCATGTACCTTGAGGATTGCCAAATCTAAAGTAAAAAAATGGTTTGCTACCCTATATTACAATGACACAAAAGACATTTTATTTATTTATTTATTTATTTATTTATTTATTTATTTATTTTAGTTTATGGAGATCCAACAGCTACTATTCAATATAACACTACTGAATAAAAGATAGAAAGCAATTACAGGATCACACTTATAAACTTTAATTTTCTCGCACCTAAAACTACAATACACACACACACACACACATTCAGACCAAACGTGGTCCGGACACGGTCTACTTAGATCTAAGGCTAGAACTCATTGTCAGTCAACACTCTACATACACTTTTTAATAAAATATAGTACTCTTTTATATTATATAATAAACTTACTTATTTTAACTTAGGTAAGGTACATGTTAAAAACTAAAATTATATAAAAAAAATTAATTTGTCGTTTTCTTAATTACTTTTAATTAACTCTGTAATTTTATCACATGGTGGGCTGGCTGCAAGATACAGGCCTAGCCTAGTTTGCAGTCCACCGGATATTGCCTTCGTGTAAAACTTTGTGTTTTTATTTAATTAATAAATTTACTTTACTTTATTTACTAGTTTTTCCAGACCATACAGCAACTCTCGATGGTTGACGACTTTCATACAAATTATTTATCAACCAATTGATAGGATAAAATAAGACCCATACCTAAACATCGAGGGCATGCTTCGCTCCTCTCGTGTGTGTCTGTCTGTGGACATCGTTCTTCGATTTAGTTTTTTTGTCTGAAAGCTGAGTTAGTCGGGAGTGTTCTTAGCCATGTTTTATGAAAATCGGTCCATTAGAGGTAATTATATCCGGTCGGGGGTTTTTCAAAATTTTAATTTTGTGGTTATAGTCTAAATATTTGTGCCCATGCCCATAAAAGTACATTATTTTAAAATCAAATTAACTTTTTGGCCTCTAAATTAACGAAACAATGAATAGAAAATACTTTTCTGTCAGTTTGTAACTACCGTGTGTAGTAGAGACATGAGAGTCTTTCATGAAATGAGAATTATGTTCATTTCGTGTATTAAGGCTACAGACGTAATCGAGTTACGTGAGATAATGCTAATATTTGGAACATACCCCTTTCCTTCAAGTTCAGTTCAGTTTTTTTTTAAATTAAATGGCTTCAGTCCATTGGGACTATTTCGCCAGTGTCAAGGTGATATGAGCTAATTATTAATAATTTTTGTACGGTAATTACAACAAGTGTACGGTTAATTAGCACTTGTAAATTGATAGCTACATTTTACAAGAGCACCGAGAACCGTTGACGACAAAAAAGAGGCTAAACGCGTTTCGAGATTAATTCTTCATCAACTTCTCACTACAACATTATTACATAATAAGCTATCGATATTACACTTTAAACAATATTAATGAGTAAAAGAAAAATAAATTATTCACGACACGAAACCGCTAAGATGGCGCTCGAACCGGAAGTCTTTTCCTTCAAGTTGGCCGTCGACGAGTGTGACAGTTGCAACTACTACCCTGCTGCAGGTGAAAATTATTAAGTAGGCACTTTTTTTATGCTGAACTAGATTAATAAAATTCTATTAAAGGTAAAGAAAATCGCTGTAAAGATATAACTGAGTAGATAAGGCGTAAGGAGGGGTGTTATAGGCAAGCGGAACGGAAGATAGCGGCCAATTTGAGGCAAGCAACCTCAATAAAAATGTACAAGATTAACAGTTCGAAACGTAGATTCTAATTGGGGGGTCCTAAATTCTGAAAATGCCCGTTTACCAAAAGTGTCACTGAAACTTGAGTATTTTCAGGTGATCTGTCTACTAATTTATGGGATACAGGCGTGATGTAATTAAATTAGGTAGCTCTGTTTTAATTCACACAGTATAAAATGCAACATGCACCTGAAAACCTGACCAGAGGCTTAGGTCAAGCAATTTAGCCTTCAGTAGCATGCAGCGGTCAGGCCGCCATTAGCATGTCACAGGCGGGCTGTAATCACACGTGTTTACGCCCTCACCACACAACAGGCGCGGAACGAAATACCACCGGATTAAAATAAATTAGACTCACTATAGTGCCTATGTTACATATAAAACGTCACTATTGAACACCAGTGTGCGTAGCCGAATGCACAAACGCTCACGATAATATATCTTTCGTAGCTACCTATCTCTATCGCTCTTGCGTATTGGGCTATTGGCACGACGGAGCCAGACTACATTTCTGCGGCATTTCGGTGGCGTCTCGCGTCGCAGAAATGCCATTCGGCTACGGGGCCTGATCGGAACACATTGACTCTATTTTGAGATAGGTACTGAACCATGATAGACCCTTTCATTTTATCAGTTTCGTCACGATTTTTATCAGTGTCGTTACTTCACAGTTTTGTTACGAAATCCAAAAGGAAATTTTCTGCAATTGACCCGGATACGTAACCAAATGCATAAACGCTTGTGATAATATCATTATCATAGTGAATTCAGAATTGAAATGGTTTCACTTCGGATGATCACCCGATCAGGGTGTATCATTGATGAGAAATAGGTGTTATTTTTGGACAACAGCTACTTATTTCTAGTCTAGTCGTATTTGTTAAATGTATTCCAAGAAAAAGTGAATATGGTAGGTACGTATATTTTTATTTTACCCAGTACAAAATACTTACGTACGTGAAAACCTGACCAGAGGCTTAGGTCAAGCAATTTAGCCTTCAGTAGCATGCAGCGGTCAGGCCGCCATTAGCATGTCACAGGCGGGCTGTAATCACACGTGTTTACGCCCTCACCACACAACAGGCGCGGAACGAAATACCGGCAAACATATGCTGGACCTTCACAACGGTACCTAGACAACGTTACAACCGCTTACGTAAAAAAAGTAAAAAAAAAGTCACGTTCGATCGTCACGTAGCGTCAAGAATAAGGAGGCACATTCAAAGGTTATGACAGATGGTGCCACCATATTAGTCCATACGTAAGAGCGAGAAGATGATATGTTTTTTCCTCTCTCACATATGAATAAAATAATAATAAATATGCATATCATTAAAGTGTCAAAAGGGCCTCTACGCATTAGCTTCGGCCCCACGCACGCCTCCCAAAGGTCCGGGACACCATTTTTCCGTGATGGGAAAGACATACAAATAATAAATATTGGGGACAACTTACACAGATCAACTTAGCCCCAAACTAATCAAAGCTTGTACTAAATATGGGTGCTAAGCGACGATATACTTAAATAGATAAATACATAATACTTTCCGGGCAAACAGCTTCGATCTACAGGCCGTCTGAGAACAGTCTCCCGTCGCATGGCACTTTCAAGAAAGAACCCGCGAGTAATCGGCCCTACTTACTACGAGCACTTACCTGCCCATCTGAGAAATGAGCCATGTGACGAAGCATTTAAGCGCAAATTGAGTAACCTTTTGTTAGATAACCCCCTGTACTCTGTAAATGAGTACATGGATTTGAGTTTTTAATGACCGATGATATTATTATGCCTATATTTCTCTGTTATATAATATTTTCTTGCTTCGTGATAATTTCATGATATTGTAACTTAATTTATTAAATTTATTTAGCTTGGCATGTGTATTTTCTTTCTTTGTAAATGACGATCCTTATTGGGAGACACAATTATTTTTATTTGGAATCTATTATGTAGTTTTTGACGATCATGATGAGAAGATAAACATAATTTTGACATGTAGCAAATTTATAGTGTAATTTTTATCATGAAATAAAGAAATCTAAATCTATATATATACAGAAAACATCCAAATATCTGTGCTCATCACACAAATAGATGCCCTTGCCGGGATTCGAACCCAGGACCGCGGCTCAGCAGGCAGGGTCACTAACGACTGAGCCAGACCGGTCGTCGAATGACAGTGACAAGCCTAGACACTAGTCTTGCACAGGCGCCGCCTGGCGGGATAAAATGTCAGTGCCTCCTCATCGTATCTTCGTCTAGGGATGGTATAGAGCAACATCGCCCGCTGCCTATTTATCACCACAGAGACAGTAGTAGTAGGTACTAGCTTCAAGAAAAGTTTCCTAAAAAACCTACGTTAGACAACTCTCAATAGGTAATGTATTTTTTCTACTTCCGTGCTGTTATTCGGCATTTACAGGGTGCATAGATTTTTAAAACCCTACTTGACCCTACGTAAAAGTCTATTCCCCAAACCCTTCCAGCGCACGCGCGCAATAACGAAAAAAATAAAAACGTATTGTTTGGCTCTGTAACCATGGCAACGAAATTTTATAACGTTGTTATGGCTTTGGGCAGCTGGCTTTAGCGCTGGCAGTACAAACCTTTTCGTTAAAATACAGGAAACAGTATTAATTTCATGAAAGTTATACTAGAAAAAGTATTGTACGCAACGACGTCTGGCGTCTTTATGTAAAAAATTTCGGCTTCGCCTCAAATTGTTACCAACGCCACTCGTCTTTTTTGACCTCCTGTAACGCCGGTTGCATAATAAAATACTACATATTTTATAACGTTACTAATATAACAATATATACCTAAGCACGAAATAAAAAATATAAAATGTATGTGATTGTCAATAGTACATTCTTATTTAATATTCAACATATAGGTACGTACAATAATACGAAACATCGATAGATCCGTGTGTTCATCACGCAAATCTGCTTGTAAAAGCTCCATTATCATTCGAAAATTCATTTCAATTTATTTTGCCTTCAAAATGGGAACAAAAGCAAACGGATTTAAAATGGCAGGTTTCGTAGAAACGCATTTATTGCGCCATTACGGGAATCTGACATTGCGAATTGAAATTGCACACGTATTTTGTTACCAGCTTTTTTCACTCACAATGAATGTTAATTAGTAATTAAATATTTTCGATAATGCAATTGGATCGTAGAAATTGAGTTTACTATGTTTATTTACTTAAATATAGAGAAGATAAATAATCGACTAAAGACTAATTATGTATATATAAGTATTTGTATATTATACTAGCTTTTGCCCGCAGCTTCGCTCGCGTTAGAAAGAGACAAAAAGTAGCCTTTGTCACTCTCCATCCCTTCAACTATCTCCACTTAAAAAATCACGTCAAGTCGTCGCTCCGTTTTGCCGTGAAAGACGGACAAACAAACAGACACACACACTTTCCCATTTATAATATTAGTATGGAAGTATGGATATATCGTTGTCTGAGTACATGCAGCACACGCCTTCTTTGAGCTTACTGTGGGACTCAGTCACTCTGTGTAAATTATTGATATTATCGTATTGATAAGGCATACTACAATTTAAAGATTGTTGATAAAATAAATACATTAATTTTGGTACTACTTTTAATGAAATAGCTCGAGTCTCCCGTCTGGCCAAGTCTCCAACTCCTTCTTTGAATACATCTAAAATACACTTTTCTGGAGCACTTAAAAAAACCAAGAAATTTCAAAAACCTTTCCAATAGCACCATTAATTGCTGCACATTCTGTCCCCGAGCGATAATTGCTGCAGGAAATCCTGCTGAGAGTGCATGCTTTTCAGCCGAATGGGAAAGAAAAAAACGTGTGTGATAGACGTATTGGAACTGAGAATTATCTCAGCCTCCTTTTATTAGGGAGTACTGTAATGTGGAAGGTGACTTTAGGGATTACATTACCTTCTACCCTTCCAAAAAGTTTACGGCCAGTTTAGGGACAGCATCACCTACCAACCCGTCTGATATTTCGTCTCTATGGACGGCGGTGATTGCTTACCATGTGGCGATCGGTCTGCTTGTTTTCCTCCCCTCTCTAGAAGAATAACTTCTTCTTCGTGTAAAGGGTCCAAGTACCTAAATTTTTGTTTGCCATTGCATTGCTACGTTGCTGGACGTCGTGACAGCGGACATAGAAGAGAACAATTTCACACCTCGGGATGCGCAACACCTGGCAAAGTGGAAAAGACAGCAGGAAAGCGGACCCTGGCGCTAGGCCGGGAAAACGCTAGGTTGAATAAGAAGAATGCATTGCCACTTCAAGCCCTTGAGGGGTAGCCCTTAGTCCGTTTTCACATTATCCGATCCGATATCGGATTTCGGGAGGATTTCAATGGAAAAACACCAAGATGGCGCCTGTAATGTATGGGATATCAGTCCTACATCCGATATCGGATCGGATAATGTGAAAACGCACTTAGAAGCATTACTTATCTTATTTTGAAACGTCTGAAGCTAATTAATTAAATTACAATAGTCATTTAAACAATTAACTTCACCACAAATTGTAATTTGAGCGAGATCGTAAATCACAGTGCTTACAAATTTAATTAATTTCTAATTAAACGTGATAATAGGATGCCGACTCAGGCTCGTACAGTTATTAGGTACTTATCAATATAATTAGGTTTAAATTCGAACCCCCGATACCCGTGTGGTGACCCCCTTTCTTCCCGTGAGTGTCGTAGAAGCCGACTGTGGGATATGGGTTAAATTGTGGCGTAGGCGAGAGACTGGCAACCTGTCACTGCAATGTCACAATTAGAATTTCTTTCAACCCGTTTTTGCCAAGAGTGGCACTGAAACTTGAGTAGTTCATAAGCTCTGCCTACCCCTTTATGGGATACAGACGTGATTATATGTATGTATGTGTGTAAATTTGAACTAACTACATGCATACAATTATTCATTGCACACCTCAATAAAAGACATAAATACATAGTAAAATAGTAATAAATAGCAACACAGACGAGTAAATTTACAAGATGTTTTTGAAGGTACAGAACCCTAAAAAAACTCTTGAAGAAATCAGCAAACTACTTACAAAACTTGCGTAGCCCGGATATTGCGGAAGAGTTCAAAATGTTATTTCCCCCGAGTTTACGCAAGCGTTTAGCAATAGTTACACAATACAAGTACGAAAAGTAAGAAATACGTACTAGTAGGTATATAGTGATATTTACATTTTAAGTGTTCATTTTTGAGCATTTCTTTTTTTTTTGCCACTTTTATGAATTGTGATATTTTTGAAAAAAAAATGGTATTTTTACTCAGAATTACTAGCCTTTTCAATCCTAGTAGTTAAAAAAATTGTACATTTTGTATGGGGTAACAAAAGAGGAAAGTAACAAAAATGTATGGAAATTCTGGGACACTTTTTGTCTCCCAGTGAGATTGAAAGTACTCGTGATTCTGAGTACAATTGACCTAAAATTCCCTAAAACAATAAAAAAAAATTATTGGCAAATAAAAAAAGAAATGCTCTTTTAAACATTTCATTTTTAGGGTTCCGTAGTCAACTAGGAACCCTTATAGTTTCGCCATGTCTGTCTGTCCGTCCGTCCGTCCGTCCGCGGATAATCTCAGTAACCGTCAGCACTAGAAAGCTGAAATTTGGTACCAATATGTATATCAATCACGCCAACAAAGTGCAAAAATAAAAAATTGAAAAAAATGTTTTATTAGGGTACCCCCCCTACATGTAAAGTGGGGGCTGATTTTTTTTTTCATTCCAACCCCAACGTGTGATATATTGTTGGATAGGTATTTAAAAATGAATAAGGGTTTACTAAGATCGTTTTTTGATAATATTAATATTTTCGGAAATAATCGCTCCTAAAGGAAAAAAAAGTGTGTCTTAACTTTTGAACCATATCTTTAAAAAATATGAAAAGAAATCACAAAAGTAGAACTTTATAAAGACTTTCTAGGAAAATTGATTTGAACTTGATAGGTTCAGTAGTTTTTGAGAAAAATACGGAAAACTACGGAACCCTACACTGAGCGTGGCCCGACACGCTCTTGGCCGGTTTTTTAATTGCTGTAAAATCAATTGCAAGCATGCAACGCTATCATCAAAATACTTATGACAGTGCTGGCAATTCAATTCTCATATTTCACTCATACAAGCACAGTACGCGTTCACCTACACGAGCATAGACTGTGTGCTAGGAACGCGCCTCTCATATATTTGATCGCCAGTGTCCGAGGTGTGGTGAGGGGGTGAAATGGGGGTCCAAAGTTTGAACAACATTACTTTTAGTACGCAGGCAAAGCCGCGGGAAAAAGCTAGTAAGTATAAAAGAAAACTTAATTGAATACACGCTCTCTATAGTATTATTGCACAACATTTTACAGTAGGTAAATACGACTTTTTGCACTTGTATAATATAAGAATATTACAAATATTACAGATGCCTTAATATTCTCACTCGAAAGGAAGTGGAAATGGGCAGGACACGTTGCCAGATACAGTGACGACAGATGGACCATACGAACTGTAAAGTGGCCTGGGCCACTGGGCTCAAGAGGCAGAGGCCGTCCACGTGGGAGATGGTCGGACGAATTAGTGGCAACGGCAGGTCCAAAATGGACAGAGACAGCTCAAGACAGAGAGGAGTGGAATTCCTTGGGGGAGGCTTTTACCCGAAAGGGGCCCACATATTTATTTTAAGTTAATTTTATTTTTTCTCTTATTGCCAATTATTTCTCATTTATGTTTTAAGTATGTGTGGAACAAATAAAGCGTTTTTTATTTTATTTTATTTTATTTATTTTAATATAAGAATAACCTAACCAGAAAATCAAAAATTTGAAAAAGCCCCCGTCCTAGTGGACCGATTTTCATAAAACATGGTTAAGAACACTCCCGACTAACTTTTTTTTTTTTTTTTTTTTAATACTACGTCGGTGGCAAACAAGTATACGGCCCGCCTGATGTAAAGCGGTCACCGTAACCTATGGACACCTGCAACTCAAACAGTGTCACATGCGCGTTGCCACCCCATTAGAAACTTGTACATTCCCTTTTGCTGTGTTAAGTACACAGCAAAAAGGAGTGTACAAGTTCCAAGGAGGGTTCGGGTTGCCGACGACTCAAAGGACAATAAACGGAACAAGTTAGTTCCGTAAGTCCTCCCGTCATCAGCACACCGCACCCTCGTTGAGCTCTGGCAGCCTTACTCACCGACTGGAACACAACACTATGAGTAGGGTCTAGTGCTATTTGGCTGCGGTCTTCTGTAAGGCGGAGGTACTACCCCAGTTGGGCTCTGCTCTAGATTCGAGCGAGACGATATCCGCTGTGCTGTGCCCTACCACACAAAGCGGAATATCATTCGCTATGCCCTACCTCCTCTCCTACAAATTCAGCTCAGCTTAACTCAGCTTTCAAACAAAAAAAAACTAAATCTAAATCGGTTCATCCGAGCTACGATGCCACAGACAGACACACTCACAGACAGAATGTCAAACTTATAACACCCCGTCGTTTTTGCGTCGGGGGTTAAAAATAACTAATCATTAATTGACCTTCATAAATTTAAGCAAAATAGATCGAAGCTCGTAATTTGCCATCTTTTGTCCTAATGCGCAGTGAAATGTTCATAGAAACTGTTCCATTCATCCATTCGTTCAATACTATACTACTCAATCCAAGAATTTATGTCTGATGAAAACCCGTAAAGCTCATTGATTATTTTCGCTTAATTTTGACATGTGTAATTTTTCTATTATTGTTCCTTTTTTTTTCTTTTTCAATCTTCGTTATTTCCATTAATGTAAAAATAAATTTAAATTATTTGTTGACTGCTAAATTAATTCAATAATTCTAAAATCGTATTGTATTTCAAAATTCCCTTACTATAGACTTTATCATTGTGATATACTTTTAAATTATTTAGGTTTTTAATAGAACAGGGTGGCTAGCCGAATGGCACAATCGCTCACGAAACGCTCACGAAACGAAGCGCTAGTAGATATCTATCTCTATCGCGCTTGCGTATTGGCGCGACAGAGCCAGCGGCGTATCGCTTTCGTTTGGCGTCGGAGAAATGCCATTCGGCTACGGGGCCTGTTTTTGCATGTTAGCTTTATATTGCATGCCTATCATAGGGTAGAACATAAGGACCTCCTTAAATGTACCACCACACTGACTGTAACAAAACTATGTTCTTGCAATAAATTTATTTCTATTTCAATTCGCCTCTTGCAGCGCTGTAACATTCACTGAACGGATAACGCAGGCCGCAGCAACGTTTCGAGTGTGCTCAATCGATGGGGGCAGGTACTGAGGATTTTTTACTATGGAACAAGTTTATCGTGAACGCGTTTTATCATTGTGAATAGTTTACGAGAAATTTTAATCAGAAAGTTCTAATAAAATCATAATAGAACGGCTACTTGCACCAAACACTTAACTCATGCATGGTTAGTGGGCTGTCAACTGTCAAATTCCATATAAATTGGTGGGTTAACCCACGGGTTTTCATTGGTGCAAGTGGCCCTTAACACAACAAAACACCCTTAACGTAACAGAACAAAAAAATTCTACTTCTCATATTTCTAAGAGCCAAACCTTCAAATCAAAGAGTGAACAGGCATCTTCTGGGCGAGCTCACTCCATCGTATCGTAGGCCACGTCTTTGCCTTTGGCTAGTCTGTGGTCAAGAGTAAGCCCATTTATAATTTAAAAAAAGCCACCTACCATATATTCTGATTATATTAACTCTAATACCCAAAGGTCTGAGAGAGATCGCTCTTCAGCGATAAGGCCGCCTGTTGTTACCTGTTTAATTTGTTTTTTGTTTCTTGTGCATTACTTGTAAAGTATGTGCGGTGTGCAATATAGAGTATTGTATTGTGTATGTGAGGCTAACAGTAGATGCACGGAATTTGCATTCGGTTTCCTTAAGGAATGACAAACAGCGAGTACCTATAGACTCGCTCGCTCGCTACAAGTCATACCATAGTTGCTCTAAATTCTGCGCGTCTGCAACCAAGGTATCGAACAAAGGCCAGTATACCTATTGTATACACTGACAGATAGTTATATCGCCGTGGTATCTAATAATCATTATTCGAATTATCTTGATAATCGGCAATTTTCGAATTTTCGGATTTATTTTGAAACTAACCTAACCACAAAATTAAATTTTGAAAAACCCCCGACCGCGTCATAGTGAACCGATTTTCATGAAACATGGCTAAAACACTCCCGACTAACTCAGCTTTCAGACAAAAAAAAACTACATCTAAATCGGTTGATCCGTTCGGGAGCTACGATGCCAGACAGACACACACACAGACAGACGGACAGACACGTCAAACTTATAATACCCCGTCGTTTTTACGTCGGGGGTTAAAATCGCCAACCGCCTCCATTTGTGCCGACCGCTTGCCATCTAGGGCGCGTTATTTTGGTTCCTGCCCGTAATCACGGCTCGCCGGCTGCACGGCCGTCTGAAAAATGTATGGAGCGTGAGTGACAGGGGCTCTGTAACAACACTAGGGGGTTACGATTACATTTACGTACGGGCAAAGGGAGAATTTAATACTAGTCGCATCTGGGAAGTGTGAAAGTAGGAAAAATACAGTAAGAAACTAAAAGCCGTCCTGTGAGCTATTTTTTACCCCCGACGCAAAAACGACGGGGTGTTATAAGTTTGACGTGTCTGTCTGTCTGTGTGTGTATCTGTTTGTCTGTCTATCTGTTTGTCTGTCTGTCTGTGTGTGTGTCTATCTGTGGCATTGTAGCTCCCGAACGGATGAACCGATTTATATTTAGTATTTTTTATTTGAAAACTGAGTTAGTCCGGTCCTGGGTTAGAATCCCGATGGGGGCATTTATTTGTGCGATGGGCACAGATATTTGTTCCTGAGTCATGGATGTCGTCTATGTATATAAGTATGTATTTATATATTTAAGTTTAGAAAACCTTGACGCTAAACGCCATTCCCGGAAGACCAGACCAAAGCCGTCCTACACTTACATAAGTTACATATGACACAGCTGGCCAGCTATATTGTGCTCCGTGTAATCGCACGTTTAAAACCAAGTTCGGTTTTGCAAATCATTTAAGAGCCCACCAAAACCAAAACTCAGACCACATGGACTAACAAGGAGTCGCCATAGCCGGATACGGTTTGGACGACGATGATGATGATGATCCATTTAAGTATGTATGTATATCGTCGCTTAGCACCCATAGTACCAGCTTTGCTTAATTTGGGACTAAGTTGATCTGTGTCAGGTGTCCCCAATATTTATAATTTATATTTAGACATTCAGTACAGCCATAATAAACTTTTTTATGAGCACAAATATAATATGATTTTAGTCCTGTAGCCGCAAGTTGACTAGATGTAAAGTTATGTATCTACATATAGAGAATAGTGTGGAAGGCCACTACACACCATATATTAGATTCATACTTGCTTTACTTACTTTCTTTATCCTTGTACCTAAGACAACCCAGCGGGCCATGGGTTGAAAATATCGTTGAGTATCGTATCATAGATATCGAGTTGATGCAGTTGATGTATGAAAATGATATAAAATTGACCTAGATAATGTAAGCTCAAATCAGCTCGACGAATGAAGCGAAATTCAGACTAGCTTAGATAGTCTGAATTCCTAGCAAACAAAGTCGATTGCTCGACTCCGATCGCGGAACGCTGCACATACTGATGAAGGAATCTCGCATGCATTTTATTCGATTCAGTGCTTTTACGGACAACAATCCTGCGATGCGATTCTTATAATACATGTATATATTTTCTGATAACATTGGTAGGTATAGACGTTAAACTTTCGTGAGACATATTCAAACACACGGAGTGCATGGAGTTTAATCGCCGCGTGAACTCCTATATGCCTGAAGAGGGGCCTCTAAAATTGGCCCAAAATATGTTTCATTAAATATTTGAACATTGGTAGTACCTTTCACGTATTGACACGGGTTATGAAGGTGATTCCCAAGGATTTGAATCCCGGTAAAGAAACTTCAGCCGAAAAGCGGCAAGTTTCAGGCCACGTTTTTTTATACTACGTCGGTGGCAAACAAGCATACGGTCAGCTTGATGGAAAGCGGTCACCGTAGCCTATGGACGCCTGAAACTCAAAGGGCCACGTGCTGCACTAAACGAAGTTACCGCTTACCGGACACAAAAATAGTATACACACGGTGGTACGGTGGTACACCCGATAGGTAAATAAGAAATCCTCAGATCACATGTGTAGGTATGTAATCTACAATATTTCTGTGAAGATCACAAATATTTGGTTCTAAATAGTGGGTGGAGAAACTACAATACAAACCTTCTTATGATGTGGAACTGAAACTGAATATTATATTTATTTAAGTATCCGGCCAAGTGTTTGACTATATTTAATGAAGATTTCATATTATACGATAATCATTAACAAATAAAAACACGTCTTTTTTTCGCAAGCTTTTTCTTTTTCAAAATTAGAAAAAAGTTTCAATTATTAAACTCAGTAGTTAGACCTGTTAAACCTTGTTTTCATATTTATTTCAGGATTAAAGTTTATTTTTAACCTTTATTAGTAAAAACACTTTACTTGTTTGAAAGGATTAATTATTTTACGCCTACCTACATAAAGTAGTCATAAATGGATTAATAAATTTTATTGGCCATCATAGAACTCCATAAAAATAACGGCCATGAGAACGCCCAATCGTAATCAAGTGACCCGTAACAACGAATGGGCATTTCATGCTAAGTAGCAATATTTGAAAGCGTCGAGGTGAGGTAATTTCCACTGTTGTTTGCCATAAGTTTCACATCTACATCTAGTAATTTGACCAGTCGCTTTGCGGTGAAGGAAAACATAGTGAGGAAACCGGACAAATCCCAATAAGGCCTGTTGCCCTTCGGATTGGAAGGACAGATAGCAATCGCTTTCGTAAAACTAGTGCTTACGCTAAATTGGGATTAGTTGTCAAAGCTGACCACAGGCCGGGGCAAAAGCCGGGGTAACGCAAGACAATGATGATGGTGTACTTATATCAATCGCGAGCAATCCTTGGTGTTTATAAAATTAAGGATTTTTATAATATCGTACTATAAGCCTACATGAATCACTTTGTTGCTTCGGCTTGGGCGCCAAGTTTAAAAATACATGGCTACTGTAAAAACTTTTCTGTTTTCTCAAAATTACTTAATGAAAAATCAACTGTGATCAACCCGTAGTTATTCATAAAATAAGTCATTTTATTATTGTTGAAAACCTTATATGAATTATATCACTGTCCCACGTTGGGCGCCAAGTTTTAAAACCAGATAGTTAATCTAAAAAATCCTTACTGTTTTAACTATAAGGAGGAAATGCATTGTAAACATAAATTCCCCATTACAGTATTTGAGAGCGAAGAAGTGAGATGATTTCCTCGGTTATTTACCGTAGAGTTCCGTGCTAGATGCCTCGTGACCATTTATAGGCTCGTAAGTATGTATGCATTTATATAAGTATGGATCACTTTTTGCCCCGCGTTGGACGTCACGTTTAAAAATCCAATAAATACTGTAAAATATCTTACTTCTCTATCGACAAAATAAAAATTCCTCATTAAAATATTTGATAGCGAAGTGTTGAGGTAATTTCCACGGTTATTTTACTTACTTATTTGCAGTAGGGTTCCGTGCTTAGATGCTTCGTGACCGTTTATAGGCCCGTAACTAAGGGCTGACCTATCGATAACGGCGGCTGGCCTAAGGATTAAGAGATATCTGAATTCAAAGATTTATTTTGGAAAATTGTTCATGGTAAATAAATTGCAAGCAATCCTTAGCAGTTCCACAATTAAGTATTTTTTATGAATCGCTTTATTACTCCACGTTGGGCGCCAGGTTGTACCATCCGACTATTACTGCAAAAAACCTTACTGATGTATCGAAAACGAGTAAAAAAGTAAAAAATTCCTCATTAAATTATTTGAGTGCGAGGAGTTGAGGTACTTAAGGTAACTTCCACGGTTATTTACCGTAGGGTTCCGTGCTAGATGCCTAGCCGTTTATAGGTTTAAATACGTTTCTTTTCGTTTCGTTAATATATTGGACTGGCATCATAAAGTCCTTATTCATAAACGTTCACTAAAGTTATCAAGCCGATAAAGTTCGTTTGTCCCTATCCGACGTATTGGTGTGATATAAAGGGACAAACGAACTTTATCGGCTTCATAACTGTAGTGAACGTTAATAAATAAGGGGAAAAATTTTAGCAGTCCCTAGCATTTGCAAAATTAAGAATAAGAATAAGAATAAGAATTTATTTATTGCCTCAAAAAACTTACAAGTAACCTTACATGCTAAGTACAGTACATATTATCTTAAATACTAAATGTTACTTAACTAGACAGGTTCAAATCTCAGCATATGCCAAGCTGAGGGCCTAGCGCTGGTTTTCAGACTGGACCTTCGGGATCGATCGGTCGCAGGTTAACAAATTACCGTGCTGATAGGCTTTTACATTACATAGGTAATTGATATTATAAATTAAAAATTTAAATATAAAAGGTATAAACAATCTTAGAAAAACAACAAAACAAATATACATGCTGGCTTGTACTCTAATACCTGTAATGTGTGTGTGTGTGTGTGTGTGTGTAAAATAAAGTCATTTTCATGTCGCGAGATTAGCATGAATCACTTTACTATTCCACGTTGGGCGCCAAATTTATAAATTCAGTAAAAAAATCTTACCTCTGTATAAATAAAAAGTAAAACTTCCCCATTAAAATATTTGAGTGCAAAGAGTTGAGGTAATTTCAAGGGCTATTTGCCTTAGGGTTCCGTGCTAGATGCTTCGTGACCGTTTATAGGCTCGTAACTTAGGCTAACCTAGCGATAATGGAGGCTGGCCTAAGATTTAAGAAACATACTCAATCCAAAGATTTGATTTTGGAAAGTTTTATAAATAAATTGCAAGCAATCCTTAGCAGTTCTAAAATTAACTAATGTTGAAGTATGAATCACTATATTACTCCACGTTGGGTGCCAAATTGAAACATCTGATAATTACTGTAAGAAAAACTTATTTGTAGAGCCACAAGAGCGAGTCATATATACTGTGTTTTGTTTATTTTACGTTAAAGACAACCAGTCGTTAGGTACATTATCAGAAACCACCTAGTGTATCACCATTCAAGAATCACTGCTTGCCTGGCGTTGGGCGCCAAATTTTAAAAACGATTATAACTGCAATAAAACCTTACTGATTTATCAAAAAGGACGACAAATGGTTGTTTTTTTTTAATATACTTTCCTCATTCCAATACAGTATCAAATTTCTTCCATTTTTATGACACACAACTTTGCCCTACGTTGGCCGCCAATTTTAACAACTAACATACATAGATGTAATATTTTAAAGTACGATGTCTAAAAGTAACTTGCTTATTTTTAATTATTGTGGAAGGTATAGTAATGTGCTATTTTAATTATAGAATTCTTATTTAACAAGACAATTTTATTTAGTACCTATTATAAACCCCCAAATTGGGCGCCAATAAAAAAAGTGATAAACAATATAATGATTATTTCTAGATAGACTTTAATTGATCTTTGATCAGTATAAGATAAAGATCTTCTTTCCAGAAGCATCTTTCCAGTTGATAGTTGCAGCACTTACAGCAGCACGGATAAAGATACGAACTTTAGTTTTGTAGAAAACGTAAGTCGTTTACAAAAGTTTTATGCGATACTTGTAAAAATATTACAAGTTTCTTAAATTTAATATTCGCCACAGCTTTTTATTTAAGGCAAAACCAATTCAGATGGAATTAAACTAATTTCCTAACTAGCCCGACGGGGCATAAAAACCCAAGCGGCAACGCAGTCTTCTTTTTATCGGGAGAGAAAACTCACTTACTAGTAAATAATATTAATGGCCACCTGATTTACGGTTAAGTAAATCAGGTGGCCATTAAGATGGTGGTTTGAGAAAAACCTTCATACATTTTTTTTATTATTAAAGGTGATCACGGAGTGCACAACTCTACTGAGTAAATATAAAAAGAAAAATCATTAAATATTGAAGTTTAAGGTTTGAACAAGTTTGTTATTGGGAGGCCGATTCTGACATAATGATTTGTTACTTCGGAATCTAAACTTTGAAAATCGCTGACGGTGATTGGTTTATGTGAAATTAAATGTAATGAAAATCGTGCGTGTGTTAAAGAGCCAAAGTCGTACTAACATATCATTTTGAAATTTATTTAAATGACATAATTTGTAATTAAAAAAGTTGAACAACACCAGGGTGGCTAGCCGAATGGCACAATCGCTCACGAAACGCTCACGAAACGAAGCGCTAGTAGATATCTATCTCTATCGCGCTTGCGTATTGGCGCGACAGAGCCAGCGGCGTATCGCTTTCGTTTGGCGTCGGAGAAATGCCATTCGACGGGGCCAGGCCCCGTAGCCGAATGGCATTTCTCCGCCAAACAAAAACGAAACGCCGCGAAAGTTAGTCTGGCTCTGTCGCGCCAATACGCAAGAGCGATAGAGATAGATATCTACAAGCGTTTCGTTTCGTGAGTGTTTCGTGAGCGTTTGTGCCATTCAGCGCTACGCACCCTGAGTTCTACCAGGGATCGGAAACCGGTTTTTACTCCATACTCACATACCGGTAGTTTTTTCGATCTTTTTGTGCTTTATGTAGGAGTACCTAAAATCTGATAAGTAGTTGTTGTTACGGTAATACATCATTCAGTCCTGTAAAAAGCTCTAAATTATCCAAAATGGGTTCCCTTTATCTTGCAGAATATCGATTGTTCGAAAAATTTAACCAGAAACTACTTTTGCATAATTGTACAAATTTATATGTCATTCAAAAATAAATACTAAATTGTCATAAGTGGCATTATTCTGCGCATCAACATTATGCCAATGTATTATTCTGCCTAAGACAATTGTGCAGAAATGAAATGACAGAATGAAGTCAATAGCGTGTTCGGTTGAATGCGTAAAAAATAAATAACACAATTTTCGACAAAACAATTAATCTATTATACTATTTACCATTATGCCATTGTATTACTCTGCTTTAAATAATTCTGCAAAATGACAGTACTGTATGCCAAGAAATTTATGCAAAAAGTCATTCTGCGAAAAGAGGATTCCGCCAAGCGTTGTTATGCGAAGGTAAAATATGACAAAGAAAATTATGCAAGATAATGGTCCAAAATATTGGTCTGTTTCGGAGGTTTTAAAAAATGCCGGTTAAGATCCCTGGCTTCTACCATGTATAGAATGAGAATGAGGTAAATCTCATTCATTACGGTAGGTACCATGACATTCATTGTATGGAGAAAGTAAACAGCGCCGCTACTCATTACAACCAAAAACGTATATTAAAATTTTCCGTGACGTTTCGATTTCAAGTAACGAATTGTAAAACGTCCAAAAGCCACGGTAGAGGCTCCCGAGTCGTGTCGGAATGTAGCCGAGTTCCCACACGTTAAGCTTATTTACTTTTACCTGATATTTGCCTCAATTAAAAGTTCTCCGTCGGTATTTGAGCACAAAATACTGAGCCTTGAGTCACGTATGTATATGTATATGGGCATTTTCAGAATTCGGGACCCAAAGTTAGCGAAAGTTGTTAACAAAAATTAACTCGCTGTCAGTTTTGAGGCGACAATTGGACGTAGTTACGCAATAACGTTCCAATCCACATTAAATTGTCATTAAGTTTTAGACCTTGTATGAAAAACAAAAGTCTTTAATCGTAACTACGTCCAATTATTAATCATATAATCTGTCTAAAAAATACTTTTTTTCACATTTTGAATGTAGAGATGTAATTGGGGGGGGGGGGGGGGCTTTAAGTTTTCCAAAATGCCCAGCTACTTGATTTATGACTACGTATGGTACGCGAGGAAAATACTTCACCGAAACAACTGTTCATAGTGTTCATACATATTATTTATCACAGGTTTTTAAGACAAGAGAACAACTTATAGGCCTTATAGGCACAAGTATAGGAAGTGAGAACCTCCAGAAGTCCAGACCTCAATTTTTTGTGGCTGCAAAGTCAACAGAATTACCTACCTCTATATGTCCACGAAATTAGGGTGTGTAGGTAGGTACATTATTAAGTAGCATAATACCATGCGGTTGTAATACAAATCAAGATTCTACAGTAACAAATTAGAAACTGCAGCACCAAACACTGTTTCAGTGCGAAGCTGCCTTATGGAGCAATTCAAATATTAAATAATGTTAAACTTCGTTATATTATTTCTAGATCGTTTTACTACGTACTCATAATAAGGGCCAGTTGCATCAACCACATTCGACAGATACATAATCGTCGCAGCAGACGTCTATGGAACTTCCCATAGAATAAAATTTAACGAACGCTTTAACGATGACAGACGGTTTGATGCAACCGGCCCTAACTGTGCCCTTAGAGAGTAGGTATATATATTTATTGTAATAAAGATAACTAATTTTTTTTTACGGTCCTGGCGTCTGTGTACTCGTACCTACACAAGGACCCAATTGAAAATGGGACTGTGGCAGGAATAAGAAGAAAAAACAGTAAAGATTTCTTGTGTTCAAGTCAAATTTTTGTCGTATCGCCAAGTACTTGAATTAGACCGTTTCTCGACGCTCGCTGTGAATGACCGGTAAGGATACACCGCCATGCTGCGCTTAGAAGTTCCCTCACGAACTAAACTTCTATCACATTCTAGACTTTAATTAAAACTACCGAAACGTCGCAAAGCATTCGAGACTTGATAAAGCGAGCGCATAGCGACTGTTACATTTTATTCTAAAATTCTACTACAAATACCTATTTCAGTGAAAACTGCAAATCTACTGTTTGAACTTAGAGTGCAGCTAACTGAGATACCTACCTAATTTTGTTTTATTTGGACTAAAATAAATGGTAAAATACCGAAAATGTAACTGTAGTGTTTTTGGGTCTAAATGCAACTTTTGAAGAAGGCGGGTCGATATAAGAAAGGGTGGGTGAAAAACAGTATTTTTATTACCAGAGAACAATAAGAATTTTACCCTGTGATGGCTGTGATGTGACCAAAACTTGCTGAAACGTATCTACCTACCTAGATACGTATCTAACGTATCTACCGTATACGTATACCTACCCGTATACGTATCTAACGTATCTAGGTAGTTCTACAGAAAGTAAACTTGTTTTAGAACTAAGTTAGAAACGAAAGTTGACGAGTATCAGCGCGGGCGCTTAGCCCGGGGTCCGGCTTTTTCTCCTCCACTTCGCACGGTCTTCTGCAATGAGACCATTGCACGCATATCAACCCCAACGACATCAAGCCACACCTTCGTCCGGGGCCAGGCGGAGTTGCCATGGCAAGACATTTGTTCCCTATGTAACTTGCCGGTTTACGTAAGACATGGATAAGTAGGTAATGTCACGGACTTAAGATGCCGCGAATGGTGGACATCCAACGGAGCATGTTCATCTCCGTGAAGTTTATCTCTGTGATTATGTTATCTTGCTTTAGACGTAATTGTGATTGATTGCACCATCAGCATTTAGTTTGATAAACACTACAATTAGGTAAATGCCTAAGGTATTCTGTCTAGACAGTACAATCATTACAACCAAATTTCTCGGAAAGGTGGATGTACTTTAACAAGTAGGTAATACTTAAGATGGGAAAGACTCTGTGATTATGTGACGTAATTGTGAGGTGTATATGAAGGTGGATGCCGATGAAAAATGAAAGGTGAATGAAATGAAGGCAAGAGATGATTACTAACCCGGCAACCTTCAAATGAAGAGATCAGCATCAACGTTGCGTGTGAAATAACGTAATTACCTAAAGTATCTGACATCCTGAATAACTTTTCTGAAATATTTTTTATGTACCTATATTTTGTTTGTCTATATTAGCGGTTACAGAATGGTTATTACTTCTTAAGCCTTTTTTTATGCTGACTGTAATACTCGTAGGTATGTACTGAGTAATTTTCATCATCATGGATCTTCGTCTATTACAGACTATTAAAACGCGACAATTAAGTTTCAAATTATATACGCAGTGTTAATCCTGCTCACGTCTTGTCTCCTAAATCACCCTATATTTACTCATATTCACTTCCTATTTACAATAGGAACATATATTATATCTCACATTTGCGCAAATACTGAAAAGTAAATTAGCGCCATGCGAGGATTTTACCCAAACATTTGTTTTGGGTATGTTTGTCTTTAATTTACTGCATTATGCTTTTTGAATGCAGAGCGCTCTTTCCAAATAGCTTTTAACTGCAAAGTGATGCTTAAAATATGAAATGTTTTTAGTGTTTTTAAAGCTAAAATATATTCTTATCTCGCGATAGTCACAGTACCTATAAGAAACAGTAATAGGTAGCAATAGTGGAAATGTGCCCCTGGAGATATGAAGAAAGTATTTTTATATTAAAGGAAAAAATGGAAAAATTTACGCTTCCGGCGGGACTTGAACCCGCATCATTTGCAATCCGTGCAAGGCTCTTAACCAATTGAGCTTCCCTTTAATATAAAAATGTTTAGAATCGTTAGCAGACGTTTCTGCTTGTTAAAAATAAATGAAGAAAGTAGTTAAGTTGGTTATGCAGGGTTATTGGACAGTGCAAATTGTATGGCCACTCCCGCTCTCCGCAGAAAGTGCCGCCCGCTCTCGGTTACCTCACAGTTACCGCCTGTCAAGAACGCGACGAGTCGACCTGTCATGTAATGAGCATGGTACGCGTTCACCTACACGAGCTTAGACTGAGTGGCTGTGCGTAGGAACGCGCCTCTTACATATATTTGATCGCCATTGTCCGAGGTGTGTATAAAGGACAAAAACGTGTTTCCGAGCTAGTGAGGGGAAATTATTTTATACCTCTTTCGGTTACGAAATTTTTATACTCCGCCACTAAAGTGAACCGTAGATACTATCCATAAATACACAGTATACTCACTTCACCATCGCACTCAACTGTTCATTAAAAGCGACCGCAGCGTACCAACGCATTC
The DNA here is from genome assembly GCF_023078275.1 of Leguminivora glycinivorella. Taxonomy (NCBI): domain Eukaryota; kingdom Metazoa; phylum Arthropoda; class Insecta; order Lepidoptera; family Tortricidae; genus Leguminivora; species Leguminivora glycinivorella. Next base: position 24,919,148 of record NC_062973.1, on the reverse strand, counting down.
AGAACTCATAATAATCGTAACAAAGCCGGCTCGACAATGGCCGATGGACGATGTTTTGTGCAATTTTAAAATGATACTTTCATTTTGCGACCGCAATATTTCAGCGACAAGACGGATTGCTGGTCGGGGATAGCGACATTCGAAGTTTAAAATGGTATTGGTTGAATGTGATTAATGTGAATTTGGTAATCGCTGTCCGTCTCGGTCGCACCATTGCAAACTGTGCGTTTTTACCCCCAAAAAGTGGCGCCTATGATTTCATTTATTTAAATTACATGACCATCTTCGGGCCATATGGACCATATACGTATCTTGTAGTGTAGTGTACTTAATCGGTTCAGAAGTTTTGGAGAAAATTGTCTGTGATAGACAGACAGACAGACGCATGAGTGATCCTATAAAGGTTCCATTTTCCATTTGGACGTACGGAACCCTAAAAAAACAAAATCACACGAATAAACCATTACATTAAATTTTTAAGGTTTAATTTTCATTACTGAGAAAAATTGGTTCTATTCGGATCGCATTACGTGCATACTATAAATATGACCGTGTAGGAAAACGATGTCAACTGGAGATAAAACCGATATTCTCAATTCGAATCGGCTGCTACGTTAAGTTACGTCTTCAAGAACACAATAGCTGTTACTTCAGCAATAAAATAGTAGAATAGATCTAATACTTTGTTTGATTGCAAACATATGTAGTGTAAACTACCATCGTTTGGAAATATTAACATTATTAACTCCTTCTTCAACCTCACGTTTTCCCGGTCTAGCGCCGGGGTCCGCTCTCCTGCTCAGGCCCCGTAGCCGAAACTCCGTGAAAGGTAGTCCAGCTCTGTCGCGCCAATACGCAAGAGTGATAGAGATAGATATCTACGAGCGTTTCGTGTCGTGAGCGTTTGTGCATTCGGCTACGCGCGCAGTCTTCTCCACTTTATTCACTTACAGTCCTCTCCAAATTTGCAAATATTATTACTTAAATAGTTATTTGTTATACAAGGGGGCAAAGTTGTATTTTAACGCCGAGTGTGGAATTGAAAACGAACAAGTAAAAGGATTCTATAGTTGAACCACGAGCGAAGCGAGTGGTTCGAGAATAGAATCCTGAACTTGCGAGTTTTTTAACACGAAAAGTAAAATACACTTGCACCCGAGTGTAACACAAAACTTTTCCCCTCACTATAGCGAGGAAACTACAACGCAAAAAATGCGTTTATCACTGTTTCCAGTAGTTCCACGGGTGGTAAATCATCTTTATTACTAGATTCACCTACTTTTATCAATTTTAAAGCAGTTAATGTGACTTTATTCAAGGTCAAATTACTTTACCCACTAGTGGATAAAATGCGTTTTTACCCGCTGGTATTAAAGGACAAAACACGTGTTTCCGAGCTAGTGAGGGGAAAAATACTTATTCTGATTACATAATGAATTGAGAATAATTTAAATTAAGCTGATAAAGCTACTTTGTTTTGACGCCGTTTTCATTAGGTACGCGTATCCTTTCGGAGAGTGCAGCCAAGCCTGAAACAAGTTGTTGGTAAAAATTATAATTAGGGTGATTTATTTATTGTAACTATATTTCAAACGAACTTATCTAATATCTATGTTTAATTGTATAAATTAAATGGTATATATGTTCGATAAACTTTTACCAAATGCCCAGTAGTCCCATAACCTAGTTAATTTTAAATAATAAAGATAGATTTCAGGAGAAAAAAAACACAGGAATGGTTCGGGAAATCTGCCGAAGTTTGCTAGGTAGGCGGTCTCTGAGACCGAATAGCTCGGAGCGCTGTGTTGATATACATAATTATGTCTACAAATTTCTTAATGGTGATTTTCGTCTCAAATGTATCTTACTAAATGTCCGAAATATCATTGCTTAGTGCAGGATAAAGTCATACCTACATAACATATACCTTAAGAATCTTAAGATTGTCTGTAAGAGATAGCGATAAGACCGCCTGCTGTTGACCTTTGTGTGTGCTTCTTTATTTCGTATTGCTGTATTTTATCGAAGTGTGCGATAAAGAGTATTTGTATTGTATTGTATCTTACCTCAGAGTGCAGAAGTAGAAAATCTAGACTAGACTCAAGAAGGAAGAGCCGAGGAATAGACCGAGTAACCCGCCGCAGTTTGCCAAGAAGTCTGTCAGACCGAACAGCTCCGCATCTTGCCAAACGTCCAGAGCATCATCGCTTGGTGTAGGATAAAGTTATCCCTACATAAAATATATCTTACCTCAGAGTGCAGTAGTAGAAAATCTCGACAAGACTCAAGAAGGAAAAGCCGAGGAATAGTCCGAGTAAACCTCCGCAGTTTGCCAAGAAGTCTGTCAGACCGAACAGCTCCGAACGGCGCATTGACATGTAGCGGGGCTCTTTGTAGTACAGCTCAATCATCGTGTATGACATCCTGGAAAAAAAAAGAATTTAATTTAGGTATAAATAATGTACGGAAGAAAATAAAATGAGTTTTTTTTTTATAATTGAATGTAGATAATAATATATATTTGCAAACAAGAACCAACTTATCGACCAAGCATTTTGAAAATCAAACTTTAATGTTTAAACATGCAGCAAACATTTTAATGAATAAGTATTTCGTGCTTTGGGTATTTGCATATAGGTACTTGTATAGCTAAGTCCGATTTATTATGATAACTAAAAAACGAAATAATACAAATAGCCTGACCTAATGCCCTACGGCACTAAGCTATTTTCCTCATGGACGCCTTCCGACAACCGATATCGGGAAAATGCTACCGAAGTTGAAGCCAGTAGTCAGTAGTCAGACCGAGTAGGCATACAGTTTGTTGCAATGTGCATTGCATTGTCACTAAAAGAGATGTAGTACCTAAAGAGGCAATAAGTTTTAAAAATCTATAAGGTACAGCGGGGCAAATCTCGACGGGGGGGGCAATTGTAACTGATCCACTTTTTCCATTATTATACTATGATGTTGAGTTCTACATGTATCCACTGAACACGCCTACCATTTATAACCGGTGGACACTCTATTTAATAATTCAAACATTGTAAAACATGGAAAAAATGGACCGGTAACATTTGCCCCGCTATACATTACAAATTTTTGTCAAAGTCAAAATATTCTTTATTCAAATAGGCTTACAATAAGCACTTTTAAATTGTCAACAATGTACAATATTCAAGTTTTTACTCACCCTTGTTCCCCATCCGTTTCATTCTGATACCACTCAGGGTAAACAACCTTCATAGCGTTCAGCAGACTGTGGATATCGAACTTCGTCTTAAGGACCTCAGCGTCGTACTGAATGCCGATGCAGAGCGGAAGGCATTGGCATTTGTCAACTTTAGAGTCAGGTTGGCTTTCCTCCGCTGCGTATCTCTCTGGAAATGTGAAATCAATAAGCAAATATCTGGGCAACCGAGCTTCGCTCGGTTCTGTTTCGTATCCTTGACATGTGTCGCCATCTAGTTCAAAAATGAATAGTACCTACATCGAGCGAAAGAATTCTCAGCCTTAACAACACAACTACTCCACACGAGATGGCGCGCATTTCGCCACAAAAACTCAAATAGTGTATTTTTCTATTCGTTTTAGCCTTGACCTGTGTCGCCATCTAGTGTTTGCAATAAATAGTACTTACATCGACCGAAAGAATTCTGTCTTAACAGTACAACTACTGCACACGAGATGGCGCGCGAAGAAAAACGCATGAAAACTCGAAAATTCGCGTTTTCCGGGACCTAAGGATAAGTTAGACCGATTTTTCACCCTCAAAAACCCCCACATAACAAATTTCTGCGAAATCGTTAGAGCGGTTTCCGAGATCGTCAGTGTAAATAAATATATATATAAATAAATAAATAAATAAATATACAAGAATTGCTCATTTAAAAGTATAAGATATAAAGAGAATGCGGCCCGATTCAAATTATTTCATTTTGTTAGACTATCCTACTTATTTTGACATGACTCATCATCCTCCTTGCGTTATCCCGGCATTTGCCACGGCTTTTGGGAGGCTGGGGTCTACTTTGACAACTAATCCCAAGATTTGGCGTAGGCACTAGTTTTTACGAAAGCGACTGCCATCTGACCTTCCAACCCGAAGGGTAACTAGGCCTTATTTTAGTTAATCCGGTTTCCTCACGATGTTTTCCTTCACCGAAGAGCGACTATTTTGACATGAGTAATTTGATAAAAGAAGTTCTTGTATTATGGATAGGGATGTTTGTTTGGCAATGACAACATCCCGTGGCCTGTGACAATAGGGACAATAGTCGATGGCAGTAGCACTTCGCCGTTCATTGCCTGGTCACCAAGGAAATATTGACGCTGAGTAACAAAGTTACCAAGAAATAGGCACATGATTATCAGTGTCAAGTGTGAATGTCACCGTGGTAAAATATCCAACAGATGTAACATCGTTTTCTTCCATATCCACGTTCGCGATGTCAAGACAAACGCTTCTCGGGCTTACTTTTTTATCCCCCAACGCAAAAACGACGGGGTGTTATAAGTTTGACGTGTCTGTCTGTCTGTCTGTTTGTCTGTCTAGACACGCCTGTCTGTTTGTCTGTCTAGACAGACAAACAGACAGACGTGTTGTGTGTGTCTGTCTGTGGCATCGTAGCTCCCGAAAGATTTTTTTTTGTTTTAAAGCTGAGTTAGTCGGGAGTATTCTTAGTCATGTTTCATGAAAATCGGTCCACTATGTCGCGGTCGGGGGTTTTTTCAAAATTTAAATTTTGTATATTGGACAGGTCTAAGGTTAGGTATTGTAAAATATCTCATATCTCACCCAATGCTTTAATAACGCAACCTCTTTTCAGTTCTCTGCAAATACTAGAGCTGTCTTTATCTGAAATTAAAAAGAAGAACAAACAGATTAAACTACTGGCTCTGTGAGTTGTAGACCTTCGCGACATGCTTGTAAAACGCAAAACGCTTAAGGTAGAGCGGGGCAAATCTCGACTGGGGGACAAATGTAACTGGGCCATTTTTTAAATGTTTTACAATGTTTGCATTATTAAATAGAGTATCGACCGGTTATATGGTAGGCGTGTTCAGTGAATACATGTAGAACTCAACATAGTGTAATAATGGAAAAAATAGATTAATTACAATTGCCCCCAGTCGAGATTTGCCCCGCTGTACCTTCTCTCAAGCTACGATGATAAACCACTGTCAGTTTTGTGACGATAATTAAGCATGGCATTTCTATAAAAATATTGTTTGTGTTGATTACATAAACTTTAAGCGATAATCTACATTCAGAACGTAAATTTTAAATGATCTTTAGACAGATTTTATGCTTAAGTAACTTTCGTCACAAAAAAGACAGCGAGTTAATTTTTGTTAACAACTTACGCTAATTGGGGGGTCCCAAATTCTTAAAATGCCCTTAAACTGGATGAAGCGGTTGCGGTCCTTTACTAAATTAATACGAGAACTTTTTACAGAGTTGGCTTAAATATAATATTATAATTATGTACTAGTACTAGTTCTAATCTTAAGCTAATGTTCAACACAATTTTTTTGTTATGAATAAATGAAATGAAATGAAACGCTCCGTCTAAAAGTGATCTATGTTATTAGCAGAGATCGGACGGATTTGCGACATTCTTAGTGACTTACGTCATTTTAATGACTTTTAGTATGAGATGACGCACAAAAATCCGATCTCTGGTTATTAGCCCACTTACGTGGCATATGAAACCAAACACAGCCACAGCTGTCAAAAGTGTATTCCGACATGCACTCCAGTCGACAGTTGTTCGGCGTATACGTTCGGAAGTACTTCAACTGACGCTCTTTGGGAAAGTAGCATTGGCGGCTGAAAAAAACAATACATACAAAGTCAGCCAGCAAAAAAACTAGAGCATCAAAAAACGCTTCAAAAGTGTTTACTGTTCTGGGTACGTAGCCGAATGGCACAAATGCTCACGAAACGCTCACGAAATGAAACGCTCGTAGATATCTATCTCTATCGCTCTTGGGTATTGGCGCGACAGTGCCAGACTACCTTTCGCGACGTTTCGTTTTCGTTTCGCGTCGCAGAAATGCTATTCTACTACGGCACCTGTAACCGTTCAACTAAAAAGTTGTGTATGAGATACATTAAAAGAAGAATTAAACATTTCTCGACTAATTGAATTGAACCGATATACCTAAGTAAAGGTCTTACGTAAACTTTACGAATATGCATAAAAGAAGAAGTAGAGATGTGGGCGTTTCTGTTAGGCTTTCGTAGCTTCGGTACTTTTAGCCTTTATTTCATGATAAAAATACAAATTACATTTAAGCAACGACTACGAACAATATATCTAATCTTATAATTAACTTAAAATTAAATCTTAAAACCCTAAATACTAAAACTAACACAAGCAGGTTATAACTAAATATAAAAAACCTCCCTCAGATCCCCTGCCTCCGGCATAGACCCAAGAATGCTTGCGGCGTTTCCCCTTTGCACCGCCAGACTCAACCTCTGAGCAAAGAAGGAACCGGCTCTTTGGTCCCCCGAGACACCTATAAGGCGTTCCGACACCTTTTTAATAAAATTTTTGGTGTCAGACGACCAAGGCCCCATAGTCTCCAATGCTAGCGCCACAAACTCATAATCGTTCACTAAGAAAGAGTATTTGCGGCGCTTTATCGTTTGGGCTTGGTCGGCGGCAGACCCAGGTTTCCTAGCCGAGCCCTCCACGTGGGACGGAGCCAAAGTGTCGACGCAGGTGGCGTCCCACGCCAAGGCGCGACCCAAATTCCAAGGCACGAGTGTGCACCCATCGGGTCTCTTGCCATCCACGGCAGAGAGACCCGATGGCTCCAGAGTTGCGGGAAGAGCGGCGGTGGAGAGAGCACGTCTTACGAGGTCATTTATCGTGGCATGCCTGTAGAGTCGACCTGAGCTCTGTTGACAATGTAGGCCATGCCGGCCCAGAGCGTCCACGGGACTCCCACAGCGACTGCACGCGTGCGGCTCACAGATCTTAAGACCGAGGCGAAGGCACACTGCAATACGCACTGCAGAGGGATCCAGTACAGAGCCAATGTTCCGCGATGGCAACGCATGCAGGCAATGGCCCGATTCAGGCTCCGATACGGCTAGTAGCCTGGCACGCTCAGACTGGTTCTGCGAACTCTGAACCAACTGCATGTGTTGCAACTTAATGCTCGCAGAATCCCAGGCAGCTTGACTGGCTTTTTCCGTCGGTAAATGTTCGCCGGGGTGATTCGCGACCCATGCCGATTCTGCGACCGCCAAGCACGCCACCGGAACATTAGCGGTTGAAGTAATACGCAAAATACCGCTAATGAGGGTGAGAGTGCTGTGGATAGACGACAGAAAGGCCGGGAGTGCTAACCCACTTGTCGTGCGAATACCGAGACCGCCGAATTTTATTGGGAGAATCGCCTGTGACCAACTGGAAGGAGTGACTGAAATATTTAAAATTTTGCACACAGTGTCTTTCAGCAGCTGGTCCACATTCTCCGTAATTGAAGGAAATTTCCAGATCGGGGAACAACGGAGGATGTACAAAAATTTTGGGGAAAAGAGGCAAAGACGAAGTAAATAGATAGCCATGTGCGGGTTAATTTTTAGAAGCAGATCTCAACATTTATTAAACTGTTCAATTTTAGAGTCTATGGCTGACGGAATCTATTCATCGCAAATCGGGGCGCCTAAAAGTGCAAGATTCTCACGAGTAAGTACCGAAATATTTGGCGTGAGGTTATTGATGTCATTGATTAAAGACGCCCTGTTGTCCACAGAAATCGACTCGGAAATATATACCTCACACTTGGCAGAGTTAACCGCAAGGCCATCTCAGAATCGGTCGATGATTGTTTTCAAATCAGCCAGAACTGAGGAAGTTCTGCCGCCAATCGTGCCGTTGTCCGTGTACCAAATGTTCAAATCAGATGTAAGTTGCGTGACTATTGGGTGGACTTCGGTACTTGAAAGGTATGGACGTCATATAAAAACAAGAACGAAAGGTTAGTTCTTACATTTTTGGAGGATAGTTCTCTAAGGTATCAGAAGTATTTGTGACGCTAAATTTGACTGCAAAGGAAGAGGTCTGCTCTGGCAACGCTGCATAGTAGTAGAGAGAAGATTGAGGCATATCTGCCGGGTGCTGGAGATACACCTGAAATAATTCAGTAAATTAAGAGAAAAAATCCTAATATATGTATAAACTGTAAATAACCAAAACACGCGAGTCAGCGCGCACGCAACACGCTTAGTGACTAGCTCGCGCAGTGCACGAAGTGAAACCGCCGAAAATGATGCCTGACAAAGAATTAGTTATTGTTAGAAACGTGACTCCAATAGCGTCATAATAAATATGTTTTTCAATATTTAAAACACGCGTGTTTACCAGAGCTTTATTGTTACTAACTCTTGTTTAGAGACCATAACACCATCATTATCATAATTTCTCTTTATCCAATTTTGTGATGTTCCGAATTTGACATAGGCCCACTTGCACCAACCACTTAACTCAGGGATGGGCTGTCATATGTCAAATTTCATATAAAATGGTAGGTTAACCCTCCAGTTTCGTTGGTGCAAGTGGCCCTTAGAGTTCTCTTTCATTCTAATGTGACCATGAGTCTGTGCAAAGTGATCCGTGCTTGACAATATGGCCCGACAAGCTCGCAGTACTAACCTTGTAACCTTTATTGACTCCATAGCATAAACCGTCCCGGTCGATAGTATGCTCCTTAAGAATAACTCGTAAGTCAGTGTCTGCGCCGTTTCCCTGAGGATGGAATTATTAAGAATAAATAAAATAAATAAATAAATAAATATTATAGGACATTCTTACACAGATTGACTGAGGCCCACGGTAAGCTCAAGAAGGCTTGTGTTGTATATAAATACTTATATACATAGAAAACATCCATGACTCAGGAACAAATATCTGTGCTCATCACACAAATAAATGCCCTTACCGGGATTCCAACCCGGGACCGCGGCGTAGCAGGCAGGGTCACTACCGACTGCGCCAGACCGGTCGTCAAAACTTAATAACCGTACTTAATACTACTAATACTTTTGTTTAGGCCATAAAGAATTTAGATCAAAACGGATACAATTCTTACGAATGCGTCAAATGAAATTGGCAATTGCTGACTTTATAGATAGCTTCAACATCATGTTTTAGATATATTTTAACATTTTCCTAGGGTTTAATGTATTTATTTCTTACTCACTCTGCCTCTTTTAGGATACACATCCTCTTCATTACTATTGTATCCCCCTTTTAGAGACCAGTTTTTGCTGGGTATTGAGCTGTTCAAGTAAAAATAATCCTGTTGTACACTGAAACAAGGGTAATTTTTGTAAAGAAAATTCGTAAAAGGAAAAGTTTTTACACAAAAAAAATTGGCACAAGTTTTTATCGCCGACTGTACCTTTCTTTCAACAGTCATATACTGCTCTCCGAGGCGTTTCTAAAAAAACCCTTACTTGATGGGAATACATTTCATTACAGAGTTCCTATGGCCACCTTTCTGCTCCATCATCAGATCAGCTCCATGATAATAATTGCATTGTCAAGAGATTTATATATACATTTTTTTTTATTTTATTCATAAGGCACACAAAACAGACAACATTCAATACATTATTATAGCAGCTATAAGTTACAGGTTTAAAATAAGAATGCCGTCCAAAACATGTATGTGTCGCAGTAAGATAGATAAAGCCGTTATATAGTTATAACCCTAGGGATATAATTATACGTCGTAACATAGTTAAACGAAAGCGATTAATTTCTATCTTACTAGGAATATAACTGTAATACGTTACTAGTTTAGTCAAATAGTTATATGACTGGATTCAGTCTAGTGAAATGATTGTAGGCAGGAGTGCGGCGGTGCGGCAGAGGTATAGTTATAACCCTAGGGATATAATTATATGCCGTAACATAGCTAAACAAAAGCGATTCATAACCATCTTACTAGGAATATAATTATAATGCGGTAGGTACTAGTTTAGTTATAAAATTATATCACTGGATTAAACTTAGTCTAGGGATATAATTATAATACGTCTCTAAGTGGGACTGGAACCGGTAGTCCCGGTTCTTTATAGTTCTATACCATAAAAATCAAAAGGAACACTTATGTCGCGACTCTGTCCATCCGTCTGTGTGTTTAGAGAGAATAAGCACATTGAATTGGAAATAATTAACAAATTCTTGCCCTAAACAATTCTTCACTGTGGTTTGTTTGTTTAACGCATATAATTATATCCCTAGGGTTATAACTATACCTCCGCCGCACCGCCACACTCCTGCCTACAATCATTTCACTAAACTGAATCCAGTCATATAACTATTTGACTAAACTAGTAACGTATTATAGTTATATTCCTAGTAAGATAGCAATTAATCGCTTTCGTTTAACTATGTTACGACGTATAATTATATTCCTAGGGTTATAACTATATAACGGCTTTATCTATCTTACTGCGACATATGCACAGCAAGAAAAAATATGAGTATTAAAACCTATCCTAAAATTACAAATTACATTTTTTATCACTTTAAATTAAACTATATTAAAATTAATAAATACATTAAACAAATCATAATTAAATGATAAATTTTAGTTATGTTGTTGTGGTGTACGATGGCCAAGAACCTTGACAACTAATTACATTTACTAAATAATTTACATTTACATATACGCAAAATTTCAGTTCAGTCGGAAACTGGGAATTGGGTCTAATTTAACTTGCACGATTTGATTACAGACAGACAACCGAACAGATGAAAGTAAATAAAACCTACTCGTACAATCTCAAACGCAGAAAATTCTTAAGCTTGACATTAGATACGGTGATAACAGTAGTCTACGTTCTGCGGATAGGATAAATGTAGGCCAAGAGATGCTAAAACCGCCAAGGCGCCAAGAGATGTTAAAATATTACTCTTCGTGAGTTGAAAGTGATTTCTAAGAATTTAAAGGGTCTAAATGTCTCTATCGCGCGTTCCCGGAGCGTACAGGATAGAACGCGCGATTAAGTGTTGTTAGTTTTTAAGGTTCACGTTCTTTCGCGCGTGATTGCGCGTTTTTGAGAACGGAAAGAGCGTGAGTAAAGGCACACCTCGGACACTGGCGATCAAATATATGAAAGAGGCGCGTTCCGAGCACACATTCTAAAATCGTGTAGATGAACGCGTACTATGCTTGTATGAGTGAAATATGACAGGTCGACTGTTCGCGTTTTTGACAGGCGGTAACTGTGAGGTAACCGAGAGGGGGTGGGCGGCACTTTCAGCGGGGAGCGGGAGTGGCCATACTGTACGATAGTACTCTTTATTATACTGTGGTAAAGGCTAATCGTGCGCGAATCGTGCGCGTTATTATTGTTTATTCTTATTAATAGTATCGATTTGTAAAGAGCAACTAATTCAACCACCAATTCTTTAGTTCACGAGCATATGTCCGCCATGTTGCGCGCGCGAATGAACGTACGTGTAAAGGCAACCTCAACCACGTTGCACGCCCGCTCCAGCGTACGCAATCGCGCGTTTCCCTTCTCCTCCCGTCGGCTTTACACGCGCATTATTTCACACGCGATTGCCGTATCATGCGCGATAGAGCGTCTGTGTAAAGGCGGCTAATCTTAAGCTAATGTACATACTTTTCTTGTCTAATGATTTCACTTGCCGCCATGGTGTTTGTGGTAAAGCACAAACCCTCCGAAGTAAGGACGGGCTGGAAAAGGTCCTGACACGAGACATCCTTTCCTCTCCAGCGGCATGCGTAAAATATATCTTTCAGGCTTGGAGAAACCTAAAAAAAATTGAGTCTTTTGTTACAGTTTTTTTTATAAAATATGAGGCAAACAAGCAGACAGGTCGCCTGATGGTAAGCAATCACTGCCGCCCATAGACACCCAAAATACCAGAAGTGTTGAAGGTGTCTTACTTCTGGGCAAAGTTATCCCCCGCTTTTACCATTCCTCCCAGATTTGTGGAATATTCAACAACTTAAAAAAAAAAGTATTCTAAAATAATACGAAAGGTCTTCTATTGGAGCTAACAAAATGAGTTGTAGATACTTATTTATTGTAAATAAGTTGAAAACTGTTTTGGATCCGAATTGTTGATTACTTGTCCTGATTACCAGCCGGGACTTATATGCCTCATCTAGGTACCATAGTCTATATTAAGAAGAACAAACAAAATCATGGTACTAACACAATATAATAAAGACTAGTACTATCGTACTAACCTCTATAATATGCTGAACGGCTGCGGCATCAGAGAAGTTCCGCATTCTGTATGGAACGATGGACCAGTCAAATAAGCAAACTAGCCCGATGTCCTCATACTTGTGGGTCCAGGAATCATCTTCTATGCTATGAAATAAAACATATTTTAGCATAGTAATGTATTACCTACCTATAGACATGTCTAGAAAAAGTACATTTATTTTCATAAGAAAAATAATTTACATTTATTGAACTTTAGACTACGTCTACAAATATGTAACTAGTTTAAAGTAAAGTGCCAACGATGCTTGTGGCATTTCCTCGCTGTATCACGGACCGATATGTTGTGCGAGAAATTTGCCAGCCTTCGTCAACAAGGCGCTTTGCAAGTTTTTCTACAAAGAACTTGTGCTTTTTCCCATTGTGGACCTGGGGACCGATTTTTGAATGTCGCACGCATAAATTCGCCGTTCGAAAGTCGTTGCATTACGTCGTTTTCCACAGACTTTCGAAAGGCGAATTCATGCGTTAGAGATTTAAAAATAGGTCCCCTGGTTTCGATGCCATGTAAATAATACAAGATCGTAGTCAATCTCTATCGAGGTTTTTGTATATATACATGACGTCAGATGATATCAGATGTTTAACAATGTACAATTATAGATCCGTAACTACATTATAAATAAGGTCGTGCTCGAATATTGTAACGCCCGATATACATATACAAAGAGTGGTATGAGTAATAGTTATTTGTTTTACAAGGGGGTAAAGTAGTTGTTTAACCGCACGTGCCAATATTGATACCCGAGCAAGCGAAAGATTTTAAAATTGAACCGCGAGCGTAGCGAGTGGTTTAAAAAGTGGAATCTTGAGCGTTGCGAGGGATCAAGGCACGAAGGTTAAACAAACTTTGCCTCCGAGTGAAACTCAATTTTTTCACTACACCAACACGAACAAACTATTGACTATAAAACATTAAACTAAATCAAATCCATCAATTTATTCAATATTTATGATTCAGAATCATCATTTATAGGTAAATTCTACCAGCTAGCTAAAACACCAAGTTAAAATTTGTATGAAATTACTTTGCACTCTTGTGGATAAAATTCAATTTTGCTATCTGTTTTCGAATATCAAAGTAAGCCGTTACCAGTTGGTGTGGTGAAAACTCAATTTACTTATCATGTGATCTGTTACTCGTCACACGTGATCCAATCTTTTTCTTAATCTCGATCGTTTCGTGAGTGAAATTATAAAGCGATTGCTTCGCTTTGATTTGTGGGCAAATTGTCACTGAAGGGAACGGCACCTAAAACAGGTGAAGTAATAAATAAATTAGCACAGTAAGAACCTCCTGAGACATGAAGCAGTTGTTTTGTTTTTCAACGTGTAGGTAATTTTAGTTGTTTATAAATATTTATGTTCTAAGCAACTTCGCCGAAACAATGCCGGCAACGCCCCGGAACCTTTGAGATTAGTTTCAAAATGCAACTGATCGCGATTTAGCCCCGATCCTAACACTTATAACACATATATAGTTATTTGTTTTACGAGGGGGCAAAGTTTTCAAACTGCTTATGTTAATATCCGAGCAATCTAATGATTCCGAAATCGAATCTCTACTCTCTAGAGTACATAGTAGTTAAGTGACGCATGAAGTAAAATATTTAAAAATAAATAAAAATATCATCACGAGACAACGTCACGAGTCACTTAGTCTCCCTATTTAAAAATAATTTTCAGCACTTTACTATGACGCAAAACGCTCAAAACTTAGTTATTATTAAAAAGTGTAAAGAAGCCTTGTGTTCAGTGAAAAAAGAAAATGAAAACACCATCGCGTTAGCGCGAGAATTATCTTCAAAATTGTCCAACCAACAAAAGACGATTCAGTCGTTAACCGACCAAATTGCGAAGCTCGAAGCACTGTCAAAGCTCAACAGCACTCCACCAACCAGATCAGTGCTAACAAGATCGAAGGCCAAATCACTAGCAAGCGCAAAGCCAACTACAGCCAACGACACGCCGCCGAGCAAAAATGAGCCAATGGGAGGCGACGACGACGCATCAACGAAATCCGGCTCTCCCGCGACTCCTAGAGTAGGTGAATATAACACACCGTTAATTCAAAATCTCGACACACCAACTAATTCTCAGACAAATCTTTCGCCGCCTCAAAACAAAGGGACCAAAGCCCACAACAGAAATAAAAACAAGCGACTAAACAAGCTAATAGTGCGCGGCTCTGCAGAAAATACCAACTTAGAAGGCGTCGAAAACATGAAGTATGTACACGGATGCTTTTTCAACACAAACTCTACAACGAGCAGTGTCGCTCAACACCTCAAAAATGTACATAGTGGAGAATATGTGGTAGAAGAAATCCAGTCGAAACGAGACAGCTACAAATCTTATAAAATCGGCATCCCAGAATCGGTTTTTGAGAAATTCACGTCACCGTCTGCGTGGCCAATGCATGTCACCATAAACCAATGGCAGCCCTTTCTCACCAGAAAACCCACTAGACATAACCCAAGACAAGCCGCGAAAACCGATCAAGACTGCACCCAAACATAGTAAGCATCTAGTTTTGTGTCATCAAAATATAAGAAGTCTAGCTAGCAAGACAAAACAAATAGACATATTACTCTGCAACGAATTACAGTGTGACATCTTATGTTTAACTGAGCATTGGTTAAAATCTAAGCATGTAGCTACTGTAGACAAACATTAGAACATGGTGGCTCTGCCATATATGTAAAAGATAGCCTTCAATTCTTGGAAAGGACTGACATATGTAATATATCAACAGAACATGTCCTTGAAATTTCAGCAATTGAACTTCCTAAATATAATGCAATCATAATATGTATTTACCGATCAAATCTGACAACGTTTGAACGATTCATTTTATG
This sequence comes from Leguminivora glycinivorella, assembly GCF_023078275.1. Lineage (NCBI taxonomy): Eukaryota > Metazoa > Arthropoda > Insecta > Lepidoptera > Tortricidae > Leguminivora > Leguminivora glycinivorella. The sequence goes on along the minus strand of NC_062973.1, from coordinate 24,903,995 downwards.
TTTTGAAGAATTATTAGATAAGATAGTATTAGAAAATAAGCAAATAATAATAATGGGCGACTTCAATGTTGATTATCTCGCCGATTCCACACAAAAGTGCGCTTTGGTAGACTTGATCACGTCTTTCGATTTTATACAATCGGTCACTTTTCCCACACGCGTCTCAAACATGTCGAGTACGTGTTTAGACCATATTTACACAAATAACTTGTTAAGCGCACATAACATACAACTACAATCAGTTGAAACTCACCTGTCCGATCACTACGCACAAAAACTCACAATCACTCACGAAATCACTAACACTTTACCCGTTTCCTCACGCACATTTCCACAGCACAAAATCAGGTCCTTTAAAGATCACCTTCACTCTATAGACTGGCCCGAAATCGAATTGAGGGCAAATAACGACCCAATCGCCCTTTTAACATCACTAATAAACGTCCTAAACAACACCTCAAACATATGCTTTCCGTATCGTCCAATTTGCCATTCTAAAAAATATAACTGTCCTTGGTTCACTAACAGCTTAATTATGCAAAAACAAATGCTCATACAACTAATTGACATCTCAAAAAGAAATCCAACTAGCATCGAATTACTACAGCGAATATTATCGATGTCCTTAAAATTTGAACAAAGTCTAGCTAACACTCAACGAGAGTACTATTTAAACATGTTATCGCACAGTAATAACACACAAAAAACTCTGTGGCAAATTATTAACAACGTCACTGGACGCGCATCTGGCAAGCGACAGTGCAGTTTAGAGATAATGAAAGATACCCGCGGTGAACAATATGACTCGCCCAACCGGTTAGCAAATGATATAAACACTTTTTTCCTATCAGCTGCAAATACGACATGCGCACCCACGGCTCGTCCCGAACTGGCTAAACTATTGTTATGCAACTCTTCTAAGCCTAGTCCTGTTACCATCAAATTAACTCCCTTCAGCCAAGATGAGTTGTACAAAATCGCAACACAAGTAACTACCAAAAACACTTGTGATATATTCGATACTACAACAAAGTTACTCAAAATAGCACTGCCATTCGTCATCGTGCAATTAACTATAATTTTTAATTCATTCATAAAATTGGGAATATACCCTACTATATTAAAAAAGGTGAAAGTTGTACCCGTCTATAAGGGAAAAGGTCAAAAAGACGAACTAAAAAACTACAGACCCATTAGCATAATACCAACTATGGCCAAATTATTCGAAGTGGGGATAAGCAATCGAGTGTATTCATTTTTAGAACAGTTTAACCTGTTACACTCCAAACAATACGCCTATCGACGCCACCGCTCGTGTGTTGCCGTCATTCGCGAAACTCTCGATTCCATTATGCAAGCCAAAGAAAAAGCGTCACACGTCGCCATTCTGTTGTGCGACATGACACGCGCCTTTGACCTCTGCGACCACTCCGTGCTAGCCACGAAGTTCGAACATTTCGGATTGCGTGGCCCGACTTTACGACTTATGGTAGACTACTTAAAAAATAGACAGCAGTCAGTCGTATTGAAAAATGGTCTAGTTAAATCAGACGAAGGCAGTGTGGACATAGGGGTTCCGCAGGGATCTTCGCTTGCAAACTTATGTTTCCTCTTACAGGTCAATGACCTACCGGATGCTGTAGACGGAAATATGTTTATCTTTGCTGACGATGCTTGTAACATCCTTATCGCCCCTGATATCGATAGTTTGGAAAAATCAATCACTAGCGACGTACAAAAATTACTCCATTGGTTCTCTGTCAATGGACTAGTTTTAAACGTCGCTAAAACCCAGGTGTTACATTTTAACTTAGGTGGGAGACCACTCAGGCCCCTCGCTGTCACGGTTAATGGCACGGTCCTCCCACAAGTAAAAAACGCCAAGTTCCTAGGTGTGATAATCGACTCTGCGCTAAAATGGGACATTCAAATCGGTAACATCTGTGGAAGGTTGAGTGGTATCTGCTTCGCCTTAAAACGCTTATCGTGCATACTTCCGCAAGCACAAGTGCGCAGTAGCTACTTCTCACTATTCCATGCGGTACTGAACTATAAGTCTCGAGTTGTGGGGCCTCGCCGCCGACTGGCGCCGCGCTTTCGTGCTCCAGAAGAGGGCGGTGAGAATAATAGCTCGCGTCCCGCCAGGCTCACCGGCCCGACATTTGTTTATCTCCTTAAACATAATGACGATGCCGTCTCAGTATATATTTAATGTCGCTAAATTCGTAAGAACGAACATTCATAACTTTCCTTTAAGACCTGACAATCTGCGATGTTTGAGGGACAGACAAAGAGGAAAACTAGCCACGACCAAATGCAGACTCACCAAGTCTACCAAAACTACTTATGTAATAGGTACAAAAATTTATAATTGCATTCCAAATGACATTCAAAATTTAGAAAATGATAATTGTTTTTATAAAAAATTGAAGAAATGGTTAATCAAAAATGCATTCTACGATGTAAAAGAATTTTGTGACATTTAAACATTTATGTAATATATCCAATTATTATTCTAATTACTTTTAATAAGGTATTATGATCTCTTAAATTCAATTCAAAAATTTAAAGTTTAATTATTATTCTAAATTTTAATATATTTATGAACTGTAACTGTTGACGTGTAATGTATCTGTGCATTTACGAAATAAATGAATATGAATATGAATATGAATAAAGAAGGGATTTCATGGCAACAAGGTTAATCGAATTTTGCTCCACATTGAAATTCAAAACGCAAGTTCATGTCATTTTTTCCATCCTGCACATTCACGTCAACTTTAACTGACGATATACCTCTCCTTTGGAGGGTGAGTTGGTCGACTCAAGTACGCTTTTCTAACTCATCATCGTTCTTGCGTTATCCCGGCATTTGCCACAGCTCATGGGAGCCTGGTTTCCGCTGTGACAACTGATCCCAAGATTTGGCTTACTGCCTACGCACTAGTTTTACGAAAGCGACGTCCATCTGACCTTCCAACCCAAAGGGCAACTAGGCCTTATTGGAATAAGTCCGGTTTCCTCACGATGTTTTCCTTCACCGAAAAGCGACTGGAAAATATCACATGACATTTCGCACACATCTGCCGAAAAACTCATTGGTACGAGCCGGGGTTCGAACCCGCATCGCACGCTCTTACCGCTAGGCCACCAGCACTTACCCTAGGCCACCAGCGCTTACCCGCAAGTATACTTCTGATCTTATCTTATCTTTTGCCTGACTCACAATAAATGAATGAATTACCTCTCCTACGGATACCAGTTGTTCACTCAGAGCTACGATAACGGGACTCGTCTGCCACTTGATCCAGACGTTTTTGATCAGGAGCACACACAGACTGATGCTGACTAGGAATGTGACCACCCAGAATATCCTGAAAATAGAAAATAAAAGATCTATTCTGCCTAAAAAACTATCAACACTTGACAGAAGTATTTACATTGTTTTTACCTACCTGCATAAGCTAACTACTTGTCAAAGTTTTCAAGTCACATTTATTATTAAGTACTTCTATTATAACAGTATTTTAACAGAAGACTTGTAGCAACTCCTATAGTTATTGGAAAGGATATTCATTAGTAATTGGCCACACTAGAAAAATTAGACAGGTATGGCCTTTTTTTCTTTCTGCCTTGTAAAAAGTGAGTGACATAGAGAAACTAACACACTCAAGAAGGAATACATCCTTTTGTGTAGTGTTACGAGATTTACGAAAGATTGACTTTGAAAAACAGGCAAGGCCGTCGGCTTAGTAGGCAGGTCCACTACGACATACCGGTCGTCATCCAAAAAAAAACATCATAATCATATCAGCCCTTTATCGCCCACTGCTGAACATAGGCCTCTGTTCTAGTACGCCACTTCTCCCGGTCCTGGGTTAGTCTCATCCAGTAGTGACCCGCTATTTTCCTGATGTCGTCCACCCATCGAGCCAACGGATTCTTAGAACAAATTAAATTATCCTCATAGAAAATAATTTAATTTGTATTTTTTAGTAGACACACTACTATTTTAACTATAAACTGGAATAAATGTCATATACAAAGAAAAAATGATCAAGGCCTCCAAGTGTCCAAAGCTGGACACTTGGAGCTTGGAGCTTGGTGGATTTGAGCCAACGGATGCCAGGCGTTTCTTACATTTGTAAGCGGCCACCATTCCGTTAACATTTTAGTCCACCTGGCATCACTCTGCCTAGCAACATGTCCCGCCCAAGAAAACATGCACTTACTTTTCTACGTAGGACCGGCCTTTCTCAGAGATGTACTTGAGCCCATGAAGCGTGCTGTTTTCTGCATACTCTTGTATCAGTTGCGTTGCCAGTTTCCTTCGCTTACGACTCTTACGGTTGTTAACGCTACTTTGGTTTACCTCAGTAGTCTCTGGACTGTGGAAATAAATTCATACTTTTTATTTGTACTTAGGTAACCTAATAGGATAATTACCTAATTATGCTAGCGAGGTAACCGATAATACCTATGTCACTGTGATAATTTTAGGGTTCTGTCGCGTTGGATTGTCGCAAAGCCTTGGGTCGTATTTTGTGTATGAGAAATCACTTAGTATAGTATGAACAGCTTTCAGCTTTCCGATGCGTAAGTGTTTTCATACTCATAAGCGATCCTCAAACATAAAATGCGGTTGGATGCTGATAGATGTGACTTCACTCTTAGTCCGTTTTCAAAAGATCCAAGATGGCGCCTGTAATGTATGAGATATCGGTCCGACATCCGATATCGGATCGGATAATGTGAAAACGCACTTATTCGTACCACTGTCAAATGAACAAACAAAACTTACTCCATCTTCACAAACAGCAGAACACTAAACACGACCTATCACCACGGCACAGGAAACATTGTATGCCTCATTTCATTACAGTTACTATGTTAATTAGTAATTACATTAGTCCCCATTGCGGACGCGCCCCTCAAGTAATGACATTTCATTAGGATATAAATATCTGGGGACTGCGACTGTTAGCCTAGACCTTGTTTTGAGCTAGGTTTATGTTATATATAACCGGGTTGACATATTTCTACGGTAATCATTCCAGGGAACACGATTCCGCTTTCACAATTTGAAGTTTAAGCGTTAAGAGTTTCACCACCCTCTTTCTACCCGTAGGTGTCGTAGAAATCGACTGTGGGATATGAGTTCAATTGTAGTGTAGGCGACGGACTAGCAAAGCCAACGCAAACAGTCACTGCGATAACACAAATTAAGCTTTCATTTAATCCCTTAATAAAATAGCTTAGAGTGACAGGGAAACTTGAGCACTGAGCATTCTCGTGTCCTCTGCCTACCCTTTTGATAATACAGGTATGAGTGGCTGTATGCTATGAGAACCAGAAAACAGACTTACTAAATTGCAAATTATACTATTGAATGTTACCAACTTAAAATCTAAGTTTAATATAATAAATAAAGATATACAAACATTTATGTATAAAATAAAAATACCTGTGTGTTGAGGTTAAGAATTTCACCACCCCCTTTCTTCCCGTGGGTGTCGTAGAAGGCGACTATGGGATATGGGTTAAATTGTGGCGTAGGCGAGAGGCTGGCAACCTGTCACTGCAATGTCACAGTTTCGTTTTCTTTCAACCCCTTATTTGCCAAGAGTGGCAATGAAGCTTTAGTGGTTTCATGTGTTCTGCCTACCCCTTTATGGGATACAGGCGTGATTGTATGTATTGTTGTATTGTATGTATGTTATGTATAAAAGACTTATCCAAGAAATTGAAAATAAGTATTAGAATAATTATGACTTTTTATTTCGAAGCACCTACTCTTTTTGATTATGTTTTTTATTTCCGCTACCCAAAGGTTGTCTGGTAGAGATCGCTCTTTAGCGATAAGACCGCCTGTTGTCTGCCTCTATTTATAATCATTTGTTTGGCTCCACTGTATCTTTTGCTGAGGTGTGCCAGTAAAGAGTATTCTATCTATCTATAAATTATGAGTATCACTCTACGATTTTTTTTTATGTTGGTGATATGGTCTATCTAGATATTTATTTAGTACCTAGGTAAAGTTGACGAACAATAAACTTAAACTAATGTTTAGTTAGACTATTAATAATGATTAGTGTACAGTATTATCAAGAGACAAGGAGAGGTAATAAAGTAATGATTACCTGCTCAAATTAAACGTTCGCGTGTAGCGCTACTTACCTACAATAATACTCACTCAATTAATTAATGGTCGCAATAAGGTATTTGCAACTATTTTAAATAAGGATGCTGATACGAAATAATGTGTTATTCCACATGAATTTTGCAATAAATTGACAACTTTAATCGTCAAATTTTTGAGTTGACATTTTATTGCAAAATGCATGTGGGATAACATATTATTGCGTATCAGCGTCCTTTTATAATTAGTGTTAATTATGAAATAAAACTATGGAAACGGATTAAATCGCGTATAATGAATCAATCATCTGATAATGGAACAAGCACGACGAAGGCTGTGAGGCATTTGTGTTGTATGGTGTTGGACATTTGCAGTTTGTTTCTTTGTCAATTTTGTGTAGATTACCTAATTGGTTAATTATTTTTTAACAGAGTAATTGGTAAAATTTTTTGAATATTGTATAACTGGCTTTATTAATAGTGTGTGAACCTGCCTTAGAAATCTATATTATTTGTGGTCATGGTTCGTTAATATTTCTTGTAAGTGGGTAGCTTTTGCACATTTTAATTTTTCCGCAGTCACCCGTTGACCACGAACGCTGTAAAGAGTTCGAAACGTCGGGATGTATTTAAAATTCATTATACGCGATTTAATCCGTTTCCATAGTTTTATTTCATGAGTAACTATCGCGGTAACCGAAGACAATATTAGTGTTAATTAATTATTATGTCAACTTCGTTTAATTTATATCAATTGAAACTTGAAATTTACATGCCGACCGAATCATTTTTACACAGATTAACTGAATCCCACGGTAAGCTCAAGAAGGGTCTTGTTGTGGGTACTCAGACAACGTTATAAATACAGAGATAACATTCGTGACTCAGGAAATATCTGTGCTTATCACAAAAACAAAAGCCCTACCGGGAATTAGAGTTCTGGATGATCCACGGTTAGTTTAATTAGGCCTATATTCGATTTTTGTCGAGCTCCCAATATTTCGACGCAATTACATGCATCATGATCACGGAAAACTTAAACGAGAGTTCGATAGAAACCAAAAAAGGTAAACACGGTCACTCCTTTTGCAAATGCTGTCCATTGCTATTCGACGCGGTAACGCGGGAAGTGTGATGGGCAGCTTTGTACCAGGGGTTGCGCGGGGGAGCCTCTTCCAGTAGGTTTTTTTTAATAGTATTTAGTTTTAGAGTTAATTAGGTTTTTTATATTTAATTTAGTTTTATTTGTAGGCTCATTTGTTAAATATTACATATTACCCCATTCCTATTTTATACAATTAATTGAATAAATACATACATTTCATTGACAAAAAAAAACACGGTTTATTCCGGTCAATATAGGTCTAATAAATACCCTTACCGAGATTGGATCCACATAGGCCCCATTACGTTTTTAAATTTTAAATTTATTTACACCAAACTAGGATAAAACCCGTCAGTTTCTCATTAGTCCTATTGGAAAACTCGATAAATTATTGAATAGCTGCATAAATTCTAAAAATAAAATCCATTTCTATCCCGAGCGAGCGTTTAATGGCTGCCAATCCGGCGAGAGAGCCCTAGAATTAATTACCCCATACCAATTACTAGGCACCCTAGGCTCCTTCGTGTGTGCAGTGGGCTTACCGCGAGATTGGCACTGACGTACACCTTGGCAAAATAAGAGTAGAAGTGGACGTTTTTTTTTTAACATAGCAACACTTAACTGTTCTCAAAGAGGATCAAGTATTATAGAGAGTTATTGTCAAAGTAAAATGTGTAATCACAGTGCATAGACAGCCATCTCTCGACACAAGCTTAAAAGACACACAAGCTTTTGAGCCTCAGTTTTGACAATTTGGCCCATATTCTTAGCTTGATAGGCATGTGTTAAAATGTTAAAATGTCAGGGCAATTTGTATAAATATTTGTTCCTGAGCGCCATCTAGCTTAGTTTAGGGCTAAGTTGATCGAGTAGCGCCATCTAGCCGAGCCCCCAAAGGTGTATCGCCATCTAGGTCACCGTACTTTTTTCTGTATGGTTTTGAGGTAAGTAAGTTTTTAGGGTTTCGTAGTCAACTAGGAACCTTTATAGTTTAATAGTCCGTCCGTCCGTCCGTCCGTCCGTCCGTCCGTGGATAATCTCAGTGACCAGTAGCAGTAGAAAGCTGAAATTTGGTACCAATACCCGTTAATTATGTGGTCCAGACTTGGCTATATACCTATTTTGACTGTGTAAATACATTATGTCATTCCACAAAAGAAATCTTATAGTACAAAAGGCGGCCTAAATGTCGAAAGACGTTTTCTACCAGACAACCTTAAGGCAAAGCAGAGAGATTGTAGAAACAAAAATAACATAACGGTTTACGTACTAGAATACTAAGGGCCAGCTGCATCAACTACATTTGACAGACACATCATCGTCACGCAGCCGGCGTCTATGGAACTTCCCATACAATAAAATTTACCGAACGCTTTAACGGTGACAGGTGATTTGGTGCAACCGGCCCTATGTATTGTTATCATCTTCTGCGGTCCTACCCCGAAAAACGCGCTTGTATATCTTTTTTAGGGTTCCGTACCTCAAAGAGGAAAAACGGAACCCTTATAGGATCACTCGCGTGTCTGTCTGTCCCTCTGTCACAGCCGATTTCTCCGAAAGTACTGGACCGATTTACTTGAAATTTGGCACACATATGTAACCCTGTGGCCCAAAGACGGACATGTAATTTAATTGAATGAAATTTAATCACAGGGACCACTTTTGGGGGGTAACATTGAAAATTAAAAATCAACGTTATTAAAACTATATTATATAACTATTAAAACAATTACATGCATCATGATCACGGAAAACTTAAACGAGAGTTAATTCGATAGAAACCAAAAAAGGTAAACACGGTCATTCCTTTTGCAAATGCTGTCCATTGCTATTCAACGCGGTAACGCGGCGAATGTGATGGGCACCTTTATACCAGGGGTTGCGCGGGGGAGCCTCGGGGGAGGTTTTTTTTAATACCTAATGTAAGTATTTAGTTTCCGAGTTATTTAGGTTTTTTTTAGATTTAATTTAGTTTTCTTTGTAGGCTAATTTGTACCTATTTTATACGATTAATTAATTAAATACATACATTCATTGACAATAAAAACACGATCTATACCGGTCAATATAGGTCTAATAAATACCTTTACCGGGATTGGACCCCTGAACCGTAGGCTCCATTTCATTGTTAAATTTTAAATTTATTTACACCAAACTAGGATAAAACCCGTCAGTTTCTCATTAGTCCTCTTGGAAAACTCGATAAATTATTGAATAGCTGCATAAATTCTAAAAATAAAATCCATTTCTATCCCGAGCGAGCGTTTAATGGCTGCCAATCCGGCGAGAGAGCCCTAGAATTAATTACCCCATACCAATTACTAGGCACCCTAGGCTCCTTCGTGTGTGCAGTGGGCTTACCGCGAGATTGGCACTGACGTACACCTTGGTAAAATAAGAGTAGAAGTGGACGTTTTTTTTTTAACATAGCAACACTTAACTGTTCTCAAAGAGGATCAAGTATTATAGAGAGTTATTGTCAAAGTAAAATGTGTAATCACAGTGCATAGACAGCCATCTCTCGACACAAGCTTAAAAGACACACAAGCTTTTGAGCCTCAGTTTTGACAATTTGGCCCATATTCTTAGCTTGATAGGCATGTGTTAAAATGTCAAATATAAATATTAGCGCCATCTAGCCGAGTGTCCCCCAAAGGTGTATCGCCATCTAGGTCACCGTACTTTTTTCTGTATGGTTTTGAGGTAAGTAAGTTTTTAGGGTTTCGTAGTCAACTAGTATAGTTTAATAGTCCGTCCGTCCGTCCGTGGATAATCTCAGTGACCAGTAGCAGTAGAAAGCTGAAATTTGGTACCAATACCCGTTAATTATGTGGTCCAGACTTGGCTATATACCTATTTTGACTGTGTAAATACATTATGTCATTCCACAAAAGAAATCTTATAGTACAAAAGGCGGACTAAATGCCAAAAGGCATTTTCTACGAAAACCTTAAAGCAAAGCAGAGAGATTGTAGAAACAAAAATAACATAACGGTTTACGTACTAGAATACTAAGGGCCAGCTGCATCAACTACATTTGACAGACACATCATCGTTACGCAGCAGGCGTCTATGGAACTTCCCATACAATAAAATTTACCGAACGCTTTAACGGTGACAGGTGGTTTGGTGCAACCGGCCCTATGTATTGTTATCATCTTCTGCGGTCCTACCCCGAAAAACGCGCATGTATATCTTTTTAGGGTTCCGTACCTCAAAGAGGAAAAACGGAACCCTTATAGGATCACTCGCGTGTCTGTCTGTCCCTCTGTCACAGCCGATTTCTCCGAAAGTACTGGACCGATTTACTTGAAATTTGGCACACATATGTAACCCTGTGGCCCAAAGACGGACATGTAATTTAATTGAATGAAATTTAATCACAGGGACCACTTTTGGGGGGTAACATTGAAAATTAAAAATCAACGTTATTAAAACTATATTGTGTTACATATCAAATGAAAGAGCATTTTATAAGCATTTGAAGTATATTTTTTTTATTTTTTTTATTTTGGTAATTTAGAAGTAATTTAAGAAAATACGCAAAAAATGACCATTCCCCCCCCTTATCTCCGAAATTACTTAGCGTAAAATTTTCAAATAAATACACAAGATAGCCCTCTACCTGTAGATTACAGGAAAACCTATTAGAAATCTACAGTCAAGCGTAAGTCGGACTTAAGAGAAAAAAACTCAGATTACGAATATCACTCACTGCCGCTGCAAGTAGTTACTAAACGTCTTAAAGTGTTGTAATCGCGTTGGACAGGTATAAAGAAATTAATTTCGGTTTCGTTTGTTATAGAAATTGTTAAAAAAAAAAAAAAACATTTTCCAAAATGACTTAAGTTCCTACTAAAAAAGAGGCGCTTAAGACCGTTTAGAACTTCACTGACCATAATATTGCCCACATAGGTCCAAAAAAGGTGTATATATACGAAAACAAAAAAATTGTGCCATCGACAACCAAAATCAGAAGTCCATTTTGCTCTATCTCTTATCGTTTCCGAAATATACGCGAAATCTAAGTACGAAATTTAATGTACGTTGCCATTACATTTCGTCAGGCGCTCATGACCTGTTTGTATGGAAATGTCGAAATCCGACTCGCACTTGACCAATTTTCATAGAAAGTTGTGTTTTATTATAGTTTTGAAGGAAGTTTCTTGTTTTTAACCACCAACGCAAAAACGACGGAGTGTTTTATAATAATTTAAGGTTTGACGCTTGACATGTCTGTCTGTGGCATCATAGCTCCCGAACGAATCAATCGATTTTGACTTAGTTTTTAATGTTTAAGGTGAATTCGACGACAGTTTTTTTTGTACCACGTAGGTGGGAAACAGGCATACGGTCTGCCTGATGGAAAGCGGTCACTGTAACCTATGGACGCCTGCCACTCAAGGAGTGGCACATGTGCGTTGCCGACTCATTAGAAACTTGTACAAACCTGTAGGTACTTAGAAGGGGCCTGGGTGCCGACGACTCAAAGGAAAATCTATTGTCCTAATTAGTTCCGTAGGTCCTTCCTCGTTGAGCTCTGGCTGCCTTACTCACCGGCAGGAACAATGAGTAACGCTCTGTCTTGCGTGAGCGACGGGCGACGCGACGCGATGCGACGTGATGCGACGGCGATGGCTCAAGGTCATCGCGTATCCATCGCGCGAAACTTCGGCACTAGCATTTGGTGATTAGAATCAGAAGATTCGCCGTTTTCACGATGTGCAAATGGTCTAGCGGGTTTGACTTCTAGGTGGAATCGTTTGCGCCATGAGTGTCGTGAGTTCGAATCTCGGCTCACGCAATCTTTTTGCATTTTTATTTACTTTTTTTCTTTTATGTTCTACTAGCTTTTGCCCGCGGCTTCTCTTGAAAGACGGACAAACAAACAGACACACACACACTTTCCAGTTTAATCAGTATGGATTATTTGATTTTATTTACCTGCTTATTTCTTTCTCTAAGATTCTACTTTCTTATTTTTTTTTTTAAGAACTCCGGGTTTTATACTAACAAGGAAAGTTTTAAGTAGCACACATAATACTGAATTTTGTTTTTATTAACTTAATGTTTATTTTAATCCATACTAATATTATAAACGGGAAAGTGTGTGTGTGTCTGTTTATTTGTCCGTCCTTCACGGCAAAACTGAGCGACGAATTAACGTATACTATTTACTTATAACGAATGCTATTTACTTAATGTTGAAATGAAAAAATGTCATACAGTGTAACCCAGTGTTTTTTAATGCTGCCATCTAGTGTCGACTGGCATAACCACTACACTAAGAGCCCTTATTCCTTAGAGCGTTCATCAATTTCGTAAATTGCCATTGATAGATGGCGTTGGCGCTCGTCGTTGGCGTCGGTTGCATAGATTTCATCGAGGGAACCGGCCCCTTCCCCTTCTCTTTGTGGGGAGTAGTCACGTGCGATTTCATGACTATTGGGATAAATCGGATCAGTTTGACCCAAGGAACAATTTTGCCAAGCAGCATCGTCACAGGCAAAAGTGCAAAGTCGCTGGGCCTTACTTATCCTACTGGTCACCAAACACAAATATGGCAAAGGTAAAATGAGCATAGTTTGAAAATTATAAGTTCTAGCTATATACTTCCAAAGACAGTATTGTAGAGAATTTTATAGAGAATATACTTCTCTTAGACGTTATTGTTGTAGCTTTTACGGTTTTCATGGAAATATAAAAAAACTGAAAACAGGGATACAAAAGTGGGGAGGAGGGGAAACATTGACACCTCGGCGTGTTTCTACTTCATTTTTTTCTTATAATCCTATAAGCTATATACATGCCAAGTTTCATGTTTTCTGCCAGACGGGACTATAGATGGCATCCACGACTACAGATCACGGCTTAAAAAGGGACCAGCAAGTAGATAAACTGTGTGATAGTCTGGGCAGTGCGTGCTTTGCCTAAGAGAGAACTTGGAAGCATACAAAACCAGGGGTGGCTGACTCCGCGATTCTATCGCCGCGCTACAAGTACATGTCAGCGGCCGCGAGTTCGCGGCCCATTCATTGGCGACGACCTTCGCGCGGCGAAATAAAATGCGATGTTGGCTACTCGCGTACGGTCCGTTTGTTAATGAAGGTAATAATTTAGAATGGCGGTATTTTGTGAACATCAAAGGAGTGAGCCTTCTGTACTTGTATATATTCTGTTCTGTGACAACACTAAAAACATGTGTTCCAAGTACAACACTCTAAATGCCGGAAAGTTAGTAGGTATCGACCGTATATTGGCGTAATCCAACAAGTTAACACATGTGATGGACCCTGCCGTCTATAATAAATTGCCGCAATATGTGGTTGAAGTACCTAGAGTGTCGAACTTTAAGTATTGCTTAAAAAATTGGCTGGTCGAGCACCCGTTCTACACTTATGACAATTTTTTTATTACCTAATTAGAAAAATATTTTTGTTAATTTTTTATGTGAATATTGCCTAACTTTTTGTAATTTCAATCTTCTGTCTATTTATTTTCTAAGTATTATTGTTGTATGAATATTATTTTTTGAAATCAAATCTTGACGTGTAAAATGGCGTTACAAATAAATGAGTATGAGTAGTATTAGATTATTTTGACCATTAAAAGTTTGTACGGAACCCTCGGTGGGCGAGTCCGACTCGCACTTGGCCGGTTTTTTTTTTTACTATAAACTGGCCAGTGATCGACCTTAGTCGCACCTGATGGAAAGTGACGACAAGGCCGAGGTTGTAGCTCACTGGTTCAGTAATAGCCTATTCACTCTTGACTTGAATACACCAAGATTGTATTCGCCCTGGAATACAGATGAGGGGAGCATGTTCCATTCCTTAGCAGTTCGCATTAGGAAAGAAGAGGCAAACCTCTTCATGCGAATGAAAGGCAAGTCGACAACGTAAAGGTGAAACCGCTCCCCACGCCTGGAAATCTGCAATAGTAATAGAGAAGCATATAATGTTTTTTTTTTATATTTTGTCGATGCTGGCGATTGGCCTCCCGGGGCGTCTCGATTACAGGCAACTCAAGACCGTTCCTAATTGGCACTCTGGCGTTATTCCTATGGTCTAACTAACAAGTCGGAGTTCTTTGGAATCGGTTAGCCAAGGGTTATACTTAATTATTTATGGACCCTTGTTTAACTTAACCCTTAAATGCATGGTGATGTATATATGCATCATATATTTGATGGCCTGTGGCTCAATATGTAGCTATCCAAAATCACATTTATAGCTTAATTATTATTCCGTATTTATTATTTTTTAATAAATAATTAAATAAATCAAACAATATTATGATTTACTATTTATTATTTAAGCATAAAGATGAAATGGCGGAATAGTGTGAAAAAACAGGATAATGGCGATTTTTAGTATGTGATTTAGGCAGATTTTTTCGGAGTTAGTAATTAGTTTATGTTAAATTTTATCATGGGGGTTTCACAAATAGTGTACCTTTCAAACTTTACAAATAAAACTTACCAATAATTATATATTTATATAAATAAGTTTTGGCCTCTTTGACTTCTAACACTGATTTAGTATTAAAATTGGTATTAAATTTTTTTTTTTTATTTTTCCCAGAGTCAGAAAACCATTGTCTATCACATATATTAATATCTCGTAAAAAAAAATCATGCATTTAAGGGTTAACCTAGCCCTCTCTAGTATATTAATCAAAATAATTATGTTCTAGTCGACGATTCTATGACTCTTGAAAACAATCTACTTTTATTTCTATGACTCTTGAAAACACGGTTTTAACTTAATTTCACATGCACCAATTTCACCAGTATGCGGCTGCGGGGCAGGCGGTGCAGGCCATACACCACATCAAGCAAGAGTGCCCGAAACGAAAATCTGTTGGGGAAGCCTTTACTCACCTGCGTACCTACGTAGCCGAATGGCACAAACGCTCACGAAACGAAACGCTCGTAGATATCTATCTCTATCGCTCTTGCGTATTGGCGCGAGAGAGCCAAACTAACCTCTCGAAGCGTTTCGTTTTTTTTGCATCGCAGAAATGGCATTTGGCTACGGCACCTAATACTAACGCAACCCAATGGGTGAATAATTTAGATCAAAGACGACATATACCGGGACCACAGAATATTTCGGGACTGACAAAGCCCATACAAAAAATCGTACCCCTGAAATGTATGGGCCTTTTAGAGATAAAACTAGATGGTGCTGTTTCACAGCCTGGCGAAGTGGCAAAAATCATACTTTCCCCAAATATTTTTGCGTGTTTTAATTTTTTATAAGAACAAACGACATATTTCTTTATTTTTATCATGATATCACGTAAATACACATTTTGAAAAAAAAAATTGTAAGCATCATCAGTGTAGTTATGATAGTATTTAAAGGTGGCGCTAAAAATGAGGTATGATTCTGAGTATAAAGATTGTCAATCCTATATAAATCATCCTTGATTTAGATGTAATAAATATAAATATTGGGGGACATCTTACGCAGAACAACTAGCCTCAAACTAAGCAAAGCTTGCGCTATGGGTGCCATTGGGTGCTAAGCTAGGCGATGATGCGTTGCCACTTTCCTTCGCTTACGACTCTTGAGGTTCCTAACGCTACTTTGGTTTACCTCGGAGTCCCTGGACTGAAGAAATAAAATAAATAAATAAATATTGGGGGACACCTTACACAGATCATCCTAGCCCCAAACTAAGCAAAGCTTGTACTATAGGTGCTAGGCGACGATATACATTATATAGATAAATACATACTTAGATACATAGAAAACATCCATGATAGGCGCAAATATCTGTGCTCGTCAAACAAATAAATGGAATTACCGGGATTCAAATCCAGGACCGCGGCTTAGCAGGCATCAGGGTCACTATACCGACTGCGCCAGATCGGTCGTCAATGTAATCAACACTATTTTTATAAACGACTCTGTAAATGCCGTCATCATCCTCCTTGCGTTGTCCCGGCATTTTTCCACGGCTCATTGGGAGCCTGGGGTCCGCTTTGACAACTAATCCCAAGATTTGGCGTAGGCACTAGTTTTTACGAAAGCGACTGCCATCTGACCTTCCAACCCGAAGTGTAACTAGGCCTTATTAGAATTAGTCCGGTTTCCTCGCGATGTTTTCCTTCACCGAAAAGCGACTGGCAAATGTCAAATCACATTTCGCACATAAGTTTCGAAAAACTCATTGGTACGAGCCGGGGTTCGAACCCGCGACCTCCGGATTGAAAGTCGCACGCTCTTACCGCTGGGCCACCAGCGCTTATACTCTGTAAATGCCATACGAATAAATAAATACACAAAATCAACGTGGGCACGTTGGCAACTGTTAGGCAAGCAAATGCAATAGCATCTTGTTTTATTCACTCATTCATTTGTTTATTTGCTCCGTTGCGTTTATTTTTGTTTTCTACTGAAAGCGAGATCACGATCCGTGATGGGTTTCATTGATTTTTCACTTGTTTTGTTTAATTAATACACTGAAGCCTGGATTTATTAGACTTTATAAAGTATAATTGTTATTTTTTTATTACTTTCGCAATGAAAAAAAAATGAAAATTGTTTTATTTCATTAATGATGAACTCTTAAATGACAAACAAGGTTGGGCCTTCCTAGCAGGTAAGTAATACCTGCGTCAGGAAGTCCCACTCCTTCATATTAATACACAGTGGTTGTTTGATATTAACCTAAATAACTCTTAAGTACTTATCTAAAGCTTAACAACTAATCATATTTCAACAGAATGCCGTAATAACCTAACCACAAAATTAAAATTTTGAAAAAAACCCCGACTGCGACATAGTGGACCGATTTTCATGAAACATGGCTGTTCTTAGCCATGTTTCATGACTAAGAACAGCCATGACTCCCGACTAACTCAGCTTTCAGACAAAAAAAAAAACTAAATCTAAATCGGTTCATCCATTCGGGAGCTAC